>NC_051069.1:3073750-3377500 GCF_004664715.2 Peromyscus leucopus | reverse complement strand
TCCTCTCTGTGAAATTTTTAATTTTCTACTATAGCGTATTAAGAATGGCTAGGGAGGCTGGGGAGGTAGTTCCGCTGGTATAGTACTTGCTTAGCATGCATGAAGCCCTGAGTTCAATCCCCAGCACCACATAAAACCAAGAATGCTGGCGCGTGCCTGTAATCCCAGCACTTGAGAGGTGTAAGCAGGAGAGAATCCAAAGTTAAAGGTTGGGCCAGCAAGGTGGCTTAGCAACTAAAGGTGACTGCCACTAAACCTGACAACCTGTATTCAGTCCCACAGTCCCACGTGGTGGAGGGAAAGGAGCAATTCCAAGCTGTCCCCTGGTGTCTACCACATGTAACACACACAGAGAAATAAGTAATGTTATTGAAATTTTTAAGTTCAAGGTCATTCTCATCTACGGAGTTGGAGACTGGCCTGGGCTATCTGAGACCCTGCCTCAAAAATACAGTAACATATGTAGTAAAATAAATGGAAATGACTGGGGACAATCAAAATGGGGGGGGGCGGGGTGTGGGTAGACTTTGGTAATAGGGGAAAATCTGCATGCTGGAGAAGCCCTTTTCCAAGCAGGTGACCCCACGTGCTATCTTGTCTTTCTATTTGTCCCGTGTGGCTTCTCTTACCCAGGATGAGAACTCCCTTGAGTGCCTCACATCCTCAGCGTCTCTCAGCAGAGTAGCAAGTGTCCTGAGATAATGTGTACTTTTATTTCAATCGCTGTTCTTGGTTTCTGCATTCTAAAGTCCCTTTTAAACCATATTTCTTTTTCCACAATTGTTCGGGTGCTGGCTTTGGTATTTAAATAAGCCTTTCAATGGGTCATTAGCCCTGTAATTAATTCCAGCTATTTTTAAATGATGCCTGGGTTATTAAAGGGCTGTCGCATTCACAGCAGCCTTGTCTGTCTTAGGAGGTTTCACTCAGTGCTGGATGAGTTTTCTTCGTGCCAAAAATGCTGTCATTTTCTTCTCGTTTCAAATATATTTGTCATTGATAGGAATAGTCTTTGAATGAGGACAGAAAATACTGAATTCTGACTCTCTGTGTGGCAGGTTTGTGCTTTTAATTTTCCTTCAAATAATTTCAACAACTATATATCCTGGATCTGAGGCCCTTTTTCCCTCTCTATTTCTCTCTGTATTTCACTTGCAGTTTTTTTTTTTAATCAGTATTGGTAAATCGTAGGATTTAAGTAAGAACTGGCATCCTGAAGTAGAAGTTACTTGCGCGCGCGCGCACACACACACACAAAGTGTGGCTTTGCAACACCAGGGAAAAACAAACAATGAATCAATACCTTTCCCTCTCCCCTCTCATGTCCAATGTCTGTTCCTATAAAATAAATTAGAAAACTGACTCAGTAGCAGAAAGGGACGTCCCTGGAATATCTGCCTCCTGGGAGGGGCGGGGCTTGTAGGCAGATGAAGTGATGTGAAGGAGAAAGTGGAAGCCGAAGACACGGTCGGACCTAAAGGCTCAGGTGTTGTTTCCACGAAGGGTGACAAGCTTGCAGAGAGACAACAAGGCACAGGAAAAGTGGCTTTCGGGTGGTCAGAGCAGGGGATTGTGGGAAGTGAATATACAGAATGAAGGGACGTGAGGGCCCGTTCAGTGAAACTTGGCTTTGCAGATCTAAGTCAGAGCCTGCCTCCAGTGAGGAGTTGCCACCTCTACCTGAGAGGAGGTGGCAGAGGAGGGACACCTTCTCAAGGAGAAGCCTGTGTCCTACCCAAGCCAGGAAGGGTCTTTCCTGCATCTGCTGCCTTTACTTGCTTCCAACTCAAAACAACTCTCATGCCAAAGTGAGATGAGGCGGATCCCAGGCCCCTTCACCAGTTACCTGTAGACTAAAATTGGAACCCAAGCCGCATGACTTTAGGGCCATCCCTCTCCATGTATCTTTGTTTTTATATTAAAATAGCTGCTCATCTCTGCAACATCCCTGAGGCTTACCTATTCTAATATTAGAACCCTGGCTTGGCTCCACACCCTGGGCAGACATTATAATCGATTGCAGCACAGTTTCTCTCAACCAGCACACGCTGGAAATCCATCCAACTTGGAAAGATGAGCTGAAACCCACTTGCCATCTTGACCTTCGAGTAATCCAGGGATTAAGCAGTAATTCCTAGTTCAGAAAAGCAGATGGAGATTAACTTTGATTATTGAGTCTTATCTGAGTGCAGATAAAAATACTTATAGCTCACATCATGGGAGCGGGTAGTTCCCAGTGTATACCAGTCACTTGAGTCTCATGACCCTGTCCAGTCACTTCTGTTATCCCAATGACACCAATTAAGAAGCAAGCATGGGAAAGGCTAAATAACGTGAGTATGATCACAGTAAGTCATAGATTTAGCATGGGACCTAGACCCTCTATCTGAGGCCACCCCTAACTAACAGCATCATAGGGGCATCTGCCCAGACTCCAGATGTCAGAAGAATAGTTGGAACCTTCCTTACCATGAAAACCCCACCTTATTCCCATCTCTCTAAACATATTTTTAAATATTTATTATTTATTTATGAGTATCTGTATGTTTGGCCAGAAGAGGGCATCAGATCCCCTTGGAACTGGAATCAGGTGGTTGCAAGCCACCTGATGTGGGTGCTAGGAACTGAACTCAGGCCCTCTGACAGAGCAGCAAGCACTCTTAACTACTAAGCCTTCCCTCCCTGGCCTTTTAGAAAAAATTATTTATTGGGGGTTTGTGTGAGTGTATGCACACATGTGTATAAGTGTGCATGCCCGTGTGCAGGTGTGGAAGCCAGAAGGGGGTAGCAAGTGCCTTGCTCTATCTCTCTCCACCAATTCCTCTGGGGCAGGGTCTCTCCCTGGTGTGGAGCTAGGCTAGAAGCCAGCTCGCCCCGGAGATCCTTGTGTCTCGACCCCTCTCGGAGCTGGGTGACAGCTGTGCTTTGGGACCTGGCCTGTTACAGAGGTGGTGGGACCTGAACCTCCGTCCTCATGGTTGTGCTCCTAGCCACGAAAGTATCTCCGGTGCCTTCTCTAGCCTTTTCTTTTGGTCTTGTGAAACCCTTTGGCCTCTTGGAGCTGCTGGCTAAAATGAACACTGTTGTTCAGAAAAGAGGCTAGCCTGGGGTGTTAGGAACACATTTGGTTCTTTCTGTTCCATTTCCGTGCAAGAAGGAAATGCCTGACAGCAGTACCCTTGGATGTCTGTAGGAACCCTTCCCCTCCCCCCCACCCCACCCCCTCTGTACCCCACTCATGAGCAGGAAGCTGTCAATGGGATTCACTAGCTTCTCCCTGACTTTGGGCACCCGTGTGTTAGACACGAACACAAACCATGAAGAAAGAAGACAGGTCTCTACAGTAAACATCTGACACTCTAACCTTCCCCCCATTCAACCCCAGAGACAACTAAAAGCCTTCCAGGGGTGATAAATGTCATCAAGAATGAATCCAGATATTCACAGCAGGTGACCTGTGCTGAGAAGGCCAGGGATGTCTCTGGGTTTTGAGTTCTTGTGCACCTGAGGATGGATATTAAGGGAGACTTTGAAAGGCAGGTAGCACTTCCGAATCTCTGGGCGTGTCTGCAGTGTGCTGTGGGGAGTTCTGAGATGGGCAGTCCAAGAGTAGGACCCACGTTAGTTCAGGAGTAGTTTTCAGGGTTGGTTTCTCTTTCTCTTTTCTGAGCATCTCTTCTCCCCGTGACTGCCCGTCCCCCAGCTGTTCTGCCCAATGTCCAAAGCTCACAGTCTCTCCCTAACTTCACCGCTGTGAACCTTGAGCAGTCCTGTGTTTCTTGTCCTCAAACTCAAGGCCCTGTGGCCTCCAAGGGTTGACTAAATGCCAGGAAGCCCAGTCTCTGCTCCTTCTTCCCACATGAGCTGGGTCTGTTCACCTGGGCTTCGTGAGCTGAGGATCATGGGATAAACCGATGGCAGGTGAGCAGGCAGATGTGTGTGGTACCCCCACATCAGTGCTACCCCCAGCTGGAGAATCTCAGGACACCCTTTCACCTCTCTAAGCCCCAGTTGCCTTGGATGAAGAGTAAAGGGCTGTTTTGTTTAGTGTGTGTACACGTGTGCACATGTGTGTGATCATGCACATGTATGTACTTTTAGAAGTCATAGGAAGGCGTTCGGTGTTCTCTATCACTCTCTGACTTGCTTCCTGACCCCTGCAGCTCACTTTTTTTTTTTTTTTTTTTTTTTTTTTTTTTTTTTTTTTTTTTGCAACTGGCGGCCTAGCGAGTCCAGCCACTCTCTTGTCTCCATTCCCCTTGGTGCTGGGATTACAGGTGTCTTAGTCAGGGTCTCTATTGCTGCAGTGAAAGAACATGACCAACAAGCAAGTTGGGGAGGAAAGGGTTTATTCAGCTTACATGCCCATATCACTCTTCATCACTGAAGGAAGTTGGGACAGGAACTCAAGCAGGGCAGGAACCTGGAGAGGCAGGAGCTGATGCAGAGGCCATGGAGGGGTGCTGCTTACTGGCTTGCTCACCATGGCTTGCTCAGCCTGCTTTCCCTAGCTTGTGTCAAGCTGACCTAAAACTAGCCAGGACACCTGGCATGCATGGGCCCACACTGAAATTATTATATGGTTGCTGGGATCTGAACCCCGGACTTCATGCTTGTATAGCAAAGCCCTCTTAGCAGCTGAGCCATCTCTACACCCTCAGGAATATGGAGTTTAACTGGGTAATCTCAGAGGTCCTGAAAGATCTAGAATTGAATGGGCTGAAAGGCCCAGTTCTGCTCTTTAGAGCACATTAAACTAAACAAAAACTATCGTTTACTCCAGGCAGATTCCCCTGCCTTCATTTTCTCACCCAGAGTGGTTTCAAGGTTGCTGTGAGGTCACTGTGGACAGCGGGGACAGATCTACTGAAGGCCTTTTACCCTCCTCCTGAGGATAGGCAGGGCTGGGGATGGATCCCGGGCGGGAAGCACACTAGGCGATGCTTTGCCACTGTGTTCCTCTCCTAGACTGCATCCCCTAATCTGTGGAAACCCAGCCAGTTTTAATTATGTCAGCCACCTCTGCTGACCAAGATCTGGGGCTGTGCACCAAATCACTCGCTTGCATAAATCACTGGCCTCTTCTTATCTGTCATTTCTCTCTAGACTGAGGTCAGAGTGGTAAAGCTATTGTGCAGGCTATATTTCCGTTGGCCTAAAAGACGTAAGATTGCCAAGACAACAGATAAGGCTGCCCAAGTACCAGTAATTTCCAAAGGCTGACAATAAACTTGTGACTGTATTCTATGTGGTTATATTAAATGTGCCTCGTATGCCCTGCACAGCTCTGAGTTCACGGCTTTCACTTGGAGAGTCCTGTGAAACCCCCTTGCAGTAACTTGAAAGATGAGACGCCGATTCCTGGCTGCCTTGATAGTCTTCTAAACTGGGTTGCTTTGGTGTGGTAGAGAACAAGGGGTCCACACAAGAAGCTCCTCACAGACTCACAAAAGGAGCAGTCAAGCCAGCATGCTTCTGCCAAATGCCGCTTCTGTTTTCTGTGAGTGTGGCCGTGGTTTCACACGATAGATCAATTGTTTCAGGCTGCTGGCATCTTAGTTTCGAGGTGTGATTTTAGCCATTCAGTACTTGAACTTTTGTTATTTCAGAATGAGGGGACGACTATCCATGTCACCTCTTTTAGAAGTCACCCTCCATGTGATAATATTTACATGTTTTTCTGAATGTCCTCAAGGAAAGTAAACATCATCAAAAAAAAAAAAAAAAAGAAGTGTGCTGGGCTGAGGGGGTGGCTTGGCTGGTAAAGTGCATCTTGTGTAAGCATGAGGACTTGACTTTGATCCCCAGAATCTATGTGAAAGAGCTGGGCATGGTGGCCAGCACTTGTAATGCCACAAACTGGGGAGGTGAAGGCAGGTAGGTCCCTGCAGCTCCCTGGCCTGCCCTTAGTCTAGCTTAATGGCAAACTGCAGGCCGTTGGAAGAGCTCGTCTCAATTAAAACAAAAGGGGCGGGGAGCGAGCAGGTAAACAGTGCCTAAAGAATGTCAGAAAAAAAGTTGATCTCTGGCCTACACATCTCACACACACACACATACACACACACACACACATACACACACACACACACACACACACACACACACACACACACACGATGACAGTATCTTTAATCCCTCTGATATTTAAGTAAGGATGATTGAAAGCTGTTCACATCCCCATTGATATTCTCTAGATATGATACTAAAGCAAGAATTTTTAAATATATTTTTGTTGAGTTCTAACAGATGAAACCAGTGATACATGGATTATAAAGTCTATGGCTGTGAACATTAGTTTTGAGATATGTCTGGGGTGAGGCATGAACATTCAGATTTAAGTCTGAAGTAGTTTAGATTTTTTTTTTTAAGAATGTTGTTTTTGGCCATTTACTTTTCAAATCTCACTTACATTTTGTTTAATAAAAGAAGCTGTGTTGACCACAGCAACCAAAAAAAAAAAAAAATTCAGACACTTTCTATAAAATAGGACTCATGAAACACTGGTGTCTGCTTAGTAGCTATTTTCTAATACAAAAATTAAAATATAGATTTTTAATTTCCCATGGCTTGGAAAAGAGCAGGGTAGACAGCAGTGTTGCAGTTTGAATTTATAATTTGGAAGCATAAACCATGAGTGAGATTTTTTTGGTGAATGCCGTAATAAGTATCACCATCCCCACATGGTCCCAGACAGTCTTTCAGTGAAAATTCACCTTGGTCTTCAAAGGCTGTTGTTGTAATGTTGGTCATGATGGCATACACCTGGAATCCTCCCACTCAAGAGGCTGAGACAGGAGAACCAAGAGTTTGAGTCTGAGGTTTGCCTAAGCTACACGGAAAGCCTCTGAGTTAAATTTTTAAAAGGAACTTAAAGAGCATTTCAATAAAAGAGGAGATTCACTGTCACTGTAGGCAAGTACAAATAGGTTGTATCTTCGAAAACTGAAAGGTGCGCTCTACTACACTTTGGTAACTTGTTCTTACAGTATTAAAATCCCAAAATGAACAGCAAACATCGCTCTGTTTAGCCTGATCCCTGATGCTTTTTATTTGTTCTAGACAAGGAATGGAAGAAGAAGAATAGCTCTCTTGCTCGCTCATGCTCTGTGTGTGTGTGTGTGTGTGTGTGTGTGTGTGTGTGTGAATAGAAGAGGAAAACACACAACCACCACCCTCATGTACTTCCTACCAAATAAAATACCTTTCTCTTTCTTGAGCCCCACTCGATTACGTAGAGTACACGTCAGCAGCTGTGTTTTTAATACTATCCCACTAAGTCCACACTGCTTACCATGCTTCCTTCGTCACCCAATTCTCAGATGAAGTATGGTACTTTGTTGTGTCTACGATGTAGTCAGGCAACAGATTCGGAACATAAAAGGCGCTCTCTATCATCAAACACATTGACAGATGCTCCAGTTCAGCCTGATCTTCTCCACAAGATCCTACTAATATCTGCATGGCAAGAGGTTCAGCGAGGGCAATGGGAAGCTACTATACTATGACTGCATTTTTATGCTGGTGTTTTGAGCTGACGTGATGCAGCATGTTTGAAGGTCATATGTTATACTTCTTGCCTTCTAAAGCTTGAGGACTTCACCATTAACTTAAAGAGTTTCTCAGAGAGGACCACATCTTCCCATGAACATTATGGAATGGCTCTAAAAACAAACTGGTGGCCTGAATGTGCTGAAATGCTCTCGGGCCTGGGGCTGGGGCTGGGGTAGACCACTTGTCTAGCATGAGCAAGGGTACTGGGTTCGATCCTCACACTGGCAGAATAACATTGTTTTCAAACTGTGATTGGGTGATTGCTTCGAATGAATTGCTCCAGGAGTCCCCGGTGAAGTACTAGCACAGGGCCCCACATGCCGGCCTGTGGAAAGTCGTGGTCTCTGCTGGGAGATGACTGGAGCTTCCATGGAGACAGTGTTTTCGCATGGCTGACATTAATGACAGCCCAATGCTCTGCCCTCATGAAGGGTTTTCATTTCAGAAGAACATCAAAACCACGGAGTCCTTTCAAGTCATCTTCTTTTACTGCGAAACCAGAAACCCTGCCGACGACTGCTTGTCGTAATAACCTGTGTCGTTCCCAGCTGCAGGCTGTAGAAACTCGCCGTCATATAATTTTCTAATTTGTGTGGAGGTAGTTTCAGCAAACAAGTTGGTTTATTTCAGAGCATGACATCAGAAAATGCCTTTTCATCAGTGGCAAGGGGTAACAGAATTTCCACCAAGTCCACCCTCATTGAGCAGTATTGTCAAGGAAAAAAAAATGTGGTACAGCATCTCACTCCATGTTCCGTGTGATATTAGGTAACAGGGCCGATTTTATTTTAACAAATGTACCAGGAAGCATCCCTTCCCGTGAACTTTGTCCCTTCGAAGCAGTCAACTAACCAGGACAGCCAAACATCTGTGCCAATGATGCCGGCACTGCCAGAAAGTTGATGAGCAATCCTCTCTGGAATTGCCTCCACCCCCTTCTGCAATGCCTTGGTCTTTTCTCCATGGTAGCAGGAGAAGTGGACACGATACTCAAGAACATCCAGTCATTAATTCCCTGGGAAAAGTTAACATCAACAGCCAAAAACTAAATTAAAAAAAAAGTTCCAGGCTATTTTCCTTTGGGGGGGGGGGCGGCGGCGCTAGGAAGCATCCATAGGCTTCCCATCTCACTGGCACTCAGTGATTACAAAAGAAATCTGGCAAAGTTTTCTGTGGCTGTGTCAGCTTGAGTGCATTACAGACCAGTCCTCATTTTGGTGTGGAAGAAGGTGCCAACGGTGGGGGGGCGGAGGGGTAAAACTCAGCTGTAACATTGACATTGAAGTCCTGTGGAACTGTCATGGCTTTAGCCCTCCTTGTGGGTAGGTATGTTTAGAGAGGTTCAAATGGGCTAAAGTTCCATGACTTCGAGCCAAAGTCCATGCCTGAAATCCTAGCACTCTGGAGGTAGAGGCAGGAAGATCAGGGGTTGAAGGCGAGTCTTAGCTTCATAGAGTTCAAGGTTAGCCTGCACTACAATGAGACCTTCGAGGGTCGGGAGGGGGCTTTTTTAAGGTGTAGAAGATGTCACTGGAGAGTATTTGTGAGCACTGTATTTCCCTTGTCCTGCTATTTTTCTGGGGATTGTTTGGGCTTGCTGCAGAAGAGGAAAAATGGCCACATTAGACTGGGACAAATGACGATGTTCCTGAAAAAGTTGTACTCGGGGCTGCCACTTGGGATCTCAAGCCCCAAGGCCCACTGGCCATTTAGACACATGGTTAAAGAATTTGTGACTAGTCTCCCTCAGTTTAGCAGCTGTTTTCTCGGTAGACACAACCTACATTAATTCAAATGACACTGGATGCCGAATCCAATTCGTAGACTAGTTAATAACCCCCTGGCTTGTGGAGTCTGTTGTGAGCCCTGGAGTCTCCCCTTTTTTTCTATTACAGAATCCTTGCTCCATATTTTTTTTTTGTTATTGTTACAGTTGAATTAAAAAGTGAGCTGTGGCATCATAACAATGATGGAGATGGCAGCTCCCTGTCAGGTTAGGAGATGGGTCAAGAACTCTGGTGTCTGGTGGTGCCAAGGGTTCCAGGAACCCTTGACCCCCTTACTCAGGTTAACCTGAGACAGACTGCTCACTGCCTTCAAAAAGCGGTTTTCTCCATCTCAACCGCTGCCTTCAAGTCCCTTTAAGGGAAACTCCTGAAATGACACATTGTAAACCCCACATCTTAAAGAAGCCGTTGCTCCAACTATTGCTCCTACCCCTTTAGAAGCCTAGGGAGCTTGCACTGGGCCTTGAAGTTTGAGAGCTGTTCTCAAGAATATTTGTAAATGGACTGGAGCTGGAGCTCAGTTGGTACAGTGCATGAAGACCCAGATTTGACTCCCCAGCACTGCATAAACCAGGCATGATAGCCTACGTCATAACGAAATTCAGGAGGTGGAGTCAGTGCACAGGGATCAGTTCAAAACCATCCTCAGCTACATAGAAAGTTTGAAGCCAGCCTGGGTGACCGAGTGAGTGAGTGTGTGTGTGTGTGTGTGTGTGTGTGTGTGTGTGCATTTGTAAATTAGCAGCATGCAAAAGTCAAGGATGAGGAAAGGAAGAACAAAGGCTTAGCTCTGAAAGGACTTCCCTGCCCAAGAGCTTAGCAGTCTTTACTTCAATAGACACCAGTGGGAAAGGGTGGTCTTCCTCTTGAGGTACAGCGGTCCACTCTTGGGAAATGTCTGCAACGAACCAGTATGAACTGCCGGCTTTGCTACCAATGTTCTAAGTTCCAGAGCAAAGCCATCCATTCACCTTGTTGAGCTGACATCTCAAAGAGCTGATCCCAAGAACAGAACATTGGCTTCAATCCAATATTAGTACTTAGTTCGGAGGCTGGGAGTGGATCAAACTTTACCTTCATGACATATTTTGACTGTTTTTTTTTTTCCTAAAACGTTTCCTTTGTTATTTGACTGCTTCGTGTGTGTGTGTGTGTGTGTGTGTGTGTGTGTGTGTGTGTGTTTATCACATTTATCCCCTCTCTTATCCCTTCCACACTCCATCTATATATCTTTTTTTCTCCGCCAAATACCTCTCCTACTTTCACATCTGGGATGTTCTAAATGACTTTTCATTCAGAGTAGGTGATATCCATACTTCTTATGATTGGCCAGACTGCTGGGAGGCATGACTGAAATTTAAAGCTAACATACCAAAGGTTACGTATTTGAAAAACTCCCATCACACTCAGAATTTGAATTTAGACATGCACCCGCTCATTTAGATGAGCATTTTTTCTGGGCATTAACCCTTCTTGAACTCCATTTCTGGGAATTGTTTGTGGTGGTGGTACTGGGTCTCTTTGAATAATATTGAATAACCAGGGCACAGCACAGTGAGTAGTTGGGTTGGTTTTCCTGGAAGTCGGGGCTGCCCATAGCCACCACACTGGGTACTGGTTCCTCAACATCTAAGACAAAGAGCTGTGGTCCAGGGCCTCATGCTATTATGATGCTACAGGAGGCATTATTTCTGTGTGCTGGCAGGCCTTGCTTTCAAATCTAATACCTGAGACATTTGTGGGTGTGTACAATGCAGCTTGAGACTCTAAGATGCTCTGCAGATGGCAATGGTTTGTTTTGAAAATGTGTGACAGTGGGTGCAAGACTAATGTGGCCTACAGTGAGTATTGTCGCTACTGATTTAAAGCATGGGGTAGAAACCCTCAAAGAGACAAAAACCTGAGCAAAATTCTGGTGTAGTGCTTTGATTTCAATTGCTTACTTCTGGAGGACACACAAGTATTTTTTTTTCCTTTTCCTTCAACAGTGCCTTAGTCTTACATTGCCCATGTCTCCCTCCAGAACAGGATAAAAGGGAATCACTGAGAGCAGCAAATATTATCTAAACAAGGCAAGAAAAGGCTGGAGAGATGGGGCCATCAGTGGACTGCTTGCCTTGGAATGTGAGCCCCAGAACTCACATTTGAAAAGCCAGGCATGGTAACACTGCCTTGATAATCCCATTGCAGGAGAGGCAAGATGGGAGGGGGGGAAGGGGGGGGACCCCGAGGGTTCACTGGCCAGCTAAGCCTAGCCTACTTGTTAATTTCCAGGCCCCAGAGAGACCCTGTCCCTGAGGAACCCCAGTCGCCTCATCCTCTGGCTTCCACGTGTACCCAGAAATACACATATACACAAAGGGAACACGTACACACACACAGGCAAACCAAGAGAGCCTAGCTCTGCAGAAACGGTGTCCTAGCGCCACTGTGCTCTACCAGAGCAGGGACTTAGAGAATGAAAGAGAGCATCTCATAGCGCTCCCTTTCTAAGCCCCCAGATGAAATGGGCCACACTCTCTCCACGTCTCCTCTTCCCTCGGTAGGTGACACCACAGGAAGACATGCCTATGGTCGAGGAGCTAAGACTTTATAATCATCACATCCAGGGACAGGATCCAGCTGCCCATCTAGTCCAAAGCTGTGGAGCTCAGGACAGAAGTGGAGGTCAAGTCCTGGGGGAAAGATGGTCACTCTCTAGCCCAAGTGTCTGAGAAATGGTTTTCAGGTCACAGGGACCTGTGGGTGCCTCCTCCCCTGCAGCTTAGTCTCCCCCCCCCAACTTGAGCACAGTGTACAGTGGGGGGGGGGCTCTCCCCCACTTCCTCTGCTCTCAGCCCCTCTCCAGGATGCCAGCTCTGGTGTGGGCTTGCTCTACAAAGAAACAGTGGCTTCTCTGGATGCCTCGTGTGCCTGTGGAGGGTTATTTCTCAGGGTAGGTCTGTGCGATCGCAATAAAGCTGCTAAACATGGAAGGAAGTAACGGCTTATCCCTTGTCATTTTTCCAGGGTTCCCTCCGTTCTAGCTGCAGCCTCGCTGCCACATCTACCATCCTTAACAGGCAGGCCGAGGTGATGATCATAGCGAACGCTCACTGAGCGCCTGCTATGTGGAAGACCCTCGGGCTACAGGCCCCTTTGCCTACAGTAACAGGGCAGAAATGGTTCGAAACATGAGGAAACACACGGGGCTTCAGGAAATGCTCACGCTCACATGGCTAGGAAGATATAGGACAGAGACCCAACCTCAGGCTGCAGAGTTTGCGAATTAAAAATCTCCATACTTTCCCTTCTTCTCCTCTAAAAATAACTTCTGCTTGTATCTCTCGTTTACGTGAAGAGAAGCTGGAGTTTAATCTGGAGTGATGCTAATGTTACAAGACGAACTGTTTGAGTGGGTTCTTTGTGCCCAGTTCATGTCCCTGACACCGCGGCCTAGCATGGGGGTAATGACAGGTGCAGTATAGCATGTGATAGATGTAGTGTGCGTTTGTGAGGTATGGGGAGTGTGTGTGTGTGTGTGTGTGTGTGTGTGTGTGTGTGTGTGTGTGTGTGAGCATGTAGTGAAACAAGCTGGCAGCTGCTGGTGGTGTGGAGCTCTGCCGTTCTGAGCTTCGGCTGTGACGGTATACTGCACCCATAGCAACTGTCAGCAATCAGATGTGTTTCCGTCCTGTGTGGAAAGTGCTGCAGTGGAGAGCAAAACATATTCCAAACCTTGCCATCCTGAAGTGCCTACGTGTGCAAATCACACACTTTCACTGCAAATTAGAAGTCACTTCGGAATGAATATGTCACACTCAAGCTATCCTCCATGACAGATACCCACATGGCCAATATTAGACAGTTGACAGGGACGTGTACAGGATGGCCACAGTGTCATTTGAAATGTCTGTTTTCACAGGCCAAAGGAACGCCTTCTGTAGGACCGAAAGGACAGTGTCCTGTGTCGTATTTTAGTGTCTCTGTGTTGCTGTATGTTCACGCCTCACTCCTGTGCAGGACGTAAAAGCAGCCAAAGGCTGGAGGAGTGGTTTGGTCAGCAAAATGCTTGCCTTGGGGGACCAGAGTTCAATCCACAGCAGCCGCGTAAGATCGCCAGGCATGCTGGCATTGTCCTTGTAACTCCAGGGCTGGGGAGGCAGAGTCAGGAGGATCCCTGGAGCTTGCAGGCCAGCCAGTCTAGCCAAATCAGTGAGCTCCAGGTTCAGGGACAAATACTGTCTCCAAGGAAATGGGTGGCATGCCTGAGGATGATGCTTGTTTCTCCTCTGTCCCCACCCCACACAGAGATGTGCACACACACAAAAGTAGCTTTAAGGCAGAACTCCCAGATAAAGAGTTCTTTTTACTAGAAAAATGACATTTATAAGATAGTATGGTGTGTGGATTCATGCTCAGATGTCAATGCTTCTTAAAAGGAATCTGACAGTCTCCTGCCTGGTCCACAGCATTCATTCCCCTCGTGTCTAACCAGTACCTACCCCTGTCCCACCAGCTCTGCTGCCTCCCTTTGAGTTTGTGCTTTACAGCTAACAGTGCAACTGTCTCTCGGTCCAAGTTTTCGGAGTGTACATTCAGAGGTGGCATAGAGAGTCTTCTTTCGCTTTTTCTGAATATTCCCATTCCTGGCTCTACTGGTTGTCCTCAAAATGCACAATAAAGAATGTTTAAGAAACACCATCAATGGTTTGGCTTTTGGCACAAAATTTTAATCCCAGTACTGGGAGGCAGAGGCAGGTAGACTGCTATGAGTTTGAGACCAGCCTGTTCTGCAATAGTGAGTTCCAGGGTTGCATAGTGAGAGCCTGTCTGTCTCAAAATAGAGCAAAGAAGGGAGGAATGAAGGAAAGAAGAAGGGAAGGGGGTAAAAAATCACTATTGGATTGTAATCCAGAAATGTATCTATGATGGATTTGAACTTGTCATCTATGATGTATTTGAACTTGTCAGATCTAGTGTTCAGATGTTATTGACCATGTCTTAGAAGTTGGATGTACTGGAGAACTGGTAAAATTTGTCATCCTTTATGGTCTTACAGTCTTTTTATTGAGAGAGGGCCTTACATAGTTCTGCTGGCCTTGAACTTGCTGTGTAATGGAGAATAACCTTGACCTCCTGATCCCCCTGCCTCCACTTTCCAAGTTCCAGGCTTATAAGGATGTGCCACCATAACCAGTTTATGCTGGCGATGGAGCCCAGAGCTTCCTGCACTCCAAGTAACACTCTGCCAACTGAGCTACATCCCTAGCCCATGATCTGATAGAGCTTTAAATCCACACCTCTGCTTCCAGCAAGCTTAAATTCTTGCTTGTAAGTTTTAACAAAAAAAGAAAAAAGAAAAAGAAAAAAAAACCCAGACCCTTCTCTATCTGTTGTATAAACTTCCACTCCCGTAGGAATGATAGGGAGGCAGTGTGGAGGTGGAACACAGAGATGGCCTTGGCTAGTCCTCTCCTTCATCCTCACCCGTTCACGATCTGTGGACCTTCAAAGTTAAGTTCTCGTGGTTCTGTGTTCCATGACCATGTAAGTGGTGAATGCTGTCTTTCTAGTCGCCTGTGGCTTGATGCAGAGGGAGGTAAATGCGTTTTCAAGGCTTAAAGTTACATGGTTTTTCCAACTTTTCATCATGAATCCAGGGTTTATTTGGTTGGAGCATATTTCCTAACTGACATCATCTGCTGTGCAAGGAGCAGCCACTGCTCTTCCAAAACCACTCAAGGTCATGGAAAGAAACAACAGGCTTCTTTGTCGGGGACACTTGCGTGACTTAACCTGAATTCTGGTGACTTTGACCCAGTTCCACACATCTTGCTTCATCCATCTGGTTTTGGTGAGAGGAGGTCATGGAAAGTAGGTACCTAGAATTAGCAATCAATGGTTGACTTTTCAGGCAGGAGACTCTGGCCTTTTCAGGAGTGCCCTGGGGCAGCCAGGCTGTTTAGAAATTCTGTGCTCAGTGCACTCTGGTGCCATGTGTCAAGGACTCCAGGGGCCACACTCAGAAAGCCATAGGGCAAATAGGCTTAAACAAACATCCCAGTTATTATAAAACCCATATCTAGGTCCACAGATTTGTGGGGTTTTTCCTTCTTTGTCCTTGGAGTTGAATCATCTGCTTGGTTCTTTTCATAGCATTATATGTAGCCATTATTTAAGAAGCTTCCCACTGGAAACACCACAATTTTAAAATGGATCTAGCTCGCTGTCTGCACAGGCAGGTGGAATGACGGGGAGCTGTACAATGAAGGGGTTTTCTTTTGAGCCTGGGTGTGAGAACTATGCTGCAATTGTGGAAGGTGGGACTGTGTCATGGAACGCAGTAAGAGTAGTTCTGATGGTTCTGGTGAGGCAGAAACTAGATTAGATTTCTAGATTGGGTTTGGTCTTTCAAGACACTTCTCTGCTGTTGCGAAGAAACGGATTCTGAATGACAGCAGCAAGCAACTGACCCCCTTGCCCTCAGCTGGCAGGAAGACTTAACCTAAATGCGGTATGAGCGTTCTTGCTGGAAGTGGGGGAGAACTTGGTATCTAGAGTAAGGCTGATCTCAGAAAAAGATTAGATGCAGCTTCAGACATGACATTTTTGCTTCTAGTAGCTTATAAGGGACACCTATTTAAAAACAAGCTTTCTAGAACCCCCCTTAAGCATAGTCTAACCAATAAATAAAATGGACTATTTTTCATCCAACCCACACCAGAAGATTCAGCAGGAGTTTTCTTAATGTTCTTTGTGCTGGAGTCCTAGAAAATCTTCAGGAACTATATACTGGGACAATATGCATGTGTATACACATATATTTGATTCTAGCATCTTCTAGTTCATTAGAAAATCTTCAAAGAAGCTTCATGCCAACTGAGAATTCTGATAGAATGTTTAGTGACCTTTTCCTTGGTCTCTGATTTCAATTAACACCACAGATTCATAGCCACAGATGTGCTCTGTGGTTGGCAGGGATAAGATTTGGGGAAACAAGAAAAAAAAAAAGGGTTTGTATTTGTGATCTTAGTGGCATCATCTGGGGGTGGGGGTGGAGGCATTACTCAGCATTTGGCCCAGTTCGTGTGCAGAATGACGTCTTAGAAAGCATTTTCTTCTTGCTGGTCGAGTCATATTGCTCAGGGTTTAGTTGGTAACTAGGGAGTTACCAAAAGAGGTCAAGGAATCAGTTACTTTAAATGTAGAGACCTGGTGTATGACTATGGAGATGGAGGATTCTAGAGAGACTTGGGTCTAAAAATCAAAGCCTTCCCATACCCCCTTCCATGGCAAATGTGATTCCTTTCTCATTGGATAGAATGTCCTCACCTAGGGATGAGCAGGCTCATCTGGATTTGGCTTTTAGCAAACACACAGATCCATCAGGGGATGCGAGTCTGTTTCTCAGGAAAGCTTAATCAGGTTGGGATGGGAACATTACAAGGGGTTAATGGTTTGTCCCCATTGTCTCAACCCCCTGCGTCTTCACAGAAAACCACATGAGAAGATGGGCCTGGCTTCCTTATTCTTCAGAGACTTCCTGCATACTCAGCTAGCTCAGCTCTCTCCGAATTCATTCTAGGACATTCTGGCCTACTGTTTGAACTCCTCTCCACCTAAATTAGACACAAAATAGTCCAAGTTCCAAATGTCCAGTTGTGTTCAGTTTTAATCATACTTGGAAATCTTTGTTGTTTGAGGCAGAGATGTGTCTGTGTGTATCTGTCTGTCTGTGATGCTCTATGTATTTAATGAGTATTTACAGTTATGTCTTTAAAAAATTATTTTAAAAGCTGCTCAGCTTCAGGGGAAAGCTCAGTCGGTATGAAGTTTTTAAGTAGTGGCCCATGGACTGAGGACATAGGCCCATCACACAGTGCTTACCTGGGATGCACTACAAGGCCATGCGTTTGCTTCCCAGCACCACACACACACATAACTCCTTCATACTAGGTAAAATGTAGGTCTTCAAGGACAAAGGCACAGAAAAATATAAGTCTTTGTTTCTTTGTAGCTTAAAAGGGGTGGGGTCACTTAAGTCAATTAAAAAAATTAATACTGAACCTTGGGATGTCTGAGGATCACATGAACATGTACTGTGTTTACCAAGTGGGTGTCACGACACCAATGGTGTTCCCAAATGACTGGTCTAGCCCTGTTTGAATAGTGTGGCTCAGTGACTTTGCTGTGACTTCGCCATCTGAAGGGCCTTTTTCTTTCAGGTAGAAACTATCATAGCGATACCCAAACCCGTCAGTCCCCGAGAAATGAAGGGCTTAAAACTTAACGTATGTCTAGCTCACAGGTACAAATTATAGCACCGTGGACTTTGATTCTTTGTGGTGGACCTGTTGTGGGCAGTGAGGGCATGGCGTCCTGGTTCTTGCCAACAGTGATATGCCAAGCTTCCCAAAGCTTCCTGTTTATATAGGTTTTTCATCTTCAAAGAGGGTTAAAGGCATTCATTTACCACCACTGCCTGGGAGGTAAGATGTATTCCCTTTTTATAGGTGGAGGAAGTAGAGGTGTAAGTGACTTACTTGCGGCCACCCAGGGAGTCAGGTGTCACGGACAGGTTGGAGGGCTGGCACCACCTCTTCTTGGCTGGATGGCTCTGCGGCTCTTTCTCCCTGATGCCATTTGTTCTTAAGAGTAGCAGACCACGAGTAACAAATCCATGATACCTAATAAACCAGAACAAGAAAGAGATACCACGTGCATTGGTTGTGTGTCTGTCTGCCTGCCTGCCTGCCTGCATGCATGCATGCATGTGATGCTCTGGGATGTTTGAACATGAAGGAGACTTCATGTGACCCTCCCGGGGCTTTTCTTCCCCATCTGTAGAATGGGATGCTACAGTTGCCTCCTGCGGGGATGCTGTGCACGTGGACGTCAAAACAAGCTAATGAGGTCAAAACCGTTCAAAACCGCACAGAGCTCTGTGACTCTCGGCTGTCATTACTGCTGCCAGAAAACGGCGACGGGGCTGCTTATGGAATGGGTATTGAGGGGGTGGGGCTTTCCTAATTAGGGGTCTAATTGTTTTGGTGATGTGTGGCAATGATTTCAGTACTGTCGTGAAAGAATCCAAAATCAAGGGAAGAAAAGCCTGTCTTCTGGGGGAAAGCTAGCATGCTGAGCAGCATATATTTAGTAGACACAATGGCAAAACAAGTTGATTATGAGTTTTCTGAGAGTGCAGCTGGACCATGGCACATGTGGGGGGCCAGGGAACAGAGCCACACTGTATTCCAAGCCACAGGTCCAGGGTGACAGCTTCTCCTCCCACCATAGAGATAAAAGGAGAGTGCTCAGTGAACTTCAAGGATGGGTCAGTCCTCCCGAAGCAGGAGGGACAGAAGAGTTGCCACTGGGCTCCTGACCTTTCCCACGGCAAGCACGCTGTAAATTGTAACACTGTGGGTGAGGGCCCCACCGGAGGGGATGGTTTAAACAACGAAATGAGCTCCTCTGAGCAGACCAGTCGGAAGAGGCCTCCTCAGGAGGACAACAGGTCCAGCTGGAACATGGACCTCTCCTTTTTTCAGCCGGACTCCCCTAGGTAGGGTGCAACCCGCACAACCAATGTTGGAGGTCCTGAGACCAGAGGAACGGAGATTGCAGAAACCTGAAGTTTCCAAAGGCGTTCCAGGGTGAAGACTCAGAGGCTGTGGGCCAGGCGGCCTTGACACACAGGCCCTGCTGCTGTGCAGTGCCATGTGGGAGCTCCAGGAGCCTTTAATACCCCAGCAGTTTTAAACTGGGGATAAAATAAAGTGACTAATCCACAAAGGACTCGGCCATTTGACTGAAAATAAAATCAAATGCCTTAGGGTTTTTCTTTTTAATCTTTATTGGTTTTTCTGCTTACAAAAGTAATACATGCTGGTTGTAAAAAAAAAAAAAAATTCAAATGTTAGAGAAATATGTAACAGAGCAAGGAAAATGTCCTCCACATGCTCAGCCTTCCAGGAAGAAAAACCACCTTGACAGATTTGTGCAAATCAGAGTCCCTTTTCCAAGGAGATCTTTGCCAATTTTTTTTTTTTTTTTTTGCAACACAAGCAAAATTGATTGACATCCACATGTGTGACAGATATATCATAGCTGTACCCATGGTTTGGCCCCTAGCCATTTTCCTGACAAGCCGAAAGTCACCCCAAACACATATAGTCCAATTCAAGATAGAATGGGTGCTGAGATGACTCAGTCCTTACAAGCATGAGAACCTGAGTTCAGTCACCAGCACCCAGGTTAAAAAAAAAAAAAAAAAAAAAAAAAAACTAGGTAGAACAGGGAGATGGAGACAGACGATGCCTGGGTTCAAGGTGTAGCCATATTAGTAAGTCCCAGGTTCAGTGACAGCCCTGATCTCAAAAAATAAGGTAGTGAGCCATGGAGGAAGACACCCAACATCACACTCTAACCTCCACATGCTCATGCATACATGTGTACATGCACCCACACAAACACAAAGGATGGTGTGCAAATGAGCCCAAGGTGAAAAATGATTGGCATGAGCCGGGTCTATACGGTGTGCTCATATTTTCTATGAACCAACAGAAAAAACACCAACATCCCACTACCATTTGTGACATACACTGTCGCTGAAGCTAAGTGCCGCTGGTGTGTGTGGTGCTGCTGTGGCGGCCAGCACCAATTGCCTTCCACCATCCTTAGAAAATAAGCAGCTTTTCTCTATCCCCACTTCGCAAAGAGCTTAGACTCCAGGGGAAAGACTTTCATTCCACTATGAGGCAGGACTCCTTATCAACAACAATAATAGCAACTAGTAGTTTTCAAAGAACCAAGCAGTATGTGCCTGAAGAGGACACGTATAAAACGACCATGTGGAAATGGTTCAGAGAGGCTGCCGTTCATACACTACACCAGCAAATCTTCAGCTGGGAAGCTGGGACCAGAGAGGCTAACTTAATTTGCCTAGTCTTAAGAATTGGTAAACCTGAGGTCAGTCACTGGGAGGTCAAACATTCTACCTGGAATTCTGCAGAATGGAGAAGGTAGCCCACAATGTGAATGGTAATTTTCAGCTGTGTGCCAGGCAGGTAATTCCTAGGAAATGCTACCGACACTGGTTCCTGTGGCATGTAGGCTCATCCAGATCGCCGAGAAGGTGTCGCCTGGTCCTCCAGTGATTGTGTACCAAGTGCAAGCTTGTTGATAGTTATTCAGACTGTTCAGCCTGGCAGGGAGGTATGATGAGAAATGGTTTTGCGTATGTGTATTACTTTGTGTGTGTGTAGGCACCAATGCTGTATGTCACACACATATGGTGGTCAGAGGACAACTTGCAGGAGTCAGTTCTCTCTTTTTTACCATGTGGATCCTAGGGGCTGAACTCAAGTCATCAGATTTGGTGTCAAAGGCCTTTAAGACCTCTGAGCCACCTTGCAGGCCCCAGAGTCACATCTGCTTAGTTAAGCAGTCTTTTCACCCATTGGAGGAGCTGATGGCTACTTCTCCTGTAGATTAGAAATAAAAAGCAATCTGTGTGTGTGTGTGTACACACACATACATGTATATCATGCAAAGTGACAACCCAGCCCAAGAATCATGTGATCTGTTAGCACGCTGGCATTCTGAGGCTTCCTACTGTCACCTGTCAGCTCTAGAAATCTGCCTCTGCAAGTGTGGAGATCCAGCCTGAATTACGTAGAGTGTACAAGAGGAAACTATTTAGGCAATAGGGCTTTTAAAAAAAAATGTGAGCAAAGGAGACATTTTCATAGCAAGGATGCTCATTGGGAGGCTGATCTGGGGCCATACAGAGGTCTACGGCTCAGTGATACTGGCTGGGAGTACACGTTAGTCTGTGTACTTGTGATTGTCAACCATGGTGGTGTCTGACAGAGATCATGCTTTGGAATGCAGGCCAAGTTCATGTGTGTAGTAGATAAAGGAGCTAAGACACATCCTTTTGTGTGGAAAGAGTATTATTTGGAGAAGACAGTGCTTCCTGGTTGAGAATGGAAAGGCTGGAGGGATGCAAGGCAAAGGGATTCTTATCCTTCCCGTTGAAGGGAAAACTTAAATTGGTGGGACTACGCCGCCATCTTTTTGAAAGGTCTGGGAGGCGTCGACTGTGGTTTTCTTCTCTTTGATTCATTTGAGTCTGTCAACTGAGAGTAAGTAGGGCTGGAGCAGCTGAGGCGATTGAATGGGGAGATGGGTAAGTGCCTTGTTCCCAGCTGCAAATGTTTGCTGTGGGAATGTCAACACGTGTGATCCTGTGATCAGATGACATTCAGAGGGCTTGAGGTAGGAGCAGGTGCATTTTCGTCACCACCAAAGAGCACTCAGGGCTGAAATATCTCTTGAGATAAGACAGCCGTGGGGAGGGGGGTCGGCTAGCAGAGCCGTTTAAGCTGACCAAACAAAAGAGCTGAACCTTGCTCTGCAGAGACCCTTCTGGTCCCCACCTGGGAAGTTCCTGGATAAGTTTGTTCTAATTCTGATTCTTTAGCCTACATTGCCCACTGGGGCTAAGTACATCATGATGGAACAAAGGTCTAGGGGAATGGCCCCATCCTGGACAGGCAAGTGAGTCTACGTGCGCCCATTCATTCTTAGCTTTGTGGCCTCTGTGAAAACTTGTGCAATCAGCTTGGGTTTGGATAGCCTTGAGATCTGAAAGACCCGAACTTACGCAAGACTGAAGACCAAGGCTGCCAAAGCCTGACTCAGGCCCCCAGCCCTGACCCAGCAATACCAGCCACCGGAGGCTGTGCTGCCATTAGTTGCTGCCCTCCCCAGCCAGGCCCTGAGCCATTCCTAGAGGATGGTGTTAAGGCAGGGATGCTACTTCTAGCCCCTCCCCCTATCATGAACATCCACCAAACCTCCCTATATATATATATATAACATTACTATAGCCCTTTGTAAGCATTCTGGGTACTCTCTGAAGTCCACCCCAGAGCACAGCAGTAGCATTCACATCCCAACTTGATTCAGGTAGTGTTACTTAGTCTCCCTAGATAGCCTGCTCAGGGCCTTCAGATTCTTATATAGAACTGATCGACGTATCTTCCATCTTTCAGACAGACCGAAGATGATTTTGTTGTTTTGCATCTGTGTGGATGCACATGTGTGTACATGCATGTGAAGGCCAGAGGTTTGTGTCATGTGCCTTTCTTAGCTTATTTCTACGTTGAGGCATGGCGTTTCACTGAACCCACCTCACCAATTCAGCTGGTCTGGACAGCCAGCGTGCTCTGGGGACTCTCCTGTCTGCCTCCCAAACACTGGAACTACAGACTGGCTGCCATGCCCACCAGGCATTTAGGTGGGTGCTGGAGATCTGAACTCCAGTCCTCTGCTTGCAAGGCAGATGTCCACCCACTGAGCCTCTATGCCCTGAAGATGATTCTCGAAAGGCCCAGGCTGAAGATGAGTGAGGCTGCTCCGTTTGCCTCAAGTGACACTGATTGACACTGGGGTGGAGGTGGAAGGGTATCGAGGTCTGCTCATGTCATTTCAGTGATAGTTTGAAGTGGAGCATGGGCAGAAGGCAGCTCCTGGTCGGTTGTCTTTACCTCTCCGATAAATTCTGTTTAATAGGTGGACTGAGTTGTGTCACCTAATTATTCTTTTCCTCGCAGGTCAGGGTGGAGGCAGCCAGTTCTCATTATAGACCAGTTCATGCATGTGAGAAAACCCAGGTTGGAACTGTGTGGGCTGACAGAACTTTTAAGATGCCTTTCTCTCTGCCCCTTGTCTGAAAAGCACTAAGCATAACTCAGACTGCCTTTCCCGTGACTTTAGTGAAGATATTGAGAGGAATGCTTAATGTGGGGCCTTATGCTATATCCCTCGAGGAAGTCAAACAAGGCACGGTTGGAAATGGGATGTTTACTAATACAGCTCTAAACAGTCTAAGTTGCAGTAGCACCATTATGAGACAGTAGGCCTCCAGATGCTTTTGAACACTCTCTAAATCTGGTCAGGAGAGATGCCTCATTGGTTAAGAGCCCTTGCTGCTCTTCCAAAGGGACCTGAGTTGGGTTCCTGGCACCTATGGTCACAGCTCACAACCACCTGTGACAACTCTAACTCCAGAGAACCTGATGCCCTCTTCTGGCCTCTGTAGGCACTGCTGTCACACGCATATACCCCTCCCCCCTAAATCTTGGATGAGCACGCATGGTATGAAGTGCTGAAAAAATACACAGGGAAAAGACCCTCCTTCTAGAATAGCTGAAGTCACCACACGCTTGTATTCATCTTCTTGGAAGGGGGTTAGCAGACTGCATAGTTTATAATGAGTTTGAATCCAGGAACTTCGTTTATCTGGATATGGCATTACATCATTGCATCAAGTTCAAAGTCAGTGGTTATGGAAAATATCCCTGGATATGGTATGTCGTTAGTAAAGAGTAAGCCATGTGTTTGTGTGTGTTGTACACATCATGCAACAGAGTCCCTGGATGGAACCATTGCTTTGTGGAGGGCATAAAGCTACCCAAATACTTGCATAAAATGAAATTAACTAGGGCACTTGCTATTCTGTCTGCATGTATAACTCGGCAGATAATACGCTATGGTGATATCCAACTGTGAAAATTTTGGAATGTAAAGGTAGCACAACAGAACATTCTAGGTAAATGGGATCATAGCCATCATTGCAGATCAGTCTTGGTCTCCATGATTCCATATAGAAGTCTTATTTAAGAGATGAGTTAAATGTGGGATTTTCCCCCCATGTATTCTATTCTGTATATTTCAGTTCTCCATTCTGCTTTTTCTGACTTTACTGGAAACACAATGTGTTTATTTAGAGATGAATAGATGCCTACCTAGCCAGGACTTAGAACTTTGGTGTGATATCTTAATCAATTGGTTTTCCAGAGGCAAGCAGCTTTAAATAATCAATTGCATAAAAATACATGCATGCTGCACCAAAAGAGAAATCAATTTCCATCATAAAAAAATTCAGAAGCAACTTCTCCTGTTTGGCAAAATTCATCATTATTAAATTCAGGCAGGATATTAACTTTATGGCTGAGAGGTTTGGCTGTACAAAGATGAACTAATTTTGAACACATGGCAACTACATTAATTCTTTTAAAGGATGAGTGAGGAGCCCTTCCTATCATATGTAACTTATTAATATTTTGAACTGAATCATTTTCCTAAGTAGACCTGACTTTTGGGGGGTGTATTTTTCTCTACAAGTCAAAAGCCACATGCTCAGCCAAGACAGATTTATGACCTTTTAAAAATAATGATGGAAAATGCAATGGGGGGGGGGGGACACACTTTAGTATCGGCTTTGCTCTGAGGCCTAAACTGCGAACTCTCCAGTTCTGGAAGCCTTTGAAATGCTGATTCCAGTCTTCTTGTGGGCTCTTAAACACCTTCTCAAATGACCCATTTTAATAACCCGAAAGCTATTATATAACGAGCAGCCATAATTTAGTCCAGGGCTCTAGGGGGACCCTCACAGTTCAGCAATGAATAGTTAATGCAGGATAATGTTTAGCAGGTTATTAGTTTTCACTATACAAATGCTGATCGGGGAACGCTTTTATAAGGTGTTTAAAAGAAAATGTAATTAACTGGTTGCATGCTTCTGTTGCAGCTCAAATTGAAATTATTCCATGCAAGATCTGTGGAGACAAATCGTCAGGAATCCATTATGGTGTCATTACGTGTGAAGGCTGCAAGGTAAGCTGTTTTAATTGTTGTTGTTGTTTCTATTCATGTTACGGGGCATCTTTGCCATTTCTATTTTTTACTTCCAGTCTGCCTAAAAATTCAGTTCCTTGAGATTCTGAGTGATGATGACACTCAGGGTGTGGTCAGGACTGCGATGTTCAATTATAATGACTGCAGTGACCCATACTTTACTCCTTCCATCAACATGGCAGGAGAATAAAGAGCAAGGGACCAGAATCTGTGGCACTGATGAGCTACCTCGGGGGCTGGGGAGATGGCTCAGTGGGGATAGCATTCCGTGTGCAGGAATGAAAACCTGAATTCAAATCCCTTGGTGCCCACGTGCAAAATCCAAGAATGGCCACCCGTGCCTCGTTCCCCGGCTTTCTAGGGTAGAGATCCAGAAGCTTACTGGCCAGCTAGCCTAGCAGCAACAGGGATGTCCAGGTTCCGTGTGAGACCCTGTCTCAAGGGAATGAGGCAGGGAGCTCCAGAAGAGGACACTGACATCCTATTCTGACCTCCATTGGTGTGTACACACACACACACACACACACGCACACACACACACACACACACACACACACACACACACACGAGACCTCTGATTGCCCTGTTACTGGATTTATGAGAAGGTATTTCCAAGTTTCACATGGACGTGACTAAGTCTTTCTGTTGGCATCCCGATGTTAGTGCACCTGGTTAAATTATAGAACTGAGCTCTACCCCTGGTACCACTTGCCCACATTGTTTGGGACATATCTCAGCCTTTTTAATGACTCAGCTTTTTCCATGAAGTAGCCATGACACCTGCCCTTCCTACCTGTTCGGACTATTCCAAGAATAGGAGGTGCTTTTAAATAAAAGCCCAAAGAACAGAAAAGAGTCATTTGAATGAGTAGCATCTGTATTATTGCTACTGTGACCATTTGTATGATGTGACCTTGGGGCCAGGGACACAGACCAGGCTTCCTGTGAGAAAGGAAGGCAGAGATGCTTAGTCATTCCAAGACCACGCCCCCAAACTTATACAAATTTCCATCGACTAAGATTTAAATTCTTCTGCTTGTATGGGAAGAGTTCTGAGACAGCGTAAAAACGGCACAAAATGAGTAGGAGAAATGTTATTTGATGCAAACGGCCTAGGAGACAGCTACACCTAGACCCAAATTCGCCCTGAGGCTTTTTAAGATTGGGGTGGGGGGGTGGGGAGACTTTTCGAATTTGGTTTGCATTCCTTTAGTGAAAACAAGAATATATTGTGTCATAAAATTGAAAAACCACCTGCAGACATACGTAATGGCTGAGAGATCTAGGGGAGATTAGCCTCATAATTGTTAAAATTGTCCTTCTCGCTGCTAATCATAATATCATTTGCTGATTTACATATATGTTAATACATCATCTAGACTGCAGGTTAGTGAAGTTTTTTTTTTTTTTAATTATTACATGTATTTACTTGGGGCAGGAAAGTGGTGTGCAGATGCCGTGGCATGCATGCATGTGGAAGTCAGAGGACAACTTGCAGAAGTCAGTTCTCTCCACCATGTGGGCCCCAGGAACTCAGCCATCAGTCCCGGTGGCAAGTCCCTCTACCTACTAAGCCACCTCACTGGTCAAAGCTCGGGACTTTTGCATATCACCAAATCCTTTTGTACTTTAAAAGGCCGCCCACCTTTTAGAAATGGGAAACTTGCTACTTGAGGGGAATTTTGAATTATTCATCACTGTGGCAAAGGCCTCAGAGTACTGGATTTCTTTAAGAAAAAAAAAAAATCCCACACCCTTTTCTTCCTTAATCTGGCCTCTCTGAAATAAATTCTTTAGCTCAGTGGTAGCGCGCTTGCCTAATAAGTGCAAGGCCCTGAGTTTGGTCCTCAGCTCCGAAAAAAAAAATAAATAAAAATGAAATACTTGAGGCTGGAGAGAAGGCTTAGTGGGTAACACCGCTTGCATTGGGAGAATAAGGACCTGGCATCTATGTTTAAAAAACTAAAATGCTGCATGCGGCTGTGTGGGCTGGAACCCTGGCATTGGTGGGCCAGAACCAGGCATATCCTGAGAGCTCAGTGACCAGCCACCTGAGCTGAAACAGTGAGCTTCCAGTTCAGTGAGCATCTCTGTCTCGGGCAATAAGAACAACAGTGGAAAAGGCCCTGTGGCCTCTGCATGTCTCCCACACACGTGAAAAGAAAGTTGAAACACTAACCTAGCTGTGCAAATGACCTGTCTGTAACCACGGCCTCAACTTCAGCCTGCCTCCCCAAAGCTGTATCCTTGGTAGAAGAGCGTATCACCCAGGTGTTTATACCACCTAGGTCCTTCCATTCTGCCCAAGAAGCTCAACCCTCCCTGAGTCTGCCCACTGTGCCCCTGTGGTTCTTCTATGTGTTGAACTGACACACAGTATCTGGAAATATGAAATACAGGGGCGGGGTGACTTGGGTGCGATGCTTTAGCAATTTGAAAGGCTCACTAGTAACAGGCCATTCAGGAAATCCTCAAGTGGCAGAGGACCAGTGCATTTCCACATGCACACTGTACGTTGCAAGGCCCGGTGTTTATTCTGGAGGAAAGGAAAACAAACAGCAAGGCTAACAGCAGTTAAGATCCTATTATCATCTGGAATCCCTTCCAAATCCTGTCCACGTGACGCCTCCTTGCTGAAATGGCTTTCAGCTGTTGGTTCTGATCCTCTGCTCAGGTAGCTTCCCGCAGTGAAGGCCACTAAACCACTGAAGTGCAATCTATTCCGTGTTGTACATTTTTGAGGGATATGGTACCTGTTCCATATTGCAGTTTCTGACTGTAACAGTTTTATCCCTAGTTACAGTGAAGTCAAGAGACTTCTGCCACCGACATTAATTATCCGATTTTAACCAGGTGGAGGTGATCCCACCATGACTAATCCTAAATGATTTCTTTCTGGCGGTATAATTAAACATAGGAGGGAAAACCACAGCACACATCAAGTAGGTATGTAACCTGGGGGGGGTAGTGTATTATAGACACACATATAAATCATAATATATATACATTTACATCCTAGTATATTGACCATATAGGATTCATTTATTGGAGACTTATTCGTCAGGACTTATAGCTAAGATAGTGTCCTATGTGAAACTTCCTCTTTCAGCCAATAACAGGGAAATTCACAATCATCTCTGCATAGATGCATTCTCATAAAATAACTATAGGAAGGTTTTTAAAGAAATTTAGAGCATGTAACAGATACTTTTCTCCCCTCTGAAGAAACTGTCAAAGTATGTTGGAGCTTTTGTATGTGCTTGGCTGGAAAGAAGCTTGGCCAATGTTCCCTTTAGGCCCAAATAGCTCTTCATGAATTCTATTTGTTGCTGTTATTTGATTGTAAAAATTCACTGTGCCCCCTGAGCTGGTTCTGTCTAGTTTCCAACATTAATGCTTTCATACTCAATATTTTTATTTTTAATGCTTTAAAATGCCTAGTCCTGGATTAGAGTTCAGCCTTTTAAAATGAAAATTAGATTTGGGAGAGGCTGCTGTTACTTCCCCCTCCGACCATCAAAGTTTTCCATTCCGCCACGTGTAAGTGATGAGGTGAATGGAGTACTTCCGGTTCAGTCTGCATCGCCACAAAACCAAATGACCTGTTAAGCATGTCTCAGTAGCTACTGTCCTTCCTCCACTCACAAGCACGCCGGGTTCAAGGCCGTGTGGTCGGTAGAAATCCTCCCTGCCCTGGTGCTAGATTTCTGGAAGGTTCTCCTTGGGGGCCCCGAGTGTCTGCCCTGGGATTGGATCTGAGAATGTTGGAGCTCAGGTGCTAGCAGATATCTCCATTTACAAATGGGACACGTGAGGCGAGGTCAGCTTCACTCAGAGCTCATTGGCACACACAGTTCCAGGAGGAGGTGGGCCATATCTGTGGAGGAAAGTCTCCCGGGGCAGGGCTGCCTGGCTAGAGGACCTGTACACCAGCTAACTGGTGCACATGAGACTGTCTGGAGAACCTGAGTCTCAAGCCTGTCGGTAGTGGTGGCACACGCCTTTAATCCCAGCGCTCGGGAGGCAGGTGGATCTCTGAGTTCGAGGCCAGCCTGGGCTACACAGCCTTTCTCTCCCTGACTTCAATCTATGGATGACCTTTCCCCCATTGTCCTGCTGCTCCGCTTGTTCCCCACACTCATCCTCACCCTCCTGAACATTCTCAAAAGAAAGCTCCCAGGGTAAATAAAAAATAAAAATAAAATTGGGACAGAGGGCATCGTTTTACATACAAGACTCGGCTCTTCCCAGCCCCAGAAATAAAACAAACGGCAGACACAGAACCCACTCGTAAAGTCTCCTGAAATTCCAGTTCTTCGTTGAATTTCAAAACGCAATGCTTTGGGCAGGCCTGGGAACACTCCCGATAACTCCGAGTCATGAATAAATCTCGGTTGTCAAAAAGCAAATGTGTAGCCATTCCAAAGCGTCTGCCATTAGAATTCCACAAGGCAGCTGTCAGCTGTTCTCTTGTAATTAAACAGCCAATGAGCAGCTAATTAAGACATATGTGTACACAGAAGTGGAAGTGGGTATGGTAATGAACTGTAGGAATCAATTCATTACGTGAAAATTGTCAAAAGACCAAACATCAGATCAGCATTGCAGCCTGGGCTTCATGGAGAAGCAGCCCCAAGTAGGAGGGGACACCCCCACCCCAAGGGTAAGACTCCTGAGGACCTCCCCACCAGACCTACAGTTCAGTGTCCCGCCCGCCCACATGCTTGGGCCAAACCATCGATAACCCTGATGTTGCAACGATTTTCATGAGGTAGATCTAGCACACTAGTTTCCCCAGCTATGTAGAAACACAGCGTTTGAGACCCTGTTTCGACCTGGATTTGATCAATATCAGCGACTTTCACTACAGGTCTGAGAAGCAGGTAGGGGCCTCCCCCCGACCCCCAATCTGTCCTCCATACTTCTGTGACCTGAGGCTGAGGAGATGTCTTCATCGGGGAAGCGCTTGCTGTACAAGTTTGATCCCCAGTAACACACACCTGTACTCCTAGGAGAGGCAGACGGGAGAATCCCTGGGGTCAGCCTAGCCTAACTGGTGAGCCCTGGGGCCCAGTGACAAACCCCTCCCTACCTGCGAGGGAGGGAGGGAGGAAGGGAAGGAAAGACAGCTCCTGAAGATTAATACCCAAGATTGACCTTTGGCGCACCTACCACAAAAACAAAAACCTGTGACCTTTGGAATAAGATGCACCTAGAATCAGGAACCCAAATCAGACACCTCCTGTCATCTGCTTGCTGTGAGGTCTTGAACATGTAGCTCAATCTCTCTGAACTTGAGACTTGTCTATAAACCAGATATGCAAATTGCTGCTTTAAATACAGTTAATGAAGTGTCCTGCACAGCACTTAGAAGCATGCTCAGAACAAGACTGTTACCATACCCCCCCCACCCCACCCCCACCCCCCGGCCATGATTCAACAAGTATCGGAATGAATGATTTTGATCAAAGAAGACAGTCGAGACAGAAGTAACACAACTAGAGAGGTAATTCAGAGTAGGAATATGCCTGGGATGGGCCGGCTCAGAGAAGGTCTCAGAGAAAGTGGGCGGAGGGTAGATTATGAGTTTCCAGGCTGTGGCAGGGACAGAGGTCATTTGGGGTGCTAGGACACAGTAGTTTAAGTTGGTCTGTGTGTGGCTTTGGAAAGAGGATTGAGTCTGGGAGACAGATGCCTGGACGGGTGTCCATTACCCAGTTATCATGAGGGTGAGGTGAAGAACTAGGGGGCTGATAGGCAGGAAGGACCCCAGCGCTGGGTCTTAAATGAGTGTGTACCCAAGTTTGGATGGAGGAAATAAAGTCTATAGTTTCAACCTGAATTTGGGTTGATAATTTCATCTCCATGTCTGAATAAGAAAGTGAGAAAACAGAGACACGTTTTAGAACTTCACATCTTCGTCAGTGAAGATGTGAACAACTTTGCTGAATCCTTTAGTAACCTTCGAATTCTGGATGAATGTTTCCACCTTTCTATGCCGTCCCCAGTTCCATGGCCACAGTTATGACACACTCTCGCATTCAGTCTGCACTGAGGTCACTTTCTGTACGAACTTTTCAGTTTAGACAGCCACCAATCAAGCACGCTCACCAGTTTCCATGTTATAAATAATCCACCTTGAGGCTACTGCAAGCTACCCAGGGTACAGCCTTGCTAGAGAGTCAGGAAGAAATAACCAGTACTTCGGTATCCCCAACTGTTGCCAGCCTTCCAATATACCCAGCACACATCCTAATAATCATTTTTTAGTGGTTAGGTTTAATAACTGGGTTGAGTGAATTTCCTGACATTTAGCATTCAGCTCTTGAATCCAGGTATGAGCTTTCTCCTGAACACCCTAGCCCCAGGTCTAACCCAGGAAGATTCCCACCCAGTGGTCAAATTCAATATATATAACCATATTGTTTTCTGAAAAGTACCAGGGAATAGACACGCCCAAAGAATAGTAAGCAGGTATCATAAATAAAGCTCAAAAACTGTGCTCTAAGTACAAGGTAACATGGGGCTGGAGAGATGGTTCAGCAGTTTAGAGCACATATTGCTCTTAGAGAACCAGAGTTCAGTTCCCAGTACCCAGGTCAAGTGGCTCAGAACCCCCGTAAACTCCAGTTCTAGAGGATCCGATGTCCTCTTCTGGCCTCCAAGACACTACATTCAACCATACCAGGGACACACATATACATAGTTTATTTTTTTTTTTTACTTTGAAATAATATAATTAAATCATTTCCCCTTCCCTTTCCTCACTCCAGACCACCCCATATACCCTTCCTTATTCTTCCAAACTCATTCCTTATTTCAGTTGTTACACACACACTCATATATATTCCTAAATACAACCCGCTCAGTCTGTATAATGTGACTTGTATGTATGGGTTCCAGGGCTGTCCATTTGGTATTGGATAACCACTGGTGCTCGTCCCTGGGGAAGACTACTTCTCAGGCTCTCGGCGTTCTTTGGTTGCCTATGGTTCTTTGTGGAGAGCTGAAGCCTCTTGGGCTTTCTGCTGCCCATGTTAGCCTGTTTCGTTAGTCACGTTGGTAGGACGTTATGGGTGTAACTATTTCATATTGCTCAAACTCGTGAGTTTATGTGAATTGTCTCCCTAAAGGTAAAGGACCTATTGTACATTGTCAAAACCTGCACGGGTGATTCCATCGTGTCACCTGCTGAAGGCTACAGTGCCTGATAATCTCTCAACTTCCTTCCAGCACAGAAGGCTTACTGGTGTTACATTTTGAAGGGCTGCATGGCAGCATATAGCCACTAGGTGGTGGTAGTGTGCCACAATCCAATGTTGTGGGATCTTTGTACGCTGTGTGGAGATATATTGCTGTGATTGGTTTAATAAAAAGCTGAATGGCCAATAGATAGGCAGGAGGTATAGGCGGGACTTCTGGGCAGAGAGAGAGGAAGTTGGAGATGAGTCTAGGTGTGTGAGAGACATGAGGAGACACAGAGGAAGTAGTACATGACAGAACGTAGATTAATAGAAATAGGTTAGTTTAAGTAGGTTCTAAAAGCTAAGGCCAAGATTTCATAATAAGTCTCTGTGTCATTATTTTGTTTGTTTGCTTGTTTGTTTTTTGAGACAGGGTTTCCCTGTGTAGTTTTGGTGCCTGTCCTAGATCTCGCACTGTAGACTAGGCTGGCCTCGAACTCACAGAGATCCACCTGCCTCTGACTCCCGAGTGCTGGGATTAAAGGTGTATGCCACCAGTGCCTGGCTCTCTCCTCTGTATTCTAAAGCTTTACTTATTTTACTGGCATAACTAACTTCCTCAACATTTAAACTGCGGATCCCCACAAGGAACACTGAAGTCTTTAAAGAAGGCCAGGGCTGAGCAGAAGGCTCAGTGAAGCATTTGCCATGTAAACATGAGGCCCTGTGTTCGATGTCATGTTAAAAGCCGGGTGTGAGTGCATGCATGCCCTTGTGATCCCCGCGGAGAGAAGAGGGTGGGGTGGAGACAGGCAGATACTCAGGACCGATGGTCAGCTAGCCTGGCCTAATCCTGAGTTCTAGGTTCAGTGAGAGACTCAGTCTCAAAAAAACAAACAAAAGTCGAAGGTGGACAGCACCTGATGAGCAGGATATGCACAGGTAACACACACCGGGGAAGCAAAGGACCTGGTCTCTCTGAAAATGCAAAGTTCAGTTTGGCTAAGCCATTGCAGCCTCCTCAGACTCTCCCTAGAAAGCTACACAAAGCTACACCGGACCCCTCCCATAGGGGAGAGGATATTTCTTCTTGAGCACGGGGCTCTGTTGTCTTCGCCCAACACAATGGCCTCTTCCTGCTTCTCAGCTCTGCCCTGTCACAGCTGCTGAGCAGGCCTGTGCTTGACGGACTCAGCTGAAGAGTAAATGTGAGGTGAAGAGGGTGTGTGTGTGTGCGTGTGTGTGTGTGTGTGCGCGCGCGTGCGTGCACACGGGCTTGCTCTCCCAAATCCTTCCCAGCGGCCACATCTGAGCAGACAGCTTGGAAGCCAGTCGTGAGCTCCAGGATTGCTGCCACCCACCCTAGATCCATAGAATACTGCACCTGTCACTGGCGTAATCAACCCCCGAGCCGATTTACTCAATAATGAGAGTGACTCTGAGACCTTGCCTGGAGTTTCGTTGCCCTTCACTCTATGAATGAGCCCAAGTGATTGCCATATGGCTGCGGTAGGTAAGGTGAACCAAAGGAGACAGACTTCTTCTGGGCAGAGGGAAGGAGACGATGGACTTCGGAGGCTGATTTCTCACGTGACTCCTACCCCACCTCAGCTGATTTGATAAGAGGCTTGGGCAGTGGCAGCCTGAGCCAGCGGAAGGAACAAATATAAAGGGAAATGTTGATTTCAGAGTCAATTTACCCGTGTATACCTTGGCTTTGGACACTCATATAATGGTGGGCCTCGATGAGAATGGAGGGGGAGGGGTTCTTTGACACATTGTGGAAGTGGGGAAACAAACGGGATAAGTGTGTTCTGGAAAGCAGCCTGGAAAATCCCTGACCTGACTTCCTGTCATGCTGGAGGTGGGATTTTGAGCAAGTCACACCATTGATAGGCTTTAGTACCTTTACCCTTCATACAAATAAATAAAATAAAAATCTTTTTTAAAAATCACTGTGAAAGAAACAAAGGGGGTAGAGAGTGGCCGAGTCTCAGCTCAGACAGAGACTGAAATGTACACCCATGCAGGTGACCTCTTGGTATGTTTTTAAACATATTTTCTTGGCTTCTAAGAAAACTTCTTCTCATTCCCTTTTTACCAAGGACCACACACACACACACACACACACACACACACACACACACACACAGGACTTTAAATATTTTGACAAGGGACTGCTCTCCAAGACACTGGCCTTGCTACAAAGCGGATTAAAAAAGCTAAGCTAACATGAATCTAACTTACATGACTTGGTCCACACAGACCCCAGTCACCACCCAAGCAGCACATGAGGCCAGGGGCAGTGGATTCCCAATGCCTTGCACGCCTGTCCACTTGTAGAGTAATAATCAGAAAGCAAAGAGAAAATTGGAGTCACTCATGGGCCTACTAGCCAAAACCAGAAATTCTTTTCACTTAGGAGCATAATTTTCCTTCATTTTTTATATCAAATGTGTGATGTTCTCACGCTTGTAAACTGGATTACCTAGGTTTAGTTCTTTAGCCAATTTTATATTAAGGCTACTTCTGAAACATGATTTTTCAGTGCTACCCAACTCCATTGGGTGAGTCTGTACTAGAACACATCAGCCATGGTGGGCAGCTAGTGTTCTCAAGAGCCTCCTTCTGGATGAATCTTCGTACCATTTCTCTGGTGGTCCTTTAATGTTTATTCCTTAAAAGATTCCTGACTTACAGGACAAGCACATTTTGTTTCTGTTCTTAACAATTCTAATATAGTAGCCAAATTGGCCTCTGGAAACATCCATTAGGAGAAGCATATCACTACTACTTTGACATTACCTGGTCCATTCTTCCTTTACTCCCTGGCCCATCGATGTCCCCTTGGTTGGAGTCATCTGTCTTTAGTATTAAAGAAAGCTCTGAAGATGACATTCTCTCTTACACCCTTCACACAAACAGTTCCTTACCTTACTTTTCTTTTGGGTGTTTTTCTTTTGCCCAGCTTACAATGCCATTGAAAGAAAAAGAGATACATGCGTGTGTATGTGTATGCATGTATATCTATATATGTATAGATATACATGTATACATATATGTGCAGTACATATACATATATCTCCAATGCCTGTGCCATGTATCTGGAAGTTAAGAAATATGCTTCTAAGTAGCACATGTGTTGCATAAGAAATCTACGGCAGATTAGAACACATTTTCAAGAAAGTGATAGGGGAAATACTGTACCTGTGGTAAGCTTGTGGGTTGCTGCTAAAAGATCACTAAAGAGAAGCCTGCCCATTTCAGTCCCAATACTGAAAATCAGGAAGTGAATAAGCACACAAAAACATCATCCTTGAGGTCAGCAGCTCCCTCACATCTTTGCACACCCTCTCATTTCCCACACAGCACTCAACACAAATGAGAAAGCCCATGATCACCATGCCGGACCTGTCAAATCCTAAAGGCTATGATTCTAAACACTACTGATTCTCAACCACTGAGGATGGAGAATTCCCTTTGCAACTGATTTTAAAGTAGTCAAATCAAGTGTCATCCAACTGTTTCACCAACAGGTTCAGACTTAGGGAGTGAGAGATGCCTAAATGGCCCGAGACTTGAGTGGCAGAGAGAAAACTCCAACACCACAGCACACCCAGACTGCAGTGCGCTGAGTGCAGCCACGTTTTCCTTAATGTTGGGCAGCCTGGAGAAATGTATACTTTACCAAAAAGTGTTTTGGAGGCTGGGGAGATAAAAGACTTCATGGGTTAGAGCATTTTCTGCATAAGGATGAAAACCTAATTTTGAATCCCCAACACTCACACAAAAAGCCAGGCACAGCCATGGGGACTGTGGGATACAGAGAATGGAGGATCGCCAGGGCTTGCGACATGACAGTCTATTTCCAGACAGAAATTTACAGTCTATTTACAGAGAGACCCTGTTTCAACAAATAAAGTAGAGAGCAAGAGCAGGACATCAGATGCCCTCCTTTGGCCTCCACAGCACACACGAGCACACTCATGTATACGTGCATGTGCATGCACACACACACACACACACACACACACACACACACACACACTTGTGTGTACATCTCCATACATGCACCCCCAAAAAAGGTATTTTTAGAGATACAGGTTAAAGGCAGATCCTTTGGTGTCATCCAGCAAGCACACAGTTTGTTTTGTTTTTGATCAGCCGGATCATGTGTCTTTTACACAGTCAACTGGGTGGAAGTTAAGGAAGTTTTGCATGTGTAAGGGATAGAGGGCTAGGCTCTGGGGGTTAATTTTACTCAAGGAAAAAGAAGCGACTTTAATTTCATTAATGGTCTCCTGGACGATTCTGCTCCAAGCTTATCCCTCCATTAAATATTAATTTAATGGTGCCCAGTGCTTAGCCCACGGCCTTTGGTATCCCCGCTGGAACGGACACTAACCTGTTCCGTATTTACAACTGAATCGCAGGGCTTTTTCAGGAGAAGTCAGCAGAGCAATGCCACCTACTCCTGTCCTCGTCAGAAGAACTGTTTGATCGATCGGACCAGCAGGAACCGCTGCCAGCACTGCCGGCTGCAGAAATGCCTCGCCGTGGGCATGTCTCGAGACGGTGAGCCTCTCAGAGCCGGCGTGGGGCAAATGCGTGGGGCTGGGCAAGCACTCCTGAGAAGTGGGCACTGCTCCATCAGGGGAAGCCCTCTCGGTCTTCCCGGGTCCCCCTGGCAGCTTTCTGCAACCCACGGCACTTCCTGCAGTCAGCTGACTAGCTGATGGGGGCAGACATACAGAGTAGGGTCTTGTAGTGAGAAACCCTTCCGATTGCTTGCCAACATTTCACAAACGACAGGTATGTGTCATCTGAGGGCTTTCAGAAACGCGCCTCCTGCAGGAAACCCAAGCCAGGACAAATGAAGTAGACTTAATGCTGGTAAGTCTACGGGCATTTGGCAGGAAACAGTTCTTCTGGTAACTGGGTCAAAGTCAAACCTTTGCAGCTTTCGAACATGTGAAAATAGTGCAAAGCGAGGCTCCGTGACAGATGTCCTTTTTCATTAAGAGAAGGCATAAGGACTAGAAATGGGCCAGTGTCCAGTTACAGAGCACCCCAGCATCCTCCCTGAAACTGATCTGAAGTGCGCCAAATAAGCAACAGCAGGATTCAAGACAGTTACGCATGGAACTGGGCAGGAAATGCAGCAGGTCCGTTTTAAGGGCTTTTCCGGGTACACTAGCTGACTGTCTCCAGAGATCTCCTTGGATGGAGTGTCAGCCTGCCCTTCCCACCATCAGATGTTCTTAGGACCCGGTGGAGCCACCCAGGTTCAGGTTCATTTTCACTCCATACTCTGCAAGTCTACCCACTACGAGAGAGGTCAAGCTTTATGCCACTGGGGACAGGCATCATCTCGGAACCCACACTAAGCCCGGCTTCCTACAGCATTAAACTGACAGTTAGGTATGGCTCTTATCAGCTTGTCAGTTAAAACTGAAAGTTATACATGCATTTCTTTGAGTGCTGGTCATTTTTTCCCCCTCACTAGATACAACTGTCATTGTATTAAGACGAAATCTAAAGCCTAATTACAGAGTCAGAGATATTTTACCCATAGGGGTGTTCTAAAATATTCTTTGCCCCTCCCCAAATTAAAAACCTTCAGAATGGCTTCTTACTTATAGGTTGTTGTGAGGAAGAAAATGTATTCAGGGGTTTATAAAATTATATGCCTATTTGGCGTCCAGCCCCACCTGAGCTGCGGAAGCTCCGAGGTTGCTGGTCTTCTCGTCTGTTCCTCTGTGTGAAGGACAGGACATCCTCCCCTGGCGAGAAGAGTCCACCAGCTGGCCAGTGGAATGGGCTCTCGGCTCCCAATTTCATTTTCATCTCCCCTGCCTTCTGCCCCTCATGTCACTGACAGTGGTGGGATAAATGAGTTCATCCCCCCCAATCAGGAATCAGTTAAACTACAATCAATTAGGAGAGTGAAGTCCCTCCAGCACAGGCTACATCTGCAGAGTGCCTAGGCAGGAAAGAGAAAAAAAAAAAAAAAAAAAAAAAAAAGAACCTCCGTGGGAGAATTCAACCCAGGAAAATGGTTTCCTGTTGCCTAGATGAGTGTTCAGGGAGCAAACACCTGAGGTAGTGAACCGGGAGCCGCTACAGCCCTGCCGCCTCTCACCTGGAGGACCGGTCCTGAGCACCAGTGCTGCAGACAGAGATCATCCCCGGGGATCTTACAAGGCCTGCCCTCCACTATCCTTTTTTACCTGAGGCTAAATGACTGCAAAGGATCACTTCATGGTGGACCCAGTTCAGACCCAGGGCTGTGTGCCTTAACTACTCGGGAGGCAGAGAGAATGACCCCCTTGCACCTGGGAGTTTGGGGCCAGCCTGGGCAACACAGTGAGATGATCCCGACTCCAACAAGAAAATAAAGACAGGCCCATGGCGGCCAGAAGACCTCCTAAGTCAGGCAGATGCAGACATACGATTCTGCAAACTAGACAGCCTCCCCATAAAGCCCCAGATCTAGCTGCTCGAGCAGGAAGGACTTCATTCTTGTGTACAGACTAGAGTACTTAGTAAAGGATGAAGCTTCTGCCTCAGCATACCCCAGAAGCCTTTACATCTCTGCCTCTCTGTCCAAACACTGCAAAGGAAGGAAGGAAGGGGCAGGTCTAGGCCAGGCCATGTGATAGAGAATGAACAAGCCCATTAAGCTATACTTCAGGGCCAGGTTTGGTGGAGTATGCCTGTAATCCCAACACTTAGGAGGCTGAGGTGGGATGGTCAGCAGTTCAAGGCCAGTCTGGGCTACTTAGTGAGACCCTGTCTCAAAAGGGTGGGGAGGGGGAGAAACAAAACATTATATCCTCAGTGAGTCTAAGGGTTTAAGACTGCAGGAAAACAAAGAGAAGGTTGCCTGGGATGCATGTTGGAGGAACAGGAAGCCTGTTCTTGCTTGTGGGTGACCTGCTTTTGTGCTGACCTGCTCTGAGATTTTTCTGGAAACCCGAAAGCTTGGGAAAGAATAAGGGTGCCTGGTTCAAAGTACACTTTGCTTTCTCTCTTCCAGCTGTCAAGTTTGGCCGGATGTCCAAGAAGCAGAGAGACAGCTTATATGCTGAGGTGCAGAAGCACCGGATGCAGCAGCAGCAGCGAGACCACCAGCAGCAGCCTGGGGAGGCCGAGCCGCTGACGCCCACCTACAACATCTCAGCCAATGGGCTGACGGAACTGCATGACGACCTGAGCACCTACATGGACGGGCACACCCCCGAGGGCAGCAAGGCCGACTCCGCCGTCAGCAGCTTCTACCTGGACATCCAGCCCTCCCCTGACCAGTCGGGACTGGACATCAATGGGATCAAACCCGAACCCATATGTGACTACACACCAGCATCTGGCTTCTTCCCCTACTGCTCCTTTACCAACGGAGAGACTTCTCCAACTGTATCCATGGCGGAACTAGGTAATGGCGGGTGTGCATGCTGCCGCTGGCTTGCTCTGGGCATGCCCTGTGAAGTAAAAAGGGTACAAGGGACTGTCCTCTGATGGGTGGGATTTCCCCTCCACCTCTGCTGCTGATTCAGAGGCCAGACTTGCTGTGTGTGTGTGTGTGTGTGTGTGTGTGTGTGTGTGTGTGTGTGTGTGATTGTTCCTATGGTGTTTGCAGTAAACGTGTTGCTCAGGAACTAGACAGGGTGTATGCAAGCAGCCTGTGTCCCACAGGGCACAGAGGAAGGCCACTCAGGCGAGTTATTCACTTAGACTCCGGGTATTCCTTTATGCCTAAGGTCACACACATTCACAAAGTCCACTAACCTAATCTGAGCCATAGGTATAGTTTTGTAATTTTAAAGTTTTTAATTGACACATAACAACTATGTATATCATGAAGGACAGTGTGACATTTCAATACATGTTCACATGGAGTAATCATTGACTAAGGGCATTTAGCAAATCTGTGACTTTGGACACTTAGCATTGATTTATAGTGAGCATTCAGAACCCTCCTTTCCAGCTTTTTCCAAGGGAAGTCCACATTACCATTCTCAGAGCCGCCCTCCTGTGGGGCGGGCACACCACAGTTCGCTCCTCTCGTTACCGGTTGGGGAATGACCCATCTGGTGGGCCCCTCAGGTAGCCGAGCTTTGCTGCACTGGTGTGAATTATAAGTGCCTGAGGTGACGTAGCTCTGAACTTGCCGAAATGTGTTGAAGAGGACCAATCAGTTTTCAGGTGACCAAACTGATAAGGTTTTATGTAGGGCTCACTTTGCCAAAATAACAACCAGACACTCACCTCCTCATTGTTTTCCTCTTGGGAGATGATGCCCTAGAAACACTGATAGCCAGACAATGGAAACTCTCCCTCCGTGTGTGTTATGCTAACACCCTCTGCCATATTTAATCAATTTTTTAAATACGGTGCTATTATTAGACGAACTTTGATAAGAGCCTTCGCAGTGGCTGAGTGATCTGCCGTTGCCAGCGTTTCTACACGGGGTCATTACAGTCCTTTGGGGTATTTCAATTAGCTGCTGCGGAGGCCAGTGAGCTCCGAGGGAGACCCGGGGTGGCGAAGAACCAGCCGGTCTGACTTCAGCACACACATCCTCGGTGCACAGCCATAGAGGCCGTGTTCTTTAGATGGTGCCTCCGCCTCTGTACCCCATAAAAGATCCCTTTTAAGTGAAAATTGATATTTCCAGTCAAAAATCCCGAAATAGAACAACTTGAATGTTCTTTACAGTTTTTACACAAGCATCTCTTTCTGGGTCTAAATTTAAATCCTTGGGAGCCGGGGCGTTTAAGCCCGCTCTTTAACCACTGCACAGGACTGAAGGTGTACCATCGCTCTTTTGATTAGCAGAGAAACCTCTGAAGTCAAAGTCATGCTGAGCAGAGGTAGGTTGATTTTTTTTTTTTTTTTTTTTTTCCCCAAACTAGAACAAAAAACTTTTTCTTTTCCTTTTTTTTTTTTTTTTTTTTTTTTTTTTTTTTTTTTTTTTTTTTTTTTTTTTTTTTTTTTTTTTTGGTCATGGAATCTTGGTTGGCTGAGCCTGAAGCAAAACTGTAATGAAAATTAAATTTTCAAAAATGAATAAGGATTTGACTGAAAGCCGACAAAGTTCCCACGCAAAGTGACCTGACTCACCCCAGGCCTGCCGCAGCTGCCACCCCACCGGAGGGACAGTGAACCTGCCTGTTCGCCAGTGTTCGTCAGTGTTGAAACAGAGCCAAAGAACTGAGTCAAAGCATTACACCCCTCTCCTTCCCTCCCCCCCCCCAGCATATATTTTGGCTAAAAGAGCAGAAATACCTGAATGGGGCTAAAAATGGCTGAGCTGGTGCCCTCCAGTCTCTGGACAGACCTATACTGGTCACCTCCCAGTGGATCTGGGAGTCATGGTTATAGCATTTTCCAGGATGAATAGACTAATAGAACCAAACTCAAAACCAAATTAGAATTCTTCTGAGAGAGGATATTTTCTATCCCACTTGTATGTCAGGGGAGTTCAAGGTAGCTGAACGTGGCATGTCAGTGGCCGAAGACTGGCTGAACCCTCTCCCGAGCTACCTCATCTGCTGTGAGATTTCCTTCACAGCCTTACCGCCTGTGGTCCTTTCCAACAAAACCTCTTGACCTCCTGGTAGGCTAGACTTTGTCATAAGAATTTAAGCCAATCACGCAACAGGAAAGTAGGCTCTACACGAACATATCCTAAGTCCAATCCCATCTTTCAAGAATTATACCCACCGTATTTTGAGCAGAACAGGTCTTTATCCTTGGCTAGGAAACCCTGCCGGTGGCATTCATTTAGTGCCTGAATCACACATTCCAGATAACCAGCCAAGTTTGTTTTATAAAAGTGCTCACAGGGTTTGTTACAGTGCCTGACAGCACCTTGTTGCAAGAGCTGCCTAAGCAGGGACAGTGCGACAAGAAGTCAGCTGCTGTGGGTTGTGGGTCCAGCTTCGCTGTTGGTTGCACAAGCCGCTCTGAGCCACGCAGCCCACAGGCAGCAACTCTCCTTCTTGTGCATCCCCGTATGTAGAAAGGTTAGCGTGCACTCTGAAGCCAGATGGTATCTGCATCAGAGCTCTGCCCCTCACCAGCTGTAACTAACACCTTGGCAAAGTTACTTAACCACGTTGGCTCAGGTGCCTAGCCAAAGAAATGGGGACAGGGCTGTCACCTTCCTTCATCTTCTGAATAAATGTGTGTGTGTGTGTGTGTGTGTGTGTGTGTGTGTGTGTGTGTGTGTGTGTGTGTGTATTCAGAAAAGATGTAAATCCTTTGGGTCTGCACACAGCAAGTGCTGTGTAAATTTGAATTATTGATGTTATCTGTAAAAATGAGGTGCATTCAGCCCAGATGGTACCTAAAGTTCTAGCCGACCCAAAGAGTCTGAGAGAAAATCTTACAAGTCAGGACTCCCCATGTGAGGGGTTTAAACGTTATAACACACACAGCACAATTCAAGTTAAAAACAGAGATTTTCTTGCCTTCGGGTTTTGTTTTGAAGCAAGCTCACAACTTTGCACTGGGCGGCATCCACAGCTCTCCACAGCCACGAGCTGCCCAGGGGCAGCGGCTGGAACACACTGGGGGCCCTGCCCGTGCGGCCATGGTCAGGGTTAGGAGGGAAACGGACTCACCTGTGTCACAAAGCAAGACAAGTCACTCACCTGCTGAGCTTTGCTTGTCTCCTAACTCCTAGCAGACCTCACTGTCCCCTACCTGGTCTGAGAGTCACACTGACTTCTTAGATTTTTATGTGATCTGGTTAGACTCTCATTTGCGAAAAGAGACGTTTAGAAATAGTGAGGTGTCTTAAAAACATTAGCCTTGTCAGATCCACTATGAACTGGAATCAGAAACACTGCCTGAACAGTTGGTCAGAATGTAGCTGCTGCCCCCTGCTGGCCTACTATGTGCACTGCGCCTGTCGTTGTCTCTTCCTATTGGCTGTCGTGAAAGTCCCACCTAAGTCCAGGTGTCCATGAGCCATTTTGCAAACGCTGGGGATCAAACCTATGGTTGTGAGCATGACAAACAAGCACTCTGTCTCTGACCTACGTCCTGGATAAAATCAGAGACAGGGCTTCACTCCGTACCCCTGGAACTCACTACATCCCTCATGACCGGGAACTCATGGCAATCTTCCTGTCTCAGCCTCCCAAGTGCTGGGATTACAGGCATATGGCACCATACCTGGTTCCCAGTAACATTTGTTAGGATCAACTGAACTAGATGTTGCCCATACTTACTAACAGGAAAAGACCTAAGGAAGAGCAGAGAGTGAGCCCTGTAGGACTCCTGAGTCTCCTTGTTTAAAAAATATGCTAATCTTGGTTTATAGTCTAGACACTGTTCTCCATATCGAGAGCTCTTTATCTGAGCATTAGTTTTCTGCTTCCCAATACCCATTCTTTTTATCTTACGAGCTGGCTTCTCCGCTTCTCAAGTCTGTCCACTTGAAGTGCTTTCTTTTATTTACAATCCTGTTTGTTTGTTTATTTGTTTAAGACAGGGTTTTTCTGTGTAGCTTTGCACCTTTCCTGGAACTCACTCTGTAGCTCAGGCTGGCCTCAGTCTACCTGCCTCTGACTCCAGAGTGCTGGGATTAAAGGCGTGTACCACCACCGCCCAGCTCTACATTCCATTTTTTAAAAAAAAAATACTGTTTATCCAGGCTGCTCTGGTACCTGTGTGTTGCCAGACAGGGCTGTTAGGGTTTGTTATGTGTCTGCGTCTCCAAGGAGACTCTGGTTTTGGATTGCATTTAGGTGAACTTGCCATTCTCACACAAGCATGTCTCCTGCCGTCTGAAGGAAGCTGCAGTATGTTTATAAGCAAGCAGGCTCTGCCGCTGTTGTCCCCGGCCTTGCGTCCTTTGTCACCCTAAGTGGCTTGCCGTGGACTCAAGATCCTGGGAAAGTGGTTATTTTTCAGTGTGATTTGATGTTCATAAACTCCTGTCAATTCTTTCCAATACATTTTTTAGACAGGGTTTTACTATGTAGACCTGCTAGCCTAGAACCTTCTATGCACAACAGGCTAGCCCCAAATGCATGGCCATACTCCTGCCTCCACCCCAAGAATTCAAGTTGCAGACATGTACTGTCATGTCCAGCTTTTTAAACATTTGAGTCATCCTTCCATTCCCTAACACTGACTACCATCCTGCTTCACGCGCACTCTCTCCGATCTCAATTTTAGCAGCTGCCACCCTGGTCCTTCTGCTCCAGCCTTTCTAGGTCCCAAGATACCAAGCACAAAATTGCCCGTCCTCTGTCCCCAGATGCAATCTTCAGTACCTCAGTTTTCCTGGCAGAGTTCTGCTTGATCCTATTGTTATATCATTTCCCAATTCAATCCTAAACATCCAAGATCCTTCAGAAGATGGGCCCCTAGCTACCCAAGTCTGCTTTAACCCTGTCACGCCATCCAATCTGTCTGTCCCTGACAAATGCCACTGTGTTCTTTCATCCACTGGCCCTTCTCTACAGAACTGATCTCCTTCCCAACACAACTGACCACTCCTGCCAACCCTACCCATCTCTTAGGGTCCAACATGGTATCCCTCCTTTTCTAAGAAGCATTCTGCAATTCTAGTCAACCAACCCTGAACTCTCCCTACACGGATAGTGACTACCTTTTATCTTGTGGTGTGATTCACCTCACGCTTTATTGTCTAATGTCCTGAATTATCTTTTCTGTGTGTCGACACATGTCCACAGATGATCAATTCTAGGGATATCTTTGGCATATGTTTAATATTACCAAAGCCATCGTACACAGTCTAACAACTATACAGCATCATATGTGATGCCCCCCTGTTCTAATTATGATTCATTCCATTCTCACAGCAGCCCATGAACAAGTGCTGTAAGAAAAACAAAGTACAGGGAGGTTAAAGGCCTTGCCAAGGCCATACAACTCAGAAGTAGCAAGCAAATACATGGACCCAGACCGTCTCACTCCAGGGAGGGTCACTCTCTTCACCAAACTAATACATAGTCTGTTCATGCTTCAGCAACGCTTGTCCCGATGTCTGCTAGAAAACCAAAGGTAATAGCCAGCTGTCATGAGAAAGCTGAGGAGATGTTTCAGTCAATAAAAGGATTGCCATTACAGCATGAAGACCTGAGTTCAATCCCTAAGGACCTATGTTTAAAAAAAGAAAAAGCTGGACATGATGTAAGCACAGCTGTGGAGGAGGAGAGTAATGGAGGCAGACTCTCGATACATGTACATATGCAAAAATAAAAAAAGTTTATATACATACATACACACACACACACATTCACATATACACACACAAACACATTCACATAATTTCCTGACTTTTCAAGAGCCACTTTTGTCCGGATATCATAAAAAGTCAGGAAGAGGCTGTCAATCATTTCCCTAAGGCCATCAATCTATGTTCATCTCCAGACACTGGCGGAAAGCCTATGACAAGGTCAAGGTCATCAAGGTCTCTGAATCTAATACGCTCCATGCAGTCAGTGTTGGCTTTGCAAAGCCTCTCTTTTCCATCCCCCTGTCCGTATACAGAAGAGTTCCGGCTTGCTTGCTTAGCTCCATACAGGAAACCAAACCTTGTCAGCACACTGCTTTTCAGGAGTAGTTTTTGAGGGCAAACAACACAAGCAGGACAGTTACTGGTGCCTGTTCATGGTTGTGACCTCCCGTTTTCCTCCCCAGAACACCTTGCGCAGAACATATCCAAATCCCACCTGGAAACCTGCCAGTACTTGCGGGAAGAACTGCAGCAGATAACATGGCAGACCTTCCTGCAGGAGGAGATCGAGAACTATCAGAACAAGGTAGGGCCGGAGGAGTTTCTCTTCCCATTGAGGCAACATTGAGAAGGGGGTTGGAGGAAGGCATTAGTTCAAGAGTGCAAACAGACCGAAGGCAGACAAGACTGTCTGGCATCAGATCTCTCTAGTCTCTGCTTAAGGACCTGACTTCCAGAGCTGATCACAGGCTCAAAGCTTTGTTGTCTTCCGCAGATGCTAGTGGGTGAAAGTCCAGCTGGAACAAATTTCATTGTGTTTTATAAGTCCCTCTGTGCCAGTGGGAGACTAGATCAGGCAGCTTCCAGAAGTCTCCATGAGCTAGGACTTGTCCTGATGCCACAGTAGAAGATTTTTGAGAGCTAAGAATTGGTAAAATAATCAGCCCCATGCTGCATGCTTCTAGGTTAACAAAGTTGGTTAGAGATTGTGGACAAGAACGGGGCTTGGGACACTGGAGAGATGATCCAGTGGTTAAGAGCACTTGCTACTCTTGCAGGGGATCTGAGTTTGATTCCCACAACCTGAATCAGGAAGCTTGCCTGCAAGGGGGGTGTTGGGGAAGGACCGGACAGACAACAGACAGACAGATACTTAAAGAGCTTGGCGGGTGGTGACCCTGCTTGCTTTTATCTCTATGACACTGACCAATGGGCCTCTAAAGTGGGAGGGTGAGCCAAAGGTAAGGTAATGGCGATTAGCCATTTGCCTTTGGGAAGAACCGTGGTGGCCTTTGCCAGGGGTGGTAGAAAGTCCGGCTGGGAAAGGACCGTGGAGATGATGGAGGTATATCCTCCCCATCACCCTTCCTGGGGAGAAAACCATCATCCCGTGGCTATGGCTGCACAGTGAGAGCATCAGGACCATGTCCTCAGGCGACTCAGCTCCAGGGTTTGGTCCCCATCATCCTGTTGGAAATAACCTTAAGCCGCAGGGTGTAGTGGGAGAGCGGATGAGCAAAACAAGAGCTCCAGGGCACGGTGATGAGTAGGAGGGTGGGAAGAGGAGCAGCCCATCACCCACGCCACAGAGGAGAGCCAGCAAGCCTCGTGAAGCGGGGCTTTGGCCTCAGCTCCGCTTATACAAGAGTTTGGGTGTCATTTCTGAATAGTAGACAATTTTGTATAAACATATGAAACAAGGGTATCATCAAGCATCTAGCTCAGCAGGTATAGACAAAAAAATGTACTTGGCACTCCTTTCCTTCTCTCCACCCCCTTGTAAAGTACGGGTAAACTCCCTAAAATAATGAACTGATTTAAAAAAAAAAAACCCTCCACTTACCGTGGAGCCCACAGTTACAGCAGTCATGTATTACTCGCCTGACTTGTGTCTAGCTGTGGGTCCCCCATGCTCAGAATACCCCTGACTTTCTGCTCCCCCACTTCACCACCCCCATTCAGTTGCCTTCAGACAGTAAGCTAGGAACCTCAGGAGGCAGAAAGGATATGGAAGCAGGCTTTTATAACCTAAATAACAGAGACTGTATTTTTAATCCTATAATCTTTTTTTTTTAACCCATTTCCAAAGAAAGCTTTTCACAGACTAGGCAGCGGGAAGCTAGCTGCACTGGGGGTCCCAGCTCGTCGTATGTTAATATGTCCCCCTCCTTCACAGCAGAGAGAGGTGATGTGGCAGCTGTGTGCCATCAAGATTACAGAAGCTATCCAGTATGTGGTGGAGTTTGCCAAACGCATTGACGGATTTATGGAGCTGTGTCAAAATGATCAAATTGTGCTTCTAAAAGCAGGTATGTGCTCTGCAAGTGCATCCTGATGTCGCTTCCAGCCTGTTTTCACCTGCTTGTTAAAGAAACGCTTGCTAAGGAAGGTGTCGGAGCCGTTTTCCCAGGGATAATAGCTCAGGGTTTGCTTAGCAGAGACTGAACCCGTTTTATAAAAAACATTTTAAAGACGCATTCAGCGGGGCTGGAGAGAAGGCTCGGTGTTTAAAAGCACTGGCTGCTTTTGCAGAGGACCCAGGTTCAATTCCCAGCACCCACATGGAGGCTCACCACCATCCATAACTACAGATCCATTGTCTCCTGACCTCCAGACACCAGGCGTGTACATGGTGCACACATATACATGCAGGCAAAGCACTCACACATAGCACGTTATTCGTGTATGTGGGGTGTGTGCACATATATTATTAAAAAGATGTTCAAGAAGCATTCCATTTTCCTACTCCCCGGGGAGGAAGGTTACCCTGGGGAATATTTGCACCCCAAATCTTACCATCACCCTTCAGGCCCCAATGCTGAGTTGTTGGGAAGATGTTTATGAGCTCAAAGAGTCATTCCTAGGCTGGACTGTTTATATAAGTATGCATAAATGTTTCCCAAGCGACTTTAAAACTCTGCACCACAATGTGAGTCGGTCCTCATCTCTTCTGCCCCTTGGACAGAGGGCTGGTGTGACTGGTAACACATGGCTGCCCTGCACTCTGCCACTGTGCCGTCTCAGGAAAGCTTCTGTTGTTAGCAGCTCAGGAAGGCACTAGGATCAGTGGACTGATGCTAAGCAAGTCTTCCCCATGCAGGCTCTCTAGAGGTGGTGTTTATCAGGATGTGTCGTGCCTTTGACTCTCAGAACAACACCGTGTACTTTGATGGGAAGTATGCTGGCCCCGATGTCTTCAAATCCTTAGGTAAGGAAATCTCACGCTGCTGTCTCTGTAAATGGGGGTCATGTTCAAGGATGCGTCTGGATGGAAGCTCTTGTTGCACAAAATGAAACTGGTTATTTGGAACCCAAATTAAAGGGTGATACACCTATTTTACTCTGTGTAGCTATCTGCTGTAAAAAAACAGTATGCACGCAGCAAGTACCTTTGTCTACATCATCTGCAAACTCAAGTTCATTTGTAGGTTAGTCACTGAGTGAGTTATTGTCTACATCACATGTAAACTCTTTGTAGGTTGGTAACTGAGTGAGTTAGTACATGATCTTTCAGTTCCCCTTTCAGGTTCAAATAAATGAGATTTTCAATGAATAAAGTGTTCAAATAATAGAGAGAATATGACTCATATGGAAAATGAAGCAAAAATGGAAAAGTCCATCATCCTCTCATACCGTAACCATTTATGAAAAGGAAATGTAAACATCAAAAAAGTCCAACAGAACTAAAGAAAACTATGGCATATGCATCATTAAAAAGTCCTCTTGAGTTTCTGTAATATAAATCATCAGAATGTTGCCATTAAGGAGAAACAAAGGGAACCCAAGGGATGTTGACTGGCTTATTTTAACCCTGAGTGGCCCGAGGTTTATCTAAGTGCGCCACGGCCCACTACCACTTACAAATAGTAACCAATGGGCAAACCTGAATAACAGGAACAAAACTCAACTCGTCTTAGGTGAGTTGAATTATTATTTTAGGGGACTTTCACATTGTTTTCAATTTGATGAATAGTCACAACAATTACACCACCACCATGGATCTGAGTAACACAGCCAATAGGGCATTAGATCCTGTTCATTCAAAATGAGGCTTCTGAAGGTAGACAACCTGGAGTTGAATGTCAGGTTGCGACCACGGGTATATTGCTTATCTCTGTTAAGTTTCCATTTCCTCAGTCCTAAGATGGGAATGCTCACAGTAACATGCCCTTCACAGGGCTGTTTTGAAACCCGAGGCAATGCTAAGAATGTTGTCCAAGTTGTTATCTGACTAGGAATCATAGGACAAACGTTCCCTCCCATTACTGTAGGTGATGATGATGACGACGGCGGGGGGGTGGGGTGGGGGGTGGGGAGGGGTGGAGGGCGTGGGAGGGGGGGTAGTCCTGATATGAAGCTGATGGTGGTGGCTAGGACACCTGAGGATGATGATGGTGATAATGCTTTGTGATGATGGTGGCAATGATAAAGGTGGTACCAGGAGATGTTAATAGTGATGGTGATGTTGGCTGAGCCAATTTCTTTTTAAATACTTCAAACTACTCAACTAAGAAACACTCTTACTATCCCATCTCATCTCCAACTTCCACATCTCTTCACCTTGTTCTGTATTCTTCTCCTAGGGTAATCACCGGCATCCTAAACTTGCTTTCTTTTAACCATAGGTTGTGAAGACTTCATTAGCTTTGTGTTTGAATTTGGGAAGAGTTTGTGTTCTATGCACCTGACTGAAGATGAAATCGCATTATTTTCTGCATTCGTACTGATGTCAGCAGGTAAGAAAATCAAACAGAAATACAACAGTCTCTGGCGTGTCCAGGTAAAGAATGTTTCCACAAGGCACAGGACTTCTTCATCTTATCCAGTATTTGAGGGGCTTTCCAGAGCAGCCACCACCCTTACTCAGTTTCAAGTTTCTCAGAGAATACCCCCCTCTACGCAAACACATACAGCTCTTTTCTAAAGACCTATGGGACTGGGGAGATGGCTCAGGGGGGTCAGAGCACTTGCTGCACAAACATGGGGGAACCTGAGTTCAGATCTCAGCACCCTCATTAAAAAAAATGGCTGGGCACAGTCACACACAAGTAAGAGTAACCTCAGCACTAGGAAGGTGACTGGAAGAATGACGGCATTTGCTAGCTGCCAGACTAGCTCCAAGTTCAGTGAGAAACCCTGTCTCAAATGAATATAGTGGAGAGTGTGGGGTAAGACACCTAATGTCCTCCTCTGGCTTCTACAAACGTGTGTACACATGCATTCCTCTCTCAAACACACTTGGGGGCGGGACACACACACAGACCTCATGATATGTAGACAACAATTTTAAGAAGTACTCCACATAACAAGACAAAGGATTTCAGAGAATAGGGCTGCTCTTCTTGACGCCAGTCTTCGTAAACACTGCCATCCACAAATCTATCCTGCCTCCAACCTACTTGGAGTTCCCGCGGGTCTGCCTCTTGGGGAACAATCCTCTACTTGGAATTCTCACACAAAGACGTTCCTAAATGAACAACCCTTAAGTCATTTGAAATTCTGTTGACAGTTTGCGTTGCCCCGGATTAAAAGGCAATTTTACATTTCCAGGAAGGCCAGCGGGACAGGCGGGATACTGCCTGCAAAGGAAGTACCTAAAAAGCTTGGGGAGGGCGGGGCACAGTGGGTTCCTGTGCAGTCATTGGCCCTAATGTAGCTGTCCTTCAGAGGAAGTAGAAGAGTACCCGCCTCCCCACCTCCCAGGACCAGGGGCAGGGGGAAGATTTAACAACCTGGCACGCTGTGTCAGAAGTTGTCTTTCCGTGCTGCAGAGCTGGCCTTACTGGCCTGCGAGTCTGTAAACACACACTATAACACAGAAAGCAATGTTTTGGGCAGGAGGAACAAGGGTCTGATGCCGTGTTGAAGGAATGGCACTGAGTCTCCTTTTTTCACATTTAGATCGCTCGTGGCTGCAGGAAAAGGTAAAAATAGAAAAGCTGCAACAGAAAATTCAGCTAGCCCTTCAACACGTCCTACAGAAGAATCACCGAGAAGATGGGATTCTAACGAAGGTAAGGTTCACAGGGGCCCAGCTGGCCCGGCCTGACCTATCTTCTGGCACAGATCTTGTTTGCTGTGTCTTTATAAGTCACATGGCCAGTCCCAGAAAGTTATCAGCGTGCATGGGCTACTCACTCAGAAAGTTCTGTTGGGCCAAACCTCACTACTCAGGTTAAACTCTATTTATTATAATTGATCACAAAGTTTCCTGCAGTAATACAGCCATCTGGGAAGACATTTATTACATGTTAATTATATATATATGGGGCGGGGGACATGTGCATGCCGGTGCTACAGAGACCAGAAGAGGGTGTCAGATCCTCTGGGACCGAAGTTATGGGCAGGTGTAAGCTGGCAAACTTGTGAGCTGGGAACTGAACTCTGGGCCTCTGTAAGAGCAGTGTGTTCTCACTCACTGAACCATTCCTCCAGCCCCAGGAAAGACTTCTTTCCCCCCCCCCCCCTTAAAGAATGAACCCTCTCAGGAACCTCTTCCTGTTCTTTAAACTTAAGCATAGAGCAGGGTCAGCATGCTGCACTGACTTAAGCAGGAGGCTCTTTGAATCTAGGAGGAGGAAGCAGGAAAGGACTAAAAGAAGATAAGCACGTGTTCAAAGATTGGTTCTCTTGAATTCATTAGTTATCATCAAGAAATCGCTTTTTGTATTTTGTTTCCTACTTCTGTGCTGTATTAAAAGCACGAGTCTTCCTTCGTTTTTGCTAATTACCCTTGACAGCTAAAACAGGCCAGACCTCGCAGTGCTGCTGCTTCTGATGTCAGGGAGGCATCCGTTTCCACCCTTTGCTCGGTTACTGTGTGGTGGTGTACAGAAGGTGATTTGAAATGTTTGGTGCTTGGGTTTCATCCCTGATTCCTCCTGCTGTTTTCCTGATGGCTTGGGGAGGTCAGGGTGGAGAAATTGGTTTTGATCTTGTACATGGTCAGTGAGCAAGAAGCAAAGGGGAGGTCCCAACTGCCCAAGCATGGGACCACCATGAGGGCTGTTATCCTAGAGGGCCTGACGCAGACAGGATCTGGTGAAGCCCTTTCCTAGAGACAGTGACTCTGATCTGCAACCACGAGACACCTTGCCTTTCTGTAGTTCAGTAGGGTTTACAGGCAACTTTGCAGGTCATTGCGGTTACCTTCAGCTGCTAGACTTTCATTAGCTGAGACCCTGAGTGGCTTTCTAGAGAAAGATCTTTCTCTAGAAGAAAATCACCCATAGCATTTACTCATACTAGTGAATGGCTAAGAGACTCAAGACACTAACCAGATGATCTGAATTTGACCCCCCAGGACCCACATGGTGGAAGGAGTGAACTGACTCCCAGAAGTTGTCCTCTGACCTACATACACACATGTACCATATATACATACTTACATAGAGAGAGAGAGAGCTGAGATAGATAAATGCAATTTTAAAAACTCAAAAGGATCAACCCACACTCATTCCGCATATGATGTATAATAAATAGGTGCCCCTCTCTGGCTGTAGTTGCCCTTGCTAACCAGGACTGCCACTCACCTACTTCTCCATCAGAAGACCTCTTTTTTCCCCACTGAGGCAGCCAGCAGGGCTTCAGATGGTGCACCCCGCATTAGGGAGGAGCCCAGAACCTCATCTAGACTCTAGCAGTGAAGGGGGGGAGGGGGCAAACTTGCTTATGAATACCTCCTTGAGTTAAATTATTCATGTTCAAAATGCATGTGGGGTATTCCAAGCGTCCTAGCCCAGGACCTCCCTCATCTCTCCCTGCCCCCTCACGAGAGGCTTACGCAGCATCAAGTGCGTCTTCGCCATGATGAGCAGTGCTGCGGAGGTCCCCTGAGTCCTTGAACTTTCCCTTTCGTGACCACCCTCCCCTGACTTCCTGTCCTTTCTCCTGCTTACAGCTAATATGCAAGGTGTCTACGTTAAGAGCCTTATGTGGACGACATACAGAAAAGCTAATGGCATTTAAAGCAATATACCCAGACATTGTGCGACTCCATTTTCCTCCACTATACAAGGAATTGTTCACTTCAGAATTTGAGCCAGCGATGCAAATCGATGGGTAAACGTAGTACCCGAGCACTTCTAGAACATCTGAAGTACAAACATGAAAAGAAAAAAGAAAAAAAAAAAAACAAAGGAAACAAAACAATGACAACGAAGACAAAATTAACTGAGACACTTTCTACGGCCCTGCACAGCCCTGGAGCGCCACCACACTGCACAGACATCTTATGGTGATCGGGGTTCAGACGCAGAGGGAAAACAATCAGAACCAATAAAAGCTAAACTTGTTTTGCTCATGCATATGATTTCCACTATGCCTACAGATATGGACCCTTTTTCTGTCTCAACTTCTAGAGCGGTTGACCTCTGCATATAACAGGAGGAGGGTACTACGGTCAGAGGAGTCCCTTTTCTTATAGCTCACTGCCCACAGACTCTTACGGGTAACAACAGAGTCCAGCAGTAATCGGTGACCCCAGTGTGCGTAGTTGGGGGAGGGGGGTCGCAGCGGTACTTTGCACAGCTTGCTTTTCTGTGTCATGAAGGAAGATTTTTGTTTTTCTCACCGATTATTGCCGGTCAGCGGGATGGCGTGAAAAGGGGATCCATAGCGCTCGCAACAATAGCATTATAATATATTACACAGGGTAAATGGGCATGAAGACTATATATAGCTAAAGAGATATTGTTTATATATTGTTTTAATTAATATAAACTGTAGTGACTGGCGTAGCTTTTCCTGTTGAATTGATAAGGCACTTTCCGTTTTGCACCTTTTGTTTCCTTTAAATTAAATGCTAGCGTGTTCACTGTCGCCGTGTCGCATGTACACCAGAAACACAAGTTTAGCTGAGAAGGCTTGGAAGGTACGTCGGGAGGTATTTATGCTGCTGTTTACAAAAACAAAAACAAAAAAAAAATAGCAATTACTTTTAAAAGACTGGCTGGTCATATCCAGAAATCAACATGTTGAATTTTTTTTCCCACCTATAAATTTGGAATTAACGGACTGCTCCCTAAATCATATTTTGTTTTGCATGCAATTAAGAATGGGTGTGTTTATGCTTCATACAGAGTCAAAGAGTATGTGCATCTTTTGAAGTTTTTAAAATGCCACCTTTGGGAAGTGGAGGAGGAGAGACTCACTTGACACAATTCAGTAGTCAAAGGGACACAGTATCAACTTGGAATTCGGATGCTTTCAGGACTAATTAGTAACCAGAATTGATTAAATTTATTGATTAAATTGTAGCTCTTATTTAGAAGAAGGACCCAAAGACTCTACGTGGAGCAAACACACTCCCCACATTTATTGAATGTCTTATGTTCTTGGCATCAGGAGCCCTAAGAATTCATCTCAGAGAAAACTGGTCCTGGACTAGCTGTCCCAGGTTCTAGACCACTCCTCTCCATGTTGGGTAGACCATGGATGAAGATGGAGGGAGACAGTGTCGAACCTGGTTCCTGTATTTAAAATAAGCCTTCAGCGTGAAGGCGATACCAGCTGCAGACATTTTCTCGTGTATTCATCTTCACTAGAAAACTGTGGACTGTAATTTATTTTTTTAAATATTTAGAAGATAGTTTGGCTTTTGTGTTCAGGTAAGAAGTATTGAGGTATCCTTGATTAATTTTGCATTTAAAAAAATAATGCCCAGTGGGAGTAGGAAGGAACATTCTTATGTTCACAGGTGTGCATATTTTAAAAGCAAGTGCCCTGGGACTACAGAGGTGATGACTGAGTTCTCCAGAGCGCATCAGAGGAACAAACCCAGCAATCAGATCAGGCCACTCAAAAAAGCCGGTAACTCCAGCTCCAAGAGACCAGTGTTTCCTCTGTGAGCAAGCACACACACAGTGAGAGAAACAGAGATTTTAAAAAAATCAATAAATCCTTTAAAACAAGTGCCCTTTTGAGAAATTTGGAGACATTTGGGAGATGACTTTGGTCATAAGACACTGGTCTGGCATCAAAGACCATATCTGTAAGGAAAAGGAAACATCTTCCATGGTACAAAGGTGGGTGCTTCTACGAAACCCTATACATCTAATGGCCTCCTCTGCCACTAGGGTCCTTCTAGAATCTTTTGCCAGCATTTCTGTTCCTGCTGATGTCCATATGATGGGTTTACCAGGGCCAGCTTCCTAGAGCACATCACAATTTTTAACTTCACTGACTTTCTGCCTTATTTACTGAGGGACTTGGAAAGTAGGAAGGAATTATTTGTACAGAAATGTGTGGGTGAAGCCTAAATAACATCTGATTTTTTTTTTTCAAAAACATAGTTAAGGGTTTAACCATAAACAGGAGAGCGATATTTACTTAAATTTCTTACAAGCATAGAAAATTTTATGTGTTTATATAGAGAGGTTAGCTGTCAGCATATAGTATTTATATTGGGCAAGAAGGGGTAAATCAAAATTTTATTTAAGCATAGTTCCTTTAAAGATTAATAGTATTTATATTCTGAAAAGAGTACAGTTTTGTTATTTATTTACCCTTTTTTTCCTGTTGTTTCTCCTGTGTGAGGGAATGGTGTGAGGTTTGGGTTTGGTTTTCATTTTTCCTGTCTTTTTTAGTTCAGATTCACTAAATTTGGGGATCGTTTTAGTAAAATATATTAACTTCTTTTTAACCAAAGCTTTCTGCATATGACCAGCCTCAGGTGCTAGCGCGCTAAAGAGCAACTAAACCTAATTCCAGTGTCCATGTGTGAATAAGGTGAGCTGACCCAACTTCTCGAAGGGTGAGAGAGAAGGTGACATTGAACTTCGGAGAAATTTGTTTTCCCAGAAAGGATTCTGCATGTACCTAATGCAAAAACAAACACAAGATACTGCAATCTCAGTACCATACCATGGTGCCATTGCTTTGACAATACTGCAGGAGAGTGGTGTGAGTACTGCTTCCGGGTGTTCCTGAAAGAAAAGCAGGAAGTAGGCTTCCAGAGCCAACTCCTCCGACATTATTGGGCCGGAGCCACAGAGACAGATGCTCTAAGAAACTGAGGGACAACTATGGTTTGCACCTAAGCTGAGAGTCACAGGAAGTCCAGAACAGGATGGAAAACCTTTGGCATTTTTCTTTTCTTCCTTATGGTGAGAACCACTTGTGTGGTGTCACAAAGTGGTTGCTGACACAGAACCATAACGCTTACTAGTTCATGTCATTGAAGTTGCCCGAACTTAAAAGGCTCAACAGTCTCCTGGGGACTGAACAGTATTGTATGCTTGGCTGCTAGAAGGCCATCAGACAACTCTTTTTTACAGAAGGTAAATGAGGCTTTTGTACAAAATCTGGATGTTATTACTGGGATACTCAAGTGATCCAGCAACATCATGAGAAATTGGCCTTGGCCACAGCAAAATCCAAAGTGCAATTGAAAACACGTTTTGGACAGATCACAAATTGTGCTAAGGCTATGGATTTTTTTTTTTAAGCATTCAGCATTCTAATTTGTGTTAAATTCATGGATTTTTTTTTTCCAAAGTCTTTCACATCCTGATTCACCCTTCCTAACTTAAGGAAACCATGACCTAAGACACTGCTTCAAGTTTGGTTGTTCTTTAGTGAGTGGATACCAGATCTCTGTGAGTGGATGGGGGTGGGCTGAGGATCAGGGGAGGAAAGAGTGGTTTTGTGTGTGTGTGTGTGTGTGTGTGTGTGTGTGTGTGTGTGTGTGTGTGTGTTGCTTTTGTGTGTATGATATGCGTGTGTTAGACCGCTTCTAGGCTACTAAGTGTCAATGGGAAAGAAAATGTATTCAAAATACATAAATCAAAACTAGAAGATGGAAAGAAAAAAGATTTATTCTATACAAAGCCTTGTCTGGACCACTCTAGAGAGACTTCTATTTTTTTAACCCTTCTATAAATATTTGATGGCACTAGAAATATTCCTGCAATAAGATGTGATTTGTGTAAAGAAAAAAAAAAGATTTTGTAATGTGAAACAAAGAAAGAAAGTAATGTAATTTTCTAAAAAAAGAAATACAAACAAACAAACTTTGTATTATTTTCTTGATGGAATTTGCCTATCTGTCTTTGGAAAAAAACTTTTTATTTCATTGAATGTGCCATAGTAGATGTACGTGTTTTTAGTTTTAGACTAAGGGATGGCTGTTTGTGTTCCGACATTCCAAAATGCAAAGCAACTTAGAAGAAGCCTTGAAGGAGGTTTCGGTAGGATGCGAGCGTCTCCTTGTTGCTCTTTTTGCACACGTCTTTAATTCCTACCTAGTGCAATATCTGTACATAGAGCACTTGCGGGTGTACTTTGATCCCTCAGGGAAAAACACATATTTGTACAGTTGTTGGGTTTGTTTTGGTTTTTTTGTTTGTTTTGGGGTTTATTTTTCCTTTTGGTTTTTTGGCTAAGGAATGTCGATCGAATCACTTGTCAATGTTGAGAGGCAGCCAGATAATCCGCCTAAAGCCACTGTTTCCAACACCATGTTTGAGTCATGTCTTTCCAGTACTATTATTTTCAAATAACAATTATTAATAATATTAATAATAATAATAAAAAGCTATTTTCTGACAGTTCTTTGTGCTGACTGGTGGAAACCGAAAGGGGGAAAAAAAGCACCTTATGATTGACTTACTGTGAATGACAATCCATCTTGGTGTCAAGGACAGCCCTGTTGTCTGGAGTTGGGGCTGAGAGTCAGAAACACTGTGCTCAGGGATCTTCTAAAACTCTTAAACAGGGTGGCCAGTGGACTGGGACAAATTGTGTTCTTACTATTAAAAAGAATGATGAATGCTATCCCTCCAAGGCACAAGTGAACTGTAGAGAAGTGTGTATATGTGTGTGTCTGTGTGTCTGTGTGAACTCTTCACTGTCTCATTTTGTTGAGTTCAAAATTCCTGTGTTTCAGAATACTTTGTAACTCCTGAGGCAGTGTGACGTTCTGCCAGTGTGTATGAAAGATGACTTCAGAAGTGATAGACCAGTCAAGGAGCGAAGCGCAGCCCGTTTGCTATTTCCCTAACAATTAAGACGATCATGGGAAATAACTTTACATTTTAAACAGTTTCAAATTCTATGTGTTATGAATTAAGTTTTTTGTTTTTTGTTTTTTAACCAGCAGTAAAACCTATCAGTGAAATAGGCAGCAACAGAGAGTCTTTCAGATCTAAAAAGCAACAGTTTTGGGGTTTTTCCATTGTATTCTCCTCCAGGAGCAAACCAAACTCCTTTTATGCAAAACAGTTCCTACTCCACAGCTCTAGCTTTTTTGGTTTGTGGGGTTTTTGTTTGTTTTCTTATAAGAGCTGACGTTTAAAGACAGATCAGTTCCTTCATGACAGACCACAACTCAATCTAGCTTTAAGGGTTTCACAGTTCTGACCATAGTTCTGGCCTCACATTCCCATATACCACTTCCCATAAAAGCAGCTCAGTGTAGCTACTGATTCTGAGTCTCCTCCATACATGCCTGGCAGAATCACATAGCTTCTTATTGCTGTAAGAGAACTTGGTATGGGAAACCTGTCCCTGTCCATCAGGTGACAATACCACCTCTCACCTTGTTTGGAGTGGAGAAGGAAGCAGAAACCTCCCTCCTTTTCTCCCCATCAATGCACCTGTGTACATGTGAGACATTTTTACATGCCATCACAGGGCCACCTCTTACTCAAAGTTGTGATGCAGAACCCCACAAGGGCATCCTTGTACTATGGATCAGTTATGTGCCCAGAAATGCAGCCACAACAGTCAAATGCTGATTAACTGCTATTTTCTGTCATGCTGCTCTTCATTCTATTCCCCGAACACTAATGTATGAGATGCTTCTACCAGCTTTGATAATAGGGACTTCCCATTGCTGTTGATTTTTAACTGATTGATAAGGCCAACTATCGATGTCATCAAAGGTAACTGTGTTCTTCCTATGCCCATGCATGCATGTGTCTCATCAGTTCACGACACTATCAAAATAATGTTTTTAAACAAGCAAGCAGGAAGGCTGCTTCATACCAGGAAGGTGGCTCCATGTCCATGAATGGAGGCAGAGCATGTTCGACCACACACATCCTCAGAACTTAGAGCAATAAACACTATTCAGTCGCTTCTTTACTTGTAAATGGGTGACAGAATATTTGATCCAAATAGAAACCACCATTTCCCAGGGGTCTCGTGTGGAGAGTGGCGATGAATGTTTGGAAGAGATACCCAGAGAATGTGTTCTCTGTTTATATGCAGTGTGTTTTGCCACATAAGCTGTCCTGTGCTTTTCCTTCGATCCTCCTAGAAGCTAATGACAGCTTGCTGTTAGCTTTATATGCTATGCATGTCATTATGTTGTTCTTCCAGAACAACTGGCTTCTCTCCTGTGTTCCTGTACGATTCCTTTCTCATGATGACTTGTGTGGAGGAGTCACTACATCTAAGATGATGATCACTGAACACATTGCATACATAAATGCAGAAATTTCTTGAGCAATATAGTGAATATGATTTCACACACACACACACACACACACACACACACACACAATCCGTATGTACTGTACACATCTCCCCGAATCCTCAATTCTCTGCTTCTCCACAGTGGTTTGAAATCTCATCTACAACAGTGGCAACCATTTTAAACAGTAGGACATTAGCTGGCTGCTTCTTTAAATGTACCTGTACTGTCTGCCTGCTCCTTTTGTGGAGATGTGTTTTTGTATTGGATGTTTGGGCCAATGGGAGGCTTCAAGCTACAACCTATTTTCCCAGTTTAAATATATTGAACTTACGACAAACCCCAGACAAGGCTTTTAATCTGTAAAGAACTGCAGTGTTGGGTGGTTTATTTACAAACCGTTTTCAATGTTGTCCATTTTTATGGCACCTTTAACAATATACTTGTTTCCAAAGTACAAAAAAATAATAGGTTAAATAATCTAGCCATAACTGAATGTCAAGCAATAAAACAAATGACTTTTGTGCATAGACTTTAAAAACTACAAATTTTAGACATCTGCATGTAAATGCAATCTCTTGTTTACTGCTTTCTTCAACTCAAGCAACAGATTCCTTATTTACTGTTAACTTAAGAACTTGTAATGGCCTGTACACATTCTCTCCTACTCTTCTTTCAAATTTACCTTCACCCTGCTTTTGAGTCCTACTATTTAATGTTGTTCTGCACACCTCTATACAGTTAACTTTCTGGCTTTCGTTCTGTATAGATAAGAAGATGTTATATTATAAACAGCCTACTCAGTGCAAATATTTATCTGTTTATCAAATCCACAATATGCTGTGTAATACTGGTTTTACGATATAATCTATTTTAGACATAGCTGTTTAGAACTAGAGTGTGCTATTTTTGTGTTTTTCTGATGTGTGGTGCTAGATAAGTTACTTTTGTGAACAAAAAAAATTATCCCTTTTATTCCTAGACAAAACCACCTTTGGGTCTTGTTAATTTCACTGAGTATAACTATATATTTGTATATATATACATATATATATATATATTTACCTGTACCCAACTGGCAACTGTATCAGAGTGCTAGATTTGGGACATGCTTTTCTCTTTAAATACATAATATCATTATATAAATTATTCTAGAGTGTATTTAATTAGGATAAAATTACATCCTTAGTATGGATATTTGACATATACTGGGTGAGTTTGTTCATAAATATGGACATGAAAAACTGTTACCATTTATTTAAGTGTGTTGCTCAGCTTTACATCACATCTCCTGAGCTGAAAAATAATTTGACAGGCCTTGACCCCAAAGCAACAATCTCATTTAGTGGAGAAATCCTTTCTTGCCTTACTGAGGAACTCCATAATGGGCACCTGACTGAAATCTATTAATTCCTAGTATAGAAAATATGTAGAATATTTATAGAGGATTGATAGCACTGTAGGCCATTCTCCTCGTCTCAGTCATGAGATGTATGGACATATGCATTGGGCTACACTCCAAATTCAGCAAGGGATGATGTTTTATTATGACCGCAACCAGTTCTGTGAACTGAGTGGAGGACCTTTGTTAACTTTGACCTCTTTCCCAAGACCAATTGGCGTTGTTAGAGTTGTACAGCAAATATCTAACTAAGGATGTAATTGGCCTTCTTAAATATTGATTAGAATTGTTCTGTAATATTACTGAATTTGTAAGATCTTTAGCAAAGATTTTTGAGCAATTTATAAATATAGAGCAAATGTTTCTGTTTACTGCACTTTTTGTAACTGAAGGTGATAACTTCTCAAGTCACAATTAGTGGATCCCACGCATCATAATACATACTTAGCCACCATTCTGGACATTTCCCATTTTTATTGCTGTTCCCTTGATTATAAATGTAATCAGGTGGTTAATGAAAGCTAATGCTAATAATTGACCTTTTAAAGTGAATTTGATACAATTTAGGGAGAAATCTCTTTTAATGCAATCATGCCATTCCTTAACTGTCTAGCTTGAAGAGAAATTGAAACATTTTTTGTTTGTTTGTTTGTTTGATTGGATGATTGATTGATTGACTTTTGCACAGTTTAGTATCCCAAGCTTCCCTAGGGTAGAAATTTTATCTCTTTGTACTTGCACATGGCCAGCACATGTCAGCATTTGATGACTGTTTAAAATGACAAGTGTGCCCACAATTAAAACACTCCCCACCCTGAGTGTTTGGGCAAAACCTGACACTTGCAAAGTCATACAGTTAACAATTCTATATCCAAGTCTACGAGTCACGCTGTCCTTTTGGAGGACATGAAATGCTGAGTCTAACTGTGTGTGGGTCTCCAGGATCAAGCACACAAAGGTCACACAACTCTACAGGTAGCAAGCCTGGCCTGCTGGAAGTGGTTGTGAAAGTCTGGAAGCAGCGATGCCGAACCTATAAATAAGATGCTGTCTCTTTTGTGTACAGGATGTCAAGCTTCTTTTTCTGTCACACTAGAAATGCAAACCATTTATGGGATTCTTAAAAACCATAGTATGGACCTAAAACTTTGCTAATGATCTTTACTAGAGGCTCATCCCACTTTTCACTGACATTGGTTTTCTTTTCAGTCCTCTCTCGACAGTAGTAGATTCCTTACTCCCAGCTGTTTATTTTATTGAATCCTGAATTTAAAGAAAAAAATATTTTGATTCATTTTGTAAATACAAGATGTAAAAAAAAAGAGAGATTTAATGTTGTCTTTTAAATACTCCAATTTTCATTCTAATATGGATGTTGTTATATTGTACTTAGCAACTGTACCTTTAACATTACAGTACCTTTATTAAAAGTGCATTGAACACATCAATTTTAGATGTGCTTTGTGTGCTCTTATCCTATAATAAAACTTCAGCTTCTAATGGAACATTTGTCTTGCATTTCTTCCTTCCTGAGTGACACTGTATACATTTCTAATTATATCCCCCTTCTTGTGAATGGTCTAGTGAACCTTGATAATCAGTAAGACCCACAGATCAGTAACATTGGCACCACCTGGACTGTTACAGATAGCTCAGTGGCTAAGAGCATTAGCTGCTCTAGAAAAGGGTCTAGATTCAGTTCCCAGAACCCATATGGTAGCTTAGAATTGTCTACAACTCCAGTTCCAGAACATCCCTATTCTGGTCTCCATGAACACCAAACATGTATGTGGTACACATGTATTCAAGCATGCACTAATACACATAAAATAAAAATAAATTGTAAAAAAAAAAAAAATGTAAGCCCCAAACTCAACCTAAGTCGTAGTAAATCAGAATCTGCATTTTCAAAAGCTCCAGGTGGTTGGTGATGTCATTAAAAAAGAAGAAGAAGAAGAAGATGTGCATTCACTTCCATTCTGCACGGAGGAAAAAACAGGTAGTACAGCAGTGCAAGCTACCCTCTTAGCCAGGGGGACAAGGGGACATGTCTTAGTCACTGTGAAGTGGCACCAGGACCAAGGCAACTCTTATGAAAGAAAGCATTTCATAGGGCTAGCTCATTATTATCATGAGAAGATGCATAAAGGCATGGCACATGGCACTGGAAAAACAGCCAAAAGCTTTACATCCTGACCCACAGGCAGCAGGCAGAGACAGACACTGGGCCTGCTGTGGGCTTTTGAAACCCAAAGCCCACCCCCAGGAACAAACCTCCTCCAACATGGACACATCTACTCCAACAAGGCCACACCTCCTAATCCTTCCCAAACAGTTCATCAACTGGGGACTGAGCATGCAAGTATACGAGCCTATGGGGGCCGTTCTCATTCAAACCCCCACAGCCAATGAAGAAGTATTAACTTGCAAGCAATGGCTTAGGGATTAGTAGTAGCTGTTGGAAAGAAGGGTTGAGGCCTCCTGCTTGGAAGAAGTACCCAGGTCTGACTAAGGATAGCAACCCTGAGTGTAGGGAAGCCGTCCTGAATGTTCATCATACTTTCATCTTTGCTTCAGAAGCCATTGAGATGGAATGGCTAAAAAGATGCCAAAGATGTAAAGCCTGAAGACCTGCACTGTCACTGCCCTACCCAGGCTTCCTTCCCTTCAGTAGATAACTTACTTTAGGGTGAACCATGGATGGAACATGTGATGAGTATCACACCATTTTAATGGTGCAGCAAAGTTACTGTGAACTATTTTTAAAGTCATACCAAGAACTTTTAGGGAGCCCGAGTGGGTGAGTGTATGTACATGTTCCTCAGGAGTTGTTACATCTAGTTTTATGGAGATGATCTCTCATTGGCATCTAGGACTTTTGAAGTAGTCTAGGCTGACTGGCCAGAGAGCCCCAGGGATTCTCTGTCCCTGCCTCCCCAGCAATGGAATAACAAATGTGTGCCACCACATCTGGAATTTTATGTTGATATTAGGGATCAGACTCGGGCCCTTATGCTGAAGAGGTAAGCACTTTACTATCTCCCTAGGCCCCCTTATAAGTTTGTTCATTTGGTGTTTTGGGGTTTTTTGTTTGGTTGGTTTTTGACACATTCTATGTCCCAGACTAGTTCTGGGCTCACTGCAATCCTCCTGCTTCGGCTGTGGCTACACATGTGCACTGCCACATCTGACCATATTTTAAAATATTCTGAAGTCAGAATAAAAGCAATTGTCTTGGTGTTAGGCTCTGTGCACGCACTGCCTAAGCATCTTTATAAGCGAGGGGTATTCCATAAGTATCATAATTGGTCTGAAAGTTTACTTCATGTAAGGAAATCACTCCCCATCTTTTTATTCCCAAGTACTTAAGGGAGAGGAAAAGGCCATGCATATGACGCTGTCATAAAACACTACCCACCCAGTACAGCTACAACTGCTCACTTCTAGTATCTCGGGAAATTGAGAGATAATGAAAAAAAGAGTTCAAAATCTGTAGTCTGTCACATCACCTCTAGGCCTTGTCCAAATCCATACCTCAACAATTCCTTCTGCTTAAAACAATAATTCTAGTCACTTCTGCCTCTTGATCTTGCTTGCTCAGTGTCCATGAGAGCACTTAGATGGGACTATAAAAAGACTTTCTTAGAATTCTCATCATAATGATCACATAGGAAAGTTAGAAAGGAGAGCAAATGTCAGGTCAGTCACAGACTCTAGGAAAGAAAGCAAAAGCAGCTGCCACAACCAGCTCTTACATAGGCCCTGCTCACAACAGTGTTTTAGTTTCTGATTGGAATTACCAAGCTTTCTTCTTGAGACAAAATGAAGCTGAGAAGCCTCACAACATAGAAATCTAATGTGCATACAGACCAAGTGGGCAGGGACAGAGGTCTCAGTTTCTCCCAACAGACCTGTAAAAAAGTCAGGCTGAGTCCCTGGTGCCAGGGAAGCCCCTGTTGCGGTCAGTGCAGCTCAGCACTTTGGCGCCTTCTCTTCATGAACACAAGACTGGAGACTGGTGTCAAAGCCACAGTCCAAAAAGGGCCGTTAAGGTCCATGGTACACCAGTAAAACAACGAACAATAGGAGTAGAGAGGAGCCGGCCACAGTGGCCCACGCCTTTAATCCTGGCCCTCGGGAGGCAGAGCCAGGCGGATCTCTGTGAGTTTGAGGCCAGCCTGGGCTACAGAGCGAGTTCCAGGACAGGCACCAAAACTACACGGAGAAACGCTGTCTTGAAAGAGTAGAAAGGAAAGCTGGGCCTACTGGCCCATGCCCTTAATCCTAGTGCTCAAGAGGCAGAGGCAGGCAAATCTCTGAGAATTCGAGGCCAGCCTGGTTTACAAAGTGAGTTCTGGGACAGCCAGAGCCGTTACAGAGAAACCCTGTCTTGGAACCCCCCAACACACACACACACACACACACACAAAATGATTAGTAATGGGTCCCAAAATGCAGTTAGATAGAAGATGAAGTGCTGACGTGTTAATGCTGCAGCACGTAGTAGGACAACAACACTACACACTAAGCATTTCAAAAGAAAGAAAAGAGGATTTTGACTATTTCCCACACAAACGAGCACATCTGAAAATGATGGAGACGCTCATGATTTGACTGGATGCTAACACACTTATAGCCAAGTGTCACACTGTGTAGTCCATAAGCACGGCTGCTTATTTTGTGCCTACTACAACTGTAAAAGGAGGGCATTTTGTCGTGAGGTTTCTCCTGAACCCCTGAAGAATCACACCAAAGCCTCCCTCTGCCAGCCCACTCCCACGCCCCACTCCCAAGTGCAGAGGCCCCATGCTCAGAGATTTGCACCAGCTGTGGGCTGAGAACTTTCCCTTGTTCTGGTGTCAATGATTCTGATGTTAGAAACAGTTAAATTCATGTCTCTGAATTTAATTCTATTCTGAATTTTCTTTTTCTTTCCTTGGAAGATAAAATAATTGATTCCAATGAAACACAAGTCACTTATCAGGAACCATGTGTTGCTAACCCGACATAACTCTCCCTTTAGGGGGAAGTTGCTTCATCAGTTGTTTTTTACTTAGAAGACAAAATTATTTTTACTACTGGCCTCACACCAAATTAATTACGATTGTGAACTAGCCCCATATCTGCAACTTCTACCGTGCTCTCCTTATTCCTCTAGTAAAATACACACAGAATTCCAAAGACAAAGACTCTCTACTTGAAATTATCTGTTGCAATCAACTTCTCTGAGAGATTTAGGTATTCCCAGAAAAGATCATTCAAATGAGGAGTTATCTAGGGGTCTCTTTTGTTCAGCCCAAGGCCCATTAATATAGAACATAGTGAAACATGCTAGAGAAAACATTAACCACTGTGTGGGAAAATCTGCAGGCTTTGGGCCCGTTTTCTGATGCTGCATGTCTTAAGCCATAGTACTATGCTGAGTTTCATGGTGGATAACAACTCCCTCCCCCTCCACTTAAAAGACCACCATTACTGAAAATCCAGACATAAGAAAACTGCTACTAGCAAATTTTCCTCATATTTCTAAACCAAACATCTTTGCTTAAGAGCTACTTCTGGATTCTCACATGCAGAGCACCTTCTGGATGACTAGTGACTCGGGAGGTAATTCACTGAGTTAAGGGTTATCAAACTATAAATTCCCAAGGCCAAGTTCACTCCATATCAGCAAAGGAAGGAAGCTCATTAGCTGAAGGGTTGGGGAAATGCCTGAGAACTGATGAGGTCAAGGGGAAAGGGTCTCGGATATGTCTGTCTTGATCTGCAGAAGATACATACCTAGTAACAACTGCCATCAAAATTCTGGACAATAAAACATTGCACAAACTCAAAACAAATACAGACTTGACAATTATTCCAAAGTTAAATCGGCTCATTCAACTTAGGAGTCTGTCTCACAGTTTTGCAGAAATAGAAAACCAAAGGTTTCTCTGCTTAAAAATCCAGAGAAAACAACAGAACAATTAACTTGGGAAATGCTCTAACAAATCCTTAGAGAGTTACTTAGATAATTTCTCAATACTAGTAGGCAATTCCACTCCTAGGCATTTATTCAAGCAAAACAAAAACACAAAGGCTTCACAAGAACCATGTCTCAAAGTCCATAACTACATCATTCATAATCTCACCAAAGAGGAAAGCACCCCTAAACAGTCATTGGAGGCTGGATGTCTGTAAGTGAACTACTATGCACCTACAAAAAGGAATGAACTACTAACATAGCAGCATGGACAAAGTCTAAAAACCCCAGCTAAGAGTGTACACACAGAGGATCACATGCCGTACGATTCTGTTTATATGAAATGTCCAGGCAGGGCAAATATGCAAAGATGGAATTCATGGTTGTCATGGGGCTAGGGATAGAAAGCATTGACCGCTATTGGACACAAGAAGAACCAGTCAGGGGTAATGAAGCTGTCCTAAAACCAGGTAGTGGTGGTGGGTGCAAAGCCCTATACAGTCACTAAAGTCCCTTAATGGTTACAGTTAAAGTGAAGGAATTAAGATACGTAGATTTCAGCTCAAGAATCAGTTGTTGCACACAGTTGTTCGCCATAACCCAAATAAAGTCCAACTCTCTCTAGCATCTTAAAGATGAACCTTGCTCCACATCCCTTCCCACTGCAGTGCTCTCCTCCCCATGCCCCTCCATAAGGCACCACTTTTCCTTCCTCCCCAAAATCCAGTGCTGTTTCCCACTGCTCCGGGCTTTTACACAGCTGAAACACCTTCTATCCTCCTCCTTCAAGAAGGTAGGAGCAGGACAGCCTAATGGAGGCCCCAGCACTCACCTGCTGCTCCACAGGGGCGGCACCAAAGCCGCAGGTGTTCCTGCCGCACAGTGAGATGAGCAACAGGGAGGGGCTACAGGAAATCACCAGGAGGAAAGGGGACTCTGTAAGAGCCACCGATAGAGAAACAAAATACCCTGGCCTTTGCCATTCCAGAGCTGGGGTGGGAGCATCCCCTCACAGAGAGAGAATGGAAGACAGAGTCACAGCAGACTCAACCAGCAATGATCATGGTACTCCTAGCTAGGAGTCTCCTGGGCTCTACAGGCTTGCAGGTTGACCAGTGAGAGACCTGAATTGGTTCAGGGATCTGACTCTGGACAAGGACTTCTTCAAAAGCCCTCCCGAGGCTGTAGCTAGAAGCCATCTTGAGATGGTACATATTGTCTAAATTTGGACTACTTTGGGGGTCAAAAATCCTCATGTATTCCCATCTCTGAAGCCGCTCCCCACCCCCAGATATTCCCCTGCACTGGATCAGCAGGTAGGTGCCTCACAAACCAATCTTGAAGTGACCAAGTGACTGTCACAACCCCCTAGCATGGTTCTTGTGGGACTTTTCCTAGGGAGGCTATTTTTAATAGACACAGAAAAACCAAAGAAGGGATCCCATCCAGCTACTGCTTGTGGACCCGAGTTCATTGGTGGGACTTACAGGACTGGGTGACAAAGGCAGGTGGATCACGGGGGGGGGGGGGGGGGAACAGCCACTCCACAGAACTTCCTCTTGTCAGGGATAATCTTGGGAGAGGCGGGGCAACAGAAGTCTCCGCCCCCAGGCTCCACCCCCCTCTCACTGGCCCACGCATACACCTGAGGAAGTCAGTAGGCCCAATCTAGAGTCTGCTGGTGATCACAGATGCTCTGCTTCAAGATGGCAATCATCATGTCACTGTAGAGGAAACAGCTGCTCTCTGCAGGATTACTGTTGCCATTGGTTGGTGGACACCCAAAAGAATGGACATCCAGGATCTCGTCTTGAAGGCCAGCAGTGTAGCCGGTCTCAGGAGGTTTCACAGCAGTGTTGGGTCTGAAAGCATTTAGCTACACAGTTGTCAGCACCCCTAGCTCCCTTTCACCAACCTGCCACATAAAGGACAGGGATAGAAGTCTGTAGCCCCAGCTGGGCGGTGCCCAGCACTCGGGAGGCAGAGGTAGGAGGATCTCTGTGAGTTCCAGGCCAGCCTGGTCTACAAAGTGAGTTGCAGGAAAGGCGCAAAACTACACAGAGAAACCCTGTCTCGAAAAAACAAAGAAGGAGGAGGAGGAGGAGGAGGAGGAGGAGGAGGACGAGGTGGAGGAGGAGGAGGAGGAGGAGGAGGAGGAGGAGGAGGAGGAGGAGGAGAAGAAGAAGAAGAAGAAGAAGAAGAAGAAGAAGTCAGTAGTCCCAAGGCCCAAAGGAGTGGGCTAAGCAGCCAGGACAACAGCAGGGACCTCACTGTCAGAGACCCTGCATACACTCACTGCCTGAGAAGGAACTTTGGCCACACTCCATTGGCTCACTACAACTGAAATCACTGAAGAGACTGTTCAGTATGTTGAAGCCTACCCATAATCCCAACATTTTGAAGGCTGAGGCAGGAGGATTGCAAATTTGAGGCCAGCTTGAGCTTTAAACTGAATATCAGTCTATCGAGGAGGCTATAAACTAAGACCTTGTTTGAAAAAATAAATAAAAAAGGAAAGAGAGAGAGAGAGAGAGAGAGAGAGAGAGAGAGAGAGAGAGAGGTGAACTGAGTGCCCATGCATGCACTGGTAGGTAGGATTTGACATCCTGCTCCTAGCCACACCCACAGTAGCAGCTGTCCCTGACCTTGACTGATCACATGCTTTTGAAAGGACAGCAAAAAGAATAGTCTTGAAAAGCTCAAAGAAGTCCAAGAGAACACAGATTAAACCATTGAGTGGAACTAGAAGGCAGTGTGAAATATGAAGGAGAAAAATCAGTGAAAACAGGTTCTTAACACGAACCAAACAGAAATACTGAAAATGAGGAATGAGTCTAATTTTTAAAAAAAAAAGTTCAATTGAGGTTTATAGATGGCTCAGTGGTTAAGAGCACCCACTGGCTGCTCTTGCAGAGGACCTGAGTTCAGTTCTGAGCACTCATGTGGTGGCTCAAACCCACCTGTAACTCCACTTTCAGGGGATCCAACCCCCTCTTCTGGCATTCTGAAGACACTGCAAATGTACATAGAACACACACATACATTCATGCACACACACATACATATAAAATAAAATAAAAATAAATAATGCCTGGAGAGATGGCTCAGCAGTTCAGAGCACTTGTTCCTGCATGTACATGGTGGTACTCAACCATTCCTAACCCCACAGGCCCTGCACACACGTGGTGCACAGACATACATGCATGCAAAACATTTATAAACTTAAAATAAAACAAAGAAACCTAAAACAAAAATTTTAAAAATAAATGTCTTCTAGAAAATTCATTTGAAAGCCTCACCTACAGAACACATCAAGTGGGAGAAGACTATGAGAACTTAAAGACAGACCTTTCAGAATACCAAATTCAGCCAAAGAAGAAAGAAAAAGGGGAGCATTCAAAATTTGGATACCATTGAATAAACGAACATTTCCATTATTGCCATACACAAGTCAAGAGAATAAAGATTAAGGGTAGAGGAAACTCATTAAGTGAAATGCTAACAGAAAACTTCCCTAGTCTCAGAAAAGCATGGACATCCATGTACAGAAGACTTCTGAACCCCCAAAAAGACATGACAGGAAAGGATCTTCACCATTACACAACCACACTGTCTGAAGGATATGCCAGCACTCGGGTGATAGCGCAGGGCTAGAGTGCCTGGCTAGCATACATAAGACCCTGGGTTAAATCCTCAGGACAACAGCAATAAGAAATCAATAAACAGCCAAGTACATAACAAAAAAGAACTATAAAGTCTCCAAAGTGCTAAATCACATTTAATAGCAGCCCCATTAGGTTAAGAGGAGATTTCTCAGGAAAAGCCCGCCGGCAAAGAGAGCACAGAATGACATATTTCAAGTCGGAAAAGCAAACAACTGCCAATCAAGATTACTACACTCAGCAGAGCTATCCTTCAGAAGTGGAAGGGAAAGAAAGATCTCCCAAGATAAGCAAAAACTGAGGAACTTCAGAGCTACCAAACCAGCCTTACAACGGCTACTTCATGGGGGATTCAGAAGTGAAAGGAAGAAGGTACACAGAATAGAAGACACACAAGAGAGATCTAGAATCTGACATTGTCTTTATGTCCCACAATAAACCGTCTGTAGCAGGAATCCTAAAAGTTCTTATTAATAAAATCAAACCTGAGCCAGGTATTGGGGTGAACACTGGAAGATCAGAGAAGCAGAATAAGCCACAGCTAACCTCACCTGGCTGACTTCTCAGCTGATCTTGTTTCCTCAGACTGGAAGCCTCTGTGTCCTCATCCCAATGGCTCTCAGCTGAACTGTGCTGCTCGAAAGCCTGAAAGCTTAACCAGCCAAATGCTTAACCAGCCAAATGCTTCTAATTTCTGGCCCTCACGCCTTATATACCTTTCTGCTTTTTAGTACTAACTACTCCCTGGGATTAAAGGCGTGTGTCACCATGCCTGGCCGTTTCCAATGTGCCCTTGAACTCATACAGATCCAGAGGGATTTCAACCTCTGGAGTGCTAGGATTAAAGGTGTGAGTGCCACCATTTTCTAGCCTTTGTATCTAGGCTGTTATGTTCTCTGACCCCAGATAAGTTTATTAGAGTGCACAATATTTTGGGGAACACAATACCACCACATTTCCCCTTTTTTGTCACAAAAATGAGCGAGTAAGAGAGAAACAAAAAGTTCTCAAAACAGCTAGAGGAAAATCAACAGCATGGCAACCATAACCCGCATCTTTCAGTAAAAAATCTCTGAACACAAGTAAACTAAATTCTTCAATTAAAGCATACAGGCTATTGGAGCATGGTAATGTATGCCTATGCCTATAATCCTAGTGCTTGAGAGGATTGTGAGTTCAGGGCTATCCTGGCTACATAGTGAGTTTAAGGCTACATAGGGAGACTCTGTCTCAAAACAACAAAATGGAAAAAAAAAAAAAGAAAAAACCAAAACAACAGCAAAAGAAACAAAAGCCACCAGCATCTGCTGCCCATGAGAAACTCCCAACACCAGGAAAGACAAACAACAAAAAGGAAGAGATAGAAAGATGGTTCAAGCAAATAAAAGAGAGGAAGATGCAGATGAGTAAAATTGAAAGGGAGAGCACATATTGCAGCTGATATCATAAAAGTACAAAGTAACATCAAAAAGCATTTTTATAACTATGTTAGCAAATTGGAAAATGTAGGAAAAAGTGGACACATCTCTGGAAAATATATAGAATGAAAAGGCCAATGATAAGTAATGATGTTTGGTACAAGGAAGGATAATGGAGTGGGGAGTATCAGCAGTAGAGGCCTATGATCCTGGTACTCGGGTAGCTGAGGCAGGAGAAACACAAGCTCCACTTAGCCTGGACTACATGGATAGACTATATATATATATATATATATATATATATATATATATATATATATATATATATATGATACATAACTTTTCCCCAGAAGTCTAGGAATTCTAGGCCCAGCTACTGGCCAAGTAGGATCTTGGTTTGCAAATGGCTACATTCTTGCTATGTTGTTACATGGTGATGGATATCTTGTCTCTCTTCTTTTTCTTACAAGCTATCCATAATTACCCAGCTATACTGAATTCCTTCCCAAAGTTCTCACTGCAAAGAACCATTGCACTGCAGGTTAAGACTTCAACATATGAATGGGTAGGGCGGTAAACATTCAGTGCCTAACAGATGTCTGAAGTCATGAGACGATATTTTTAGTTTTAGTTCACTGGTCATGGGATGGTAAAAGGTGAGTTGACTGCCTGGGCACAGAAGGGTTATCCGAAACAATATCCAAGGTGATTTCTGATTCTAAAAAAGTGTCATTCTATATACCGTCTTGCCCTTACTAGGACTCAGATACACGAGGCCAGTGCATAATGCTAACAATAATCTGGATTCTTAACAACAGCACATGTTAAGTTACTTTCATCACTATGACAACATACCAGACCCAAACAACCTAAAAGGGGGAAGACTTTCCTATTTTTGAGGTTTCTGTTCAAGATCAGTTTGATCCCTTGCTCTTTGGTCTGTGAGGTGAAAGATCAACTGTGGAGAAAGGAAAACTGCCCCATCCCGTAACAGCAAATACACGTCTTTCTTCAAAGACACTCTCGGTCCCTCACACTAGCCATTTCCCTCCTCCGAACTCACAAAATGTCTTGCTTGCACCATTGTGTTGATCCTGTCACTGATATAATAGAGGGGAGTCTGTATTTACCTCCTGCTTTCAGTCTGTGGCCATTTGACTCGTTTCTGGGCCGACGGTGAAACAGAACACAGTGTCCAAAAGCACACGGCAGTCCACAATTCTGCACCTCCTGGTAACCAAGAATCAAAAAGAGGGCAAGAAGGGCTAACAGTATCTCTGTCACTGACTCCCAATAGTCAAAAGTTCTGGAAAACTCAGTATGCAGACTTGGTCCCTCATGCACTCAACTCCAAACATAAAGTATATGTTGCTCAATGACCTAAATTCAAGTAGAACCTGTGTCTTAAAGAACCCACCATATCCTGGTAACTCCACAGGCTTGGTGACCAAGCCCTTAGCATATAATCTTCAGGAGATATTTATAATCCAATTCATAACACCTTATCTTAGAAGGTTTATTTTTATTTAAGTGCCTCTGTGTGCATGCCACATGTGTGTGGGTACCCACAGAGGCCAGCAGGGGGTGCCAAATGCCCTGGAGCTGGATTAGAAATGGGTGTGAGTCACCTGATGTGGGGGCTGGGAACTGAACTTGAGTCTTCTGGAACAGTAGCAACAAATACTCTGAACTACTGAGCCCTCCTCTCTCCAGCCCCAGTAACACATTTCTTAAGTAGCTCACCACTTTCTTTTTTGTTTCATTTAATCAAGGAGGCTTTAGAGTCCCCAAGATCAAAAGTTCTTGGAAAAAAAATAACAGTATTTAGTCTTGGTCCTTTGTGAACTCAACATCAAACACGAAGTATACGTGTTCAGTACATCTTTTCTTTATGAATTGCAGCAAGACAAGTGTGAGAAACACGTGAGCCCATTAACAGACATTGGCATCTATCTAAAATGGGTCAGTGAGTGGAATGGAGAATCTGGGTGTAATGAGGGCCTAACATGTGTTGAGTAGTATGCTAAACACAGCTTCAAGCTTTGTCTTATGTAGACCTTTCCAAACTCCCCGTGTACGTATTAAGAATTGATGAAAAGGGCTGAATATGTAACTTGGGAGAGTGCTTGCCTGGCATCCTGAAGGACTAGGTTCCCTTCCCAACACCATATACATGAGGTGTGGTGGTGTACGTCTGTAATCCCCACACTCAGGATGTGGAGGCAGGAGGATGAGAAACTCAAGATCATCCTTGGCTGTGTTACTTACGGTGTTTAAGGTCAGCCTGGCCTACTTGAGACCCCCATCTCTGAAACAAAACACACATTAAAAACTAAGAGTCAGGCTCAGGGTTAGGGAAGCCTGAGGTCACAGCCCGCTCTGTCTGTGTGGGTCTCTGGACACCACCCTCCCTGCGGCTGGTCCGTCCGTCCGTCCGTCCCTCCTCTCTGGGGACTCGCACACAAGCCCCGCCCGCGGCGCTCGCGTGACGTCATCACGCGCGGCCGTGCAGGCGCCCTCGGGGGCCTTTAAATGAGGCCTTCCCAGGCGCGCCGCAGTGAGTTCGGCAAAGCGTGTGTAGAACGGTCGGCTTTTCCCCGGGCCAGAGCCGCTTGGGACCCTGAGGTGGGCGGAAGGGCGGCGGCGGCGGCGGCGGCTGCGCGCGGACTCCCTCGGGCTCGCCGGGGACGCGAAGGGGCGGGAGAGGGAGCATGGCGGCCCGGGTCTGAGGTAGCGCCTCAGCGGGCTTGCCTCACAGGCCTTCTTCCCTCACAGGCCCTGAGCGGCTTTCCCCACTCGTGCCTTTCCCGATACTTTCTCTTCTCTTTGCCTCCCCTCAGGTCCCTTGGCGTTCACCGCCCCCCTCCCCTCCCCCTCAGCCCCACTCAAAGGGGAAACGTGGGGTCGGTAGGTTGGGAAGGAAGCCCATGAGACCCCCACAGGCGCCCAGAAAGCCAGTCTTTGAGTCTTAACTCTATCCAGCCCGCACGGGGCGACAGGACACGGCACCCAGCGTGGGGACATCAAGCTCCAGCTTTCCCTGTGTGTCTGTTGGTACCTCTGAGGGTGCCCGTGAATGGTTCTTTCTCTTGAGTGGCCAGCCCCTCCTGAGCTCTCATACATGCAAAGTGGCCTTTGAAAGATGCAAGGTCCCTGGGAGCCAGAGCGCCTTTTCTGTGTGCATGGTGTCAGGATCTGCCCCCCACGACAGTGTCTGACTGGAAGGGAATGGAAACAAGATTTAAAACGGTAGCGAGGGAGCCAGGTAGAGCTAAGGCATCGGTCTGCCGTGGTGTGAACAAAGCGAGAACACCCTTCTGGTCTGGGTTTCTTCCTGACTCAGCTGATGTCCCCAGTTAACACTCCTTGCTCCAGTTCAAGGGAAATGACCCCTCCTGTGTCGGCTTCACCACAAAGAATCGGCGGCCACGTTCTGCTGTTGGTTTTAGTCAGTCGAGGGTAGATGTTAAAGCTAAGGTTCTTTCCCGCCCGAGTTAATAATCTCGGCTTGATCTTGACCTTTTGTTTTTCTTCAGTTGAATGTAGACTCTAGGAAGGATCCGATCCTCATTCTCTCGGAGCCTTCCCTGCCAGGCTGAAATATTGTGAGCTAGAGTGAAGGAGAAATCTAGGAAGATGAGCTCTAGCATAACCATGAGTGAACCGAGACTGAACTGGTGAGTTGGACCTCTTCCTAATCCACTCTGGAGGAGCAAGGCAGGGACGGTGGGTATCATAGGAAGGGAAGATTTCTGGCTTGAGAGGTTTTTTTTTTTTTTAAAAAAAAAAAAAAAAAAAAGGAAAGAAAGAAAAATAAATAAATTTTCAGGGTCTCAGAATTTACCCTATTCATATTCCAAGCCTTTTGAGTTATAGCTGACCAATTTCGACTCTTAAAATAATAACTCAGCACCCAGATTCTTAGTTATAATTTCATCTTATGATTATTGTTTTCTTTTGGGGGAGAAGTGCTGAAATTGTTCTCAGCATTGTAAGTTTTTTAATTCCTTCACTAAAGCAGCATTGACCATAACATGTCATTGTCAATTATAATGGGCTTTTTTGGAGGGGGTGGGGATTGAGATGGCGTCTCTCTGTGTAAGTAACCTTAGCTCACCCGGAGCTCACTCAGAGAGATCTACCTGCCTCTGCATCCTGAGTGCTGGATTAAAGGTGTGTTTCATCATGCCCAGCCTGTACTGCATCATTTAAGATCCTTCCTAGTACTATAACATGTGGTCCACTTGCTGTGCAGATATTCCTGCACACCTCTGGCACTGTGAAACCACAATGAATTTTACAGTGTTAAAGGCCTTGAGGCTCTTTCTTCCCACAGAGTCCTGCTGGTCAGTGTCCTCTCTAGATTAATCTCAGTATTTTCTATTTTTTTCTTTGATCTAACCAGCATTGACTATATTAGTCTCAAACTAATTTTGATGTTATGAAACTCATCACTTTAGAGGTGGTTTTAGCAAACACCCATCATTTACTCCATTTAGCAAAATCAGATAAAGTTAACAATAAAAAGGATAGCCAGTGTTTTCATTTGGCACGAAACATAGTACAGGAAACAAAAACAAGTTGAGCCACATTTTTTTTGTCATCAAATATTTTACCATTACAGTTCATGGCCAGAGATGAGCCTTGTCTCATCTTGATTATACTTCTTTCTGTTCCATCTTAAATGTTCAAGTTTCTGAAGTTTAATTGTATACTATAGGGAAACAGACTGTTGGCACTGGAGAATCTCATACTGCCCCAACCTTAAAGCCATCCAAGAAATAGAATATCTAAACACACAGGATCTGGCACATGAAATTAAACTGACTAGGGGTGATGGTCTGGGAAAAGCTGGGGTAGAGGTCATAAATTATAGCTGTAGCATTATGCTGCTTTGTCTAACATGAGATTTTGAATTGTCACATGCATGTAAATTACTTTATTTCACAGGGATGTTACACCCAAAAATGGCCTTAAGGCATTTTTCTCTCCAGAAAATTACAAAGATCATTCCATGGCTCCAAGCTTAAAAGAACTCTATATTTTGTCTAACAGGTAATGTTCAATTGGTTATTTATCTTCACATTTCATTGCTGTTTTTCTGATAGTTGAAATTTTATGACTATATTAGTAAACATTTAAATTATAAAAATGTGAAAAATAGAAAATAGAAGAAAGCTACTGATAACATTTTGATATTTACCTTTCTCCTTATATGGCTGTGTATTTATTTACACAAAATGAGTTCATAGCTGTAATTACCTCAGAACACCATAAAACTTCATAATTTACTTTTATCATTAAAAAATCAGTGTTTTGTATTTATTTCCATGCACACATATAATATTTTCCTTTAATCTTAATTATTAATTGCCTATTCTTTATATATGTACTTTAAATTCCTATAGCAAGTCCTGTGCGGAAACTTTTTTTTTAATTCTGCAGTTACTTCTGTATGGTAAAGTCATACAAATTTAGTCAGACTATGTGTATATTTTATATTTTAATAGATGGTATCAAATAGTCAAAAGAAAGTTTGTCTTCTGTGGTATAAATGACTGCTCAGCGATAATGTTCAGTTCTTCCTGCTCACACACCTGTAGCAGCTCTTTTTCTGTGTTGATTGACTGGGTCTCGTGTGCCATGGGTAACTCTGGAGACCAGAGATGTGGAGTAGGGAGCTGCTCCAAAGGAGTTTGGCTCTGCTGCAACCCTGTTAGCTTTCAAAGGGAAAGAACTGCGTTTGCCCATCTCTTTCTGCCTTCTCGATGTTCTTTCCGTCAGTTACCCTACTGACTCTTCTGTCTTCATTTTCTCTTACTTTCAGTCATTTTGATCAACATCTGAATATACTGTGAGTTCTGTTTTAAATAATCCTCTCCACAGTCCTTTCTGTTCCTGCTTCTTTCACCTGACTTTCACTACTTTAGAGGTGTGTATGTGCTGACATGAAGCGAGGGATGAAAAATATGTCAGGCATAGAGGAAACAACACAACAGTGATGGTCCTTCACAGCAATAATTATTTTAAGTATAGGTAGATAAGACTTCTCGATGAAAAGGCAAATCAGCAGCTGAATTACAAAACAGGAAAAGGTTGCTTTCTGAAACTTCCTCTGGCATTCTCAGTGAGCTTTTGACTGTGGAGCTCTCCCACTCAGCTTTCTTCCCGGTCTTCTGGTCTCTGTAGTAGTTCTCAGATTCCTTCGCCATCTTCATCTTCATGCCTCTCACAGTGCCTCATCATTAGATGTGCTTTTAAGCTTTGAAGAAGTACTGATTTTGTACCCTCAACCTAGTCTGTTGAATCCAAACCACTGAGAATCAAGAATGCTTCTGTGGACTTAGTTTATAATGAATGTGTGTGTTTGTGTGTCTTGTACTGTACACATCAAAATACTCTCCTTTTTGTATAATAGGAGTTATGATAGTATGTGTTATTGTACATGTATCTAGATGATAAATTCTTAGTTAAAGCATATATGTGCTTTTATTTGGATAGATATTGCCAGATTGTTATTTAAAGGATTAAAATAAGTCTTAATTAATGTTTTTGGTAGTATAAGCTTTAGAAAGTTAAGATTCATAAGTATGCATTTATGGATTTTTTTAAAAAAATTGTTACTGTTATTCAGTTTTTATCATTTCCTGGAGATAACTAATTTCATAAAACTTTCCAATAATTCAGTACCTTTGATTATTTAAACCAAATGATGTTTATCAACGTCCTTTACCTTTTATCTGAAATGTTCTTAAGGTCAAAGGAGAAATAGTCTGGGGTTGGTATGGTGATATGCTTAACCATGGCCTTGGAGAATTGCCAAGGGTCCTGAACTAACTTGACACCCAGGTTATTGCGTTCAAAATTTCAAGGGAAGCAGGCAAGTGATGGCAGGCAAGGGAGGCAGGGAAGTGCTGACTCAGTGCAGTGCCCAGAAATGATATATGCCAGAACATTCACAAGTGACTCCACAAAAATGCCTGAGGATTCAGCAGAAATGCTTAGTGGTGACCCAGCAAAACCTCCAAACAATGGGTCAGCAAAAACACCAAGTAGATAGCCCAGCAAAAGCTCAAGTAATTCAGTGTACCGGCAAGTTAAATGTCATTTTGATACAGGTTAGAGTCATTATGGAAAAGGAAACCTCGCTTGAGAAAATGCCCCCACCAGATTGGCCTATGGGCTACCTGTGGTACATTTTCTTGATTGATGATTGATGTGGGCTGTGCTACCCTGGGATTGTGATCCTAGGTGCAATAAGAAGGTAGGCTGAACAAGCCATAAGGAGCAAGCCAATAACAGCAGTCCTTCATGGCCTCTGAGTCAGCATCTACCTTCAGGTTCCTGTCCTCTTTGAGTTCCTGCTTTGATTGCCTCAGTGATTAACTGTGATATGAAATTATAAGCTTGAAATAAATCCTTTCCTCCTCAAACTGCCTTTGGTCATGGTGTTTTATCACAGCTATAGAAACCCTACATAAGATAGCTTAGAAAATGCTGAATGGTGGCTCAGTAAAACCCCAAGGGTGACTTGACAGAAGTGCTCTGGGACAACTCAGCAGAAATTCCAGGTAGTGAATCTGGAGAAAATTGCCCAAAGGTGGCTTAACAAAATTTCCAAAAGATGACTCAGCAAAATTGTTCAGTAAGAATTCAGCAAAGCTGCTAGATGGAGACTCAACAGAAATCTCCAACAGTGGCTCCACAAAAATACCCAATAATTCAGTAAGCCACCAGTTAGTTACTTAAACAGAACACTAAATCATGACCCAGCAATAATACAAATGATAACTCAGCCTGACATCTAGCAGTGACTGTGCTACCTGGCACAGCCCTGAGATGACTGCCCCATACCTAACAATGAACACAATACCCAGTCATGACAAAGTGTGATGTACTCTTAATAGAGAAAAGCAGGAGCAATTATGTATGCAACCATTGGCTTTATTTTCCTGAAGAAAAAAATTTCCACAGCCCAGAATCTGAAACAAAAATCTTGAAATAGAATTGACACCAGTCTCCTTAATGTCATTTATTTAAACCTGTGAGCAACACAAGGATCCCTGACAGACTAACTTAGGTTTGAGTAGCCAACTGAGTCTCAGGAAGACCTCTACACAGAAGTGCTCCGGTTAGGACAGACGGACTGTGTGGTGCCTGAGAGCAGCCGAAGCACTGTCCGGGAATCTGGGAAATACCCACACAATCACGCTAACAGGTGGTTGGTTTCGATCCGATTTCGGTAGCTCACGTATCAGCACCTGTTTGGAGCCAGAGCCAGCAGTGTCACTGCCTGGGTTTACACTAAGTCCCGCCCGTCACACTGTGAGAAAAGTTACCTGTTGATGCTGGCACGGCTAAGGCACCATGTAGATGACTGCTCAGTGTGGTGGTTCCCTTGTGTTCCTGAGTCACAGAGGAACAGGGTATGAAAGAATTGGGCACCTTGCCAATTACCTTGTTCAAGTCCTCACTCTTAGTTGAACAAGGCTAAGTCTGGACAAGCTGGGTAGAAACTCACTCAAAAATAACAAAACTTGTGGAAGAGCACATTGATGTAGAGAGAAAAAATTCAAACACAGCAGAATTGGAACTTCAGCGGGGACTACCATTATACCCAATTCTTGGATTCTGTGAACATTTTATTAAATTCACTTATCTGTTCATCTACCTTTAACTCTATTCTGTGTCATTACACCTTGTTTGGATGCCTTTCAAAGTGAACTAACATTTGTACTCCTTCCCTTAAAGTAGCATAGTGTTGTTTTTTTCATTTTTCATCTATTTATTTGTTTAATATCAATTTATATACATTATGGTATCAGGAAAAGTTACAAAATCACTGGACCCATAAATGTGAATTGACGTGTTAGTTTCCTAAGGTTCTCTCTCCAAGGCTTTTGAGGATTTTTTTTTAATGTGTGTGGGTGTTTTGCCATGTCTGTGTACCACGTGTGTACAGTGCCAGTGGATGCCAGAAGAGAATATCAGATCCCCTGGAACTGGAGTTACAGACAGTTGTGAACCTGTCTATGTGAGTGCTAGAAATTGAACCTGGGTCTTCTGCTGAGAGCTAGTGCTCTTAACCAGTGAGCCATCTCACCAGTCCCTTTTAGGATTCATGATGGCAGACTAGGCAATGGCGGAGGCTCCAAGGAACACAGGCCTCTGTCTGCTGCATGCTCTCTCCCAGGATCCTGCTTTCTCATTCCAGTTGTTGGAAGCTTCTTCCTTCCTCCAGGAATGATCTCAAGTAGCTGCAAGGAGTGCATGTGTCTTGTAAGGAGAGAGGTTATTGAAAGCTCTCTGATCTTCTTCTCTCCCAGCACCTTTCCTACACTCTTTAAGAGTTTTGATTTGGGGGCTTGCCCCCTCTTTTGTTCATGTTTTAGTTTAGCATACAAAAATAATGGGTTCCATCATGGCATCTTCATCCACATATTCCATTATACTGTGTTCTCATTCATTCCCTCTACCCATTATCTCCCTACTCCCTAAGCTTTCTCCCCCAGATAATAACCCTTTGTTTTCTTACTTCATGCACTCTGTTACTCTCTTGATTTTCCACTTCCAAATTAAGTTCAACACAAATATATATTTTCAATGTAAGGCCATCATTTGTTTTTCTTAGTCTGGCTTATTTTGCTTAACAGAATAATTTGTAGTTGCATCCATTTTCTTGTAGATATTCTAATTTTTTTTAACAGCTGCATAAAATTTCTTTGGGATTTTTGTCCTAGTCTTCATCATTTCGGATAAAAATTCTAACTTTATCTTTTTTTTTTTTCTTCTTTTTGAGACAAGGTCTCCTTTATGTAACTGCTAGCCCAGAGCTCACTCTTTAGACCTACCCTCATCTTTCTGCATCTGCCTCTTTGAATTCTAGGATTGCAGGTGTGGCTACCATGCCTGGCTTTGATATTAGTCTTCATTCTCCCACCGCTTCTTACTTTAATGGTTCTTTGGAAGTATAGTTTTGCTTGGCATTTCTTGGGCATGAGTTATATAAAGGAGAGGATATTTTTCTGGAAGTTAGCCTTTAAAAAAAAAAAACTATAATCTTTTTCTTAGAATATGCTTTCCTGTCATTAGACTTTTTAATACAGCACAGTTTATTAGTGTAATTTACATTTTAATGTAAAAGAAAAGCACAAAGCATTGATATGTGTTTCTAGATTTTTTTTGTTACAGCAAGAAACTGATTTGGGGGTTCAGTTATTTAGAACTTTGCTTGTTGGAAAAAACATTTTTCATTATTATCCATAATATAGTAATTTTTGTATTCTCTAGCATGTTGGAATTGTGTTGATTTCAAAACTGTGAAATATTTATTCAACCCCATCGCATCACCAAAAGTCATTTTGCTCTTAATTTCAGTATAAAAAGCATTCACTAGACTGTTGTACTCTACACATGTTTATAAAACGCAAGTACCACCAGAATAATGTGATGTTAAAAGTTAGTGTGAATAGGGCTGGAGGGATAGCTCAGCCGTTAAAGGCTAGGCTCACAACCAAAAGTTAGTGTGAATAAAGTAGAAAGTCAATATGGCTTTTTTTTTTTTTTGGAAAGAGTTATTCATGTAGAAATAAACACCTGCCTTTATTTAAAATTAAGCATTTTAGTTACAGGTCTTTATAATTGAAGTTTAAGCCAAGTTACTAAATAGTTCTGAATAAAATGAGAAATAATTGCTGTAAACTGATTAATGTAAAAGAAAACTAAACTCCAAGATTCAAGTAGATTTTGAGATAAAGCCCAGAAATATTTCCAAATGTGGTTTTTAAAGAAACTGCCAAATTAGTCAACTTAGAGTCTAGCAAACTAACAGTTTGGAACATTTCCTTTATTTCGTAGCAACTTGAAGTCAAAAGGAAAATGATAGTTGACAAAATGAAGGAGGAAATTTCAAACTATCAACTGAAATAAAATGCAGTGGTGTAATGTATGTAGGTAGTGCTGTTGGGTACTTGTGGCAGCCCCTGATGAAGATTTTGACAGCACTGCACTTGAAAATGATCTTGATGTGCTGCCGTTTCATTCTGTGCTGCATGTAGCCAATTTAAACTGCTAGAATGTCTTGACATTCCTACTTGGGCATATCTGAGTCAGCATCTCGTTGCTGCTGCAGCTTAATTAAATTTGCCAGTTTGTGCCAGGAGGACAGACATGTTCTCATATTCAGAGAGACAGCTGTGAAGCAGTATTGTTAAGAGTTGCGGACACAATACTGTTAGGTTTGAATAGCTCTCAAGACATATTCTAGTGAGAAATCAATTTGCTGTAATACATTTCTACCAAGATCAGCAGTTAATATTCATTTTGTTAACCTAAAATGAGCTTATTTTTATAGAGTTAGCAGAGAAACTTTGAGCTAAATATGTGTTCTCTTGCCTGTATTTCTGGAGTCAGCCTAAACATCCCAATTTTAATTTTCAAAATTCTCTTCCCATTAACTAATTAGCTATTTGTTGAGTTTTTCCATTCATAGTTTATCTCTGAGAGTGTTTTAAAATGATTTTGCTTTATTTGAGGGAGGAAGGTTCTTACTCTTTTCTAAAATACTATTTTGAGACTTTGGAATTTATACCATATTTACTATAGTATTATAAATTAGTAGTTCCCAACTTCATCAATAAGGCCCAAACTTTTTTTTTTTTTTTTTGGGGGGGGTTGTTTCAACACAGAGTTTCTCCATGTAGTTTTGGTGCCTGTCCTGGATCTTGCTCTGTAGACCAGGCTAGCCTCGAACTCACAGAGATCTGCCTGGGTCTGCCTCCTGAGTGCTGGGATTAAATGTGTGCACCACCGTCCAGCCCTTTGTACTTTTTCATAGCAACTATTTTTAAGAACTAATGTCCCTCCTTCATTAGCCCAAAATGAGATTGGTAGCTGTTTATCAGAAACGTAACCTTTAAAAATAGCATGATGTCCTAAATATATAATGTGAAATAAAAAGAACAATACCTACCCTGTATTGTGTAGTGCATCTGTATACAGACATTCCTACAACAGAAAATGCAGTGATTGGGAAGATGGTCCATTTACAATGGGTATGGCATGTGTACAGCCTATAAGAGGCCCTTGATTCAATTCTCAGCACCAAATCTTAAAATGAACAGGACTGTATTTAAGAGAAGCAGAATAAAACATACTAAGCAGTGATCATAGACAAAAATAAATGTGGTGTCAAAGTAATAGCAAATCAGAATTGTTTTTATGTCAGAGAAAAAGAACCTTTACAAGTTGTGTGAAACAGTGTCATATGTTCTGAACATCCAGTATTCCTCCAGATTATGGCCAACCTTTCCCTCTGGTGATGAGTTAGATGCTCCTATTGGCTTAAAGAAATGAATGCTATAAGGAAAGTAGTATGTCATGATTGCGACCTTTGTTCCCTTCCCTCTTTCCCTCTTAATCCATGGTCTCTAGACCACTCTTCTCAGCTAGCTATTTGGTAAATTTACTTTGGATACCTAATATTGTGTGTGTGTGTGTGTGTGTGTGTGTGTGTGTGTGTGTGTGTGTGTGTGTGTGTGTATGTGTATGTATATAGTTTTCTTCTTTTGTGTGGATGTGATTTTCTTTCATTCATTCGTCAAACAACTGGTTTAAGATCCTGACAATTGAAGAGTGTACTGTAATCTGCTGGTTAAAGCTCTTGGACATAGCATACACTAGCAAGTATAATTATTAATGACTGTTAGTGAATGAGTCAATAGATACCCATCATTCTCATTAGTTTTCTTTCCTCCATGAATTATCATTGTTTAATTTGTAGCCCAGTTAAAGAAACAATGATTGTGGTAGAAATCAGAGTTGTAGAGACGAAGGGAAGTGGAGTTTTTTGGTAGATTTCTATTCTCTTACTGAAATTGTAGGAAAACTGAATGGCAAAGGTAGAAACAATTTATGAACAAGATAACCTATAGTTGTGTGTCCTACTAGAATAGTAAGGTGACTTTTTAAATTGGAGGTGTCATTTTACAAACGTCTAATATCAGGTTCTCTGGCTGCTACTACTGGTTGCCTTCTCTTTGAACACACCTCCTTATAGATATTCTGTGATTTTTCTTTCACATCCATAAAAAGCATAGAGACATTTCCATGGCTTTAACCATATACATGACAGATAGAAGATTGTCCAGTCTTTCTAAAATCACTACTGCTTCCATAAAATATAACAGTTATTGGAATTTTATTTTTAGGTTCTAAAATAACCAATGGAAACCAGAAAATTGTGTGACCTCATTTTATTCTGTTCTTAATGTCCTTTGTTCACCATTTTAACTGATATACCTTACTGAAGAAATTAAGCATTAAAAACCAAATAGCATTTCAATAAGTAAATGTTAGTATAATTCACAAGAATGATTTCCCTTTTAATAAAAGGGGAAAGTTCCAAATAGAATAGCTGGTTGAAGTGTGCCTCTCTCTGTATCAGGTGGCTGAAGGTAAGCCTACAATGAGGTCTTTTCATGTAGAATACTTAATCTACACTAAATGACTGAACATCAAAATGCAGGTGGCAGAGTTAGATAATAATCCAGAAGTTACTGTTAATCATGCCATATTATTCTCCCTTTTGATTGAGAATCATAAGTTCCATGATAGTAATCTTCATGTGAAAAGCACATATTTGTAAATTGTATTTTTTTTTCCAGACGTATAGGAGAAAATTTGAATGTCTCAGCAAGTTCTGTAGAAAATGAGCCTGCAGTTAGTTCAGCAACTCAAGCAAAGGAAAAAGTTGGGATGATTCTCCTTCCAAAACCAAGAGTTCCTTATCCTCGTTTCTCTCGGTTCTCACAGAGAGAGCAGAGGGCTTACGTGGATTTGTTGGCTAAATATGCGAAGATCCCCTCAAGTTCCAAAGCTGTTGGAACAAATACAAATGAATTCCTGCAGTATTTGGTATGTATTCATCAGCTTCAGTAAAAATACCAAGAATCAGGAAATAATTCTCCTTTATATTTCTTTTCATTTTTCTTTGTCATTGTTGATTTATTACTTATTTCTCTTATTAGATACAGTCGTATTCACAGAAATGGGACAGTGTTGGCACTTGAACCCTTCTGTTGATTTTATCGTAGTTCTGGCATCTGCTCTGCTGTGCAGCGGCCTTATTCCAGTTCATCTTACATCCTAGCAAGAGCACCTTTACAAGCTTGCTGTGATCAGTTTCAATCAATTGCATTCATAATCTTATTACAGAAATGACAGTATGCTGAATGTCTTTCTAACAAAATCTTTGGTTGTCCCTGTGATTGTTTCTTTAAGATAGAGTCTTTAAATAAAGTTTTTGTTTTTTAAATAAAATTTTAAGATCAAATGCTGCATGTGTTTTTAAAGCTTTGGTCTATAGTTATGAATGGATAAATTGTTCTTCGAAAGGTTTGAATTATTTGTTTATACCACTATAAGAGGTTTTGAAGGCACCTTCACCAACATTAGACATTGCTCTTTCTTTTTTGGCCTTTGTTGCATATGAGGAAATTGATGATTTCTTATTTTACCTAAATAAATATATTGAATACCAATGAAACAAACATCTCCATGTATCTATCTGTAAACGATTATTTTCTATTTTTTTCTTACTGTTTTGTTTTGAAACAGTGACTTATATGTCCCAAGTTGTCTGCAGTCTTTGGTAGCCAAGGGTGACTAAACAACTAATCCTGCCCCACTTCCAAAGTACTAAGGTCACAATACTAAACCCACAAGGTGCCAGTAAACTATTCCCTAGAGGGTTTTTGTTTGTTTGTTTGTTATTTAGTGTATGTGAGTGACCTGTCTTTACAGACACCAGAAGAGGGCACCAGATTTCATTACAGATGGTTGTGAGCCACTATGTGGGTGCTGGGAATTGAACTCAGGACCTCAGAAGAGTAGACCATGCCCTTAACCGCTGAGCCATTTCTTTAGTACCTTCTGTAGCGTTTTTAATAACAAATTTATAATTATTATTTAGTGATTTTTAAATTATTTTCTTTGTGGTTTCTGCTCTGGATTTGATGTTTTATTCTTTGAAGTTCAAATTATTAGGGCAACTATTGAGGAATGGATATTTTTAGTGAAACTTTATTTAAAGATGTGTACTTTTTTTTTTAAGGATATGAAAAAACATGTGAATGAAGAAGTTAATGAATTCCTAAAGTTTTTGCAGAATTCTGCAAAGAAATGTGCACAGGATTATAATATGCTCTCTGATGAGGCCCGTCTCTTCACAGAGGTAAAAGATCACATTTACATAAACTGCTGAGCAGTAAATAATAGTGGCATCTCTAAAATGTGTGAAGAAGACTCTGTAGCTTAGGGAACTGTCAGCTTTAGCAGGTTAGTTACACAGAGGCCACTGCACTACTTAGTGTGTGAAGTAGTAGAACTCATGACCGCTCGGAATATAGAGGTAGGCACTTCAGTCCATACCTGAGGTTGCTGCTGAGGAAACGATTTGTTTGGACCGAGCTGGTGACCCAAGACTACAGGAATTTAATGTGCTACTCGAAATTATTCACTGTTTAGAACCTAGGAATTTTTTGTTTCTGGAATTTTCCATCAGTCTTTTCATTCTTTGTTTGATACCAGAGAACAGAAACTGAAAGTTGAACCACAGGTAAAGGTGCACTGTCATCATCAGACAGCAGAATGCTCTGTGGTGCCATGTAAATGCTTCAGGGGTTTCCTTTCTTCTTTTCTTGAGCAGTGCTGAGTTAAGTGAATGCAGTTGCAAGCACTGTAACATCTGGCGCAGTTTCACCAAGATTTGCTGATAAATAACCAGGACGGACCTTGCCACTTGGTGCTTACATATTAGTTCCCTTTGTTTGTTGAATTCCTACAATGCCCATGACAGAACGGCACCATCAGAGGTGTATGCTCACTAAACTACAGACAGGGAGGAAAGAGGCTGTACCATAAAGGTATAGTTTACTGAGAATTGTAAAGCAACTTTTCTGTTCTAGCCCACACCTGAAGTGGTTAGGAGTGATATCCTTAATAGCATGTAGATGGAAGAAGAAGAAAGTGTTAAACACAGTGGGGCACATGTCCTAGGAAAAGGAACTACAAGATGTGGCTCAGCCACTGAAGGCATTTGCACCAAGCCTGACTACCTGATTTCCATCCTAGGGACCCACCCACATGGTAGAAGGAGAGAGCTGACTCCTCCCAGTTATCTCTCTTATCCCCTGCCTCTCTCTCTGCCTCCTTCATACATATCTCTCCTATCCCCTGCCCCTCTCCCCTCTCCTTCACACACACACACACACACACACACACACACACACACACACACACACACAACTAAATAATAAAGATGTGCTGAGCTAGTTACTAATTTTAACTTGAAGCATTTTATAACTATGTAGAAGGAGGGAATATAAATAGAAAGTTCGAGCTCCTGTGATCTAAAATACATCCTAGCTGGTTGTAATGGTACATGCCTTTAGTCCCAGCACTTGGGAGACAGAAGCAGGCAGCTCTCTGATCTCTGAATTGCAGTCCAGCCTGATCTACATAGTGAGTTCCAGCCCAGACAGAACTATACAGTGAGAGCCTGTCTGAAAAATAAAATATATCCTAAAAGGTTTAGGTACCATCCATTGACAAAAGATGACAGAGTGCTTTTAAAATTATCAAAACTTTACCCAGTGATGGCCCTGTTCCTCTGAGCTACTTACATGTTATCACAAATACATACTTTTCTTGAGTACTTAGTCTATTTTTTTTTTCAGAGCAAGTTGTCATGTAGCCTAGGCTGGCCTTGAACTATTGGCCCTCCTGTATCTCCCTTCCAAGTACTGGGATTATAGATATGCACATATTCGGCCAGCCCCAGCTTCATGTGTTGCTTTTACTGTATGTAATACATCGTGCAGAAATTTTCATGTGGCTTCATTTCTTTTTTCAGTTTCCTAAGAAGCATAGAAAATATCTTGTCTTCTCTATGTAATTTTAAATTTTAATAAGATCACTAGTTTTAGTATTATTAAATATCACTATTTCAGGAAATTAGGTTAAAATGTGTTATGAAAACTAAGAAATCAAATAGGAAATACACAAAATGTGTGGATTATTAGAAGAGAAGATGAGTGAAATGGATCTAATTTTGAAATTAATAAATTTATAGCCATATGTAACCAATGTACATTTGTTAGGGAAGTATAATACAAATGAGTAGTTCTTATTTTCTATTTCACAGCAAATGCTAAGAGCTTGTATTGAACAAGTGAAGAAGTACCCAGAATTTTATACTCTCCACGAAGTCACCAGCCTAATGGGATTCTTTCCTTTCAAAATAGAGATGGGACTGAAGTTAGAAAAGACTCTTCTTGTTTTGGTAAGGCTTATTCTGTGAATGTGAAGGGGGAACTGGGAGCTTTGGCTAGAAACATCCTTTATGTCTTATGTAGACACTGTTTAAATTTTTAGGATACATGATGCACGTGCAATACCGTATGTTTTTAAAATACTGCTACTAATTTTGTTTCTTGACTTTTTCCCCCCCACTTTCCTTAATGCTTCTCAAATAAATCAGGGAACTCCATTTAAAAAAATTATTCACAAATAGTTGAGAAATAAGTATATGGAAAGGGTATTTTAGCGCCCCTTTCTTCCGTGTTGTAATTTATGTTTCATTAAAAAAAGTGAAACTGCAAAAGTGGTGGGAAGATTCCAGGAGACTCCTTTGGACCTTTTTAGAAATGATAGCAGTAACAAAATCATTGCATGTGGTTGTCAAAACTACGAATGAATGTCTTTGCTTAAGGAGGTTCTAAGATTGACATTTGAAATTTCAGTTAAGTTTCCTGTTGCAAGAAAAATACATTAAGGTTTTCACAGTAACATTCATTTTTCCACTTATTTAGGGCAGTGCAAAGTTTGTAAAAACAGCATTTCCCTCGATGCCTGTGAAGTTACAGCTTTCAAAAGATGACATGTCTTCCATTGAGACCCCACAGCAGAAAGCTGAAGCTCTGCACTATGTAAGTCACAGTGGCTTTCCTAAAAGCTTAAAATAATCCTAATAATTATACTGCACAAAAGACGTGCAGCCTGGTTGTTCTAACATCCTTTCTGTGATGTTCCCTCCTCCTCATTACTTTGTGGTAGAAATGTTATGAGTGACCTAGATAATAAGACGGGCATTGTTCTGTTTATTTATGAAGCATAAATCACAATACAGAACACAATTGTTTTTCAGGATATTAGTAAAGACCCGAATGCAGAGAAGCTTGTTTCAAGATACCATCCGCAGATAGCTCTGACTAGCCAAGCATTATTCACCTTGCTCAATAACCATGGACCAAGCTACAAGGAGCAGTGGGAAATCCCAGTGTGTGTTCAGATGATAGCTGTGGAAGGTTTGTGATTTGGTATGCCAGATAATGTACTCAGAAGGGCTGGAATTACCTCATTTCAGCTGTGCAGACATAGATGGCTGTGTGCCACACACAGATCTCCATCTTTGTTTAAGGAGAATGAGAATGTAACATTTAGACTCAGTAGAGCTTTTCCTGCTCTAAAGTTGCAGTAGAACTGACTGCTGAGACCTGTGGTACCTGCAGTTATGTTAAGGAATAAGACATAGAGAAGAAATTCGTACTTGGGGTAGCCATATATATGGCAGATGGGCAACTTCTGTTTGTCACTTGGATGAAGGAATGCATAACTTTATTAGACAGTTTTCAGGGGTCAAATTTCCAGGACTTTGTTGTGTGTTATTGGGAACCAGAATTAAAGTATGTTGACAGAGGACAGCGTTTGTCACCAGTAAATTAATATTTGCACATTAGTTGCTCTGTTAGTCTGGTTCATATTTGACCATTTTATCCTCCAGAATAATATTCAACATAAAGATATAAATGAAAGACTGAATCTTCATTTATAAAGATAAAACGGTACTACAGGTTAAGAGTTAAGTGTAGTCTTTTGTAAAAGTATAAATGTATTTTGCTAGCTCCTGAAAGAACAAAGGAATAAAGACAACTAACAGTACAGCTCTAAAGCCCAGAGACCTTTAGACATTGTTGGAACACATTTCTCCTGGGGGCTGGATCCTCCTGTCCATCAGTACTAAGGGGCTTAAAGACATGGACAAGAGGGGCAGGTGCAGGAGCCGTGGCACCACTGCCCTATCCTGTCTGGTTAGTGATTCTTCTGACATCCATTCGGTTTCTTTTTTTTTTAAAATAAAACTACCAGATACTAATCACCACTTGCTTTTGTTTCTATTTTAAGGTTCCAAACCAGTTAAAGTAATTTATATTAATTCACCACTTCCCCGAAAGCAAATGACAATGAGAGAAAGAAATCAAATCTTCCATGAAGTACCATTAAAACATGTGATATCAAAAAACACATCAGTCCCAGTCTCTGCAGTCTTTATGGACAAACCTGAAGAGTACACCTCTGAGATGGACGTATGTAAATCTTTTCCTCCCTTGCTTAGGGTATATTTGTTTATCCTTTTGGAGCATAAACTTATATTGCAAGTCTCTAAACTTTGTAGTTAAAATAGTCTTTACTATACCTGTGTTGAAACATTACTTGATGTGTGATTAATATTCCAGTTTTTATGTATCACTTAAATTTTTTTAAAAGACTTATATTTAGCCATATGTAGGTTTGTGTGCCTGCATATGGATATGTACTTGTGAGTGCAGATGTACTCAGAGGCCGAAGACATCAGATCCCCTGCAGCTCAAGTTACAGGCTGTCATGAGCCACCTGATATGGATGCTAGGAACTGAACCTGAGTCCTCTGGAAGAGCAGCAAGGGCTCTTAACCACTGAGTCATCTCTCTAACCCCCTCACCTAAAATAAAATTTAAAAATCAAGACAGTGATATGAGTACACCATTTTCTGAAACATAATGTATATAGTTGACAAATATATGAAAGTATGTTCACCATCATTAATGGTCATGAAAATGCAAATTAAAACCATAAAGAACCAAACAGGTAGCTCGGTCAATAAAGAGCTTGCTGTAGAAGCATGAGAATCTGGGTTCAAAGATCACTAGCACCCACATAAAAAGCAGGTACATCTGGGCATGTTTGTAGGCCCATAGAGAGAACAGATCTTTAGAGCTCATTGGCCAGCCAGCTTAGCTGAACAGTGAGATTTAGGTTCAGTGAAAGTCTCCATCTCTCAAAAAAAAAGGTAGAGAGTAACAGAGAAGAAGATGTTTGGCCTCAGCCTTTGACTGCCACACAATACCACAATAAGGTATCATCTTCTTTTAGTAAGACTGGAAATAACAAAAAGGATAAATGGCATAGGTTAGCCAGCCATGTGGCTCTTATTGCTAACCCTAAGACTTGGAAAGCTGAGGAAGGACTTGTGAGACCTGTCAAAAAGACAAATACTGAGGAGGGTGTGGAGCACTTGTTCAGAATGCAGATTAGTCGACCACTACAGAAAACAATGGGGAAGTTCCTTAAGAATAAGACCGCCATTTGTTCCAGCGACTGCCCAGTAAACATAGATGTCAAAGAGAACAGCAAGCCAAAGCACTTAGACCCTCAGACCTTTATATCGATTGAAGCACTATGCACAGGAGCCAGATATGGAATCAGCCTCGCTGTCCATTAGTGAGCAGCTGGATCAAGAAAATGAGATATATAAATACATTGGGATACTGGTAAACCTTTAAAGAGAGGAAAATCTTGTCATTAGCAACAGTGTGGGTGGTACCTGAAGACCACAATGTTAAATGGTTAATAAGCCAGTCACACAAAGACCATGTGATTTCACTTTATAATGTGACATCTAAAAGATGCTCATAGAAGTGGACAGCAGAGCAGTGGGCACAGAAGCCAAGGAAAACAGTGGGGAAGGCTGGAAAGAGATGAGTTAACAGGTACAGAGTCACAATGAGAAGTGAGATTAGTGTGGTTCTGTAACACAAGAAGGCTCTGATAGTTAACAGTACCGTGTAATTCAAAACTGAGCAGAGAATGAGTTCTCATTAGAGGCCATCTGTAAGGTGGGTATCACATTAACTTATTAGTGGTTTGAGTTTAAGTTTATAACATACAAAGCATTAGAATGACAGGCATGGTATAAATATTGGTTTTAATGATATATACTTAAAGGTAATTTTTTATGATTATTAAAGTGAAACATTTTATTTATAGAAAATTATCCATTCTACAAATATTTACTGTTTAGATTCTGTTGTGAGTGCTGAGGATGGGTAAATAAGAATGCAGCTGGACTTCTCTCAGCACTTACATTGTAGTAGATGATGCATACTGAGTGCACAGCAGAAGTAGCAGGTACCGATAAATATGGAGAAAAACAGAATACGTTAAGAAATGGAGAAATGGACAGGAATGGGGCCATTTTATATCCAGGACTAAAAAGGCCTGAGCATACTAAATATTTATTGTCAGAGAGTTTTAGTCAAGTAAAGAATCAAACAGTTTTCAATAAGATATAAAAATATTCTCCTACCCTTAATTTTCACCGTTTTGAGGCCATTATTGTTTTTATTTTTATGTTTATTTTTTTTTGTTTGCCATTTGAACTTTGATATTTTTATAATGTATCACAAAGCATTTCCAGCTTGTTTGATGTTTTATTCTTTTACATTAATTTTGGAATGTGTACTGGTGACAGGTTCCTATCAGGAGATGAGAAGTGCCACAGAGAAACACAGTAGGTTAAGAAGGATGAAAAGTCACGGAATGACTTTGATAATGGTGGACCTTTCCATTACTGATGACACCTAAAAATTATTGCTGGACAAAATATCAAAACTTATTTCTTACTAGCATTTGTGGTGGGGAGCATGGTTGTGGGGGAAGGAAGAAGCCCTAATAAGATAAGGCAGCTGGGAGGTGGTGGCACATGCTTTAATCCTAGTGCTTGGGGGGCAGAGGCAGGCTAATCTCTGAGTTCCAGGCCAGCCTTCTAGTATGTTAACCCTGAGTGGATATATAAAGTGTCACTGATTGATATTAGGGAAACCCTAGCCTTACATCAGTAAAGAAACTGTCCTCCTGGTCAGCTAAGTTCAAGGTTCTCTCCCAGAGTTTATGAAGTAGGTATGCATGAACATCTTTTGCTGTTGGACCCTACATCTCTTCTTGATGGTCTTGTCTGTTTTCTCATTTGTGAATATTCCTCTTTGGTTCTGGCATTTTACAGTTCAGTTTCCTGTGCTGTTGTACCTTGACACATGTATCTATATGAACATTTTCAAGGGGAATACAAAATTAAATGTGGTGATATTTTATTTGTGCACATCAATAAAGCTTATCAGAGCAAAAAGCCAGCCACTATATTAAACTTAGAGGTCAGGTAGTGGTTGCACACACCCTTAATCCTAGCTTTCGGGAGGCAGAGATTCATCTGAATCTCTGTGAGTTCAAGGCCACACTGGAAACAGAGCCAGGCGTGGTGGTACACACCTTTAAATTCCAACACTAGTTAACCATAGAGGTCTGGAGGTCTGTACAGACTGACAGGAAGTGACAGAGCTGGGCAGAAAGAGGAAGTGATGTAGCTGGGCAGAAAGAAGTAGTGAGATGGCAGGGACAGAAAGCATATAGACGTGGTTCTTTTTGGCTGAGGATTTCTAGTGGTAAGAACATGGTGGCTTCTTCCTGCTTCCCTGATCTCTCAGTTTTTACCCCAATATCTGGCTCTGGGTTTTTTATTAATATGACCGTTTAGCAATTCGTCTTACAATTAAATACTTGCATGTAAGTTGTGTACATTTTAGAGACTTTTCTTTCTGCTGTGTTTCTGTGAACACGTACATGGAGATAGGAGGGACATGTATGTGTATGTGTACTCATGTAGAGGCCAGAGGTCAACATCGAGTGTCTTTCTTTATCACTCTCCACCTTAGTTTTTAAGGTATAGTCTCTCACTGACCCTGAGACTTAACTTTTTCAGCTAGACTGGCTGGCTAGAAAGTCCCTGGGATCTTCCTCCACTGTACTCCTGTCTCCTCCCATAACACTGGAATTGCTGGTACACATCACTATGTCTGGCTTTTACTTGGGTGCTGGAGATCCAGACTCAGGTTGTGTGCTTTCACAGAAATCCTTTACTCACTGAGCCATCTCCCTAGCTCCATCTTTCTACTTTTAAAAACATGAACTGCCTGGTGGTGGTGGCACACACCTTTAATCTCAGCACTTGGGAGGAAGAGGCAGGATCTCTATGAGTTCAAGACCAGCCTGGTATACAGAGTGAGTTCCAAGAAAGGCTCCAAAGCTACACAGAGAAACCCTGTCTCAAAAACAAAACAACAACAACAACAACAAAAAAAAACTATCTTAGGGATAAGAGCACTAAGAGTTAGGTAACTATGGCCTTCACTTTTCCCTAATAATTTGCCAATATATTTTCTTCCAAGATATCCACTGAAACTAATGAGTGCCGAAAAATTGAGACTCTAGAAAATTTGGATCTGGATTTTGATGATGATGTCACAGAACTTGAAACCTTTGGAGTAACTACCACTAGTCCATCCAGGTCACCAAGTTCAGAAAGTGACTCCCCTGTACCCATCTTGACAGATGTCCACACAGCCTCCAAAGTAGCAACTGCACCTGTGGCACCACCTGCACCTGTGGCACCACCTGCACCTGTGGCACCACCTGCACCTGTGGCACCACCTGCACCTGTGGCACCACCTACACCTGTGGCACCACCTACACCAAGCATTACTGATGATTCTAGAAGCTTATGTCAGATTCTGATGAAACAATTACAGAAGGAGAAACAGCTCTTCTCTGGTGTGGAAAATGGTCCTAAAGAGTTTAAAAATAAAGATGATCAGGTACTTGAATCATGTGGTGAAGAGGTTCGCAGTGCAAAATCTTTGACACAAGATAATGAACCCCACAAAACATCTGATGGGATCTCTAAGGAAATTGATGTAGATATGCTGTATACCAATGATGAAGGACCAGGTGTTCGGGGGAACGCAGACAATGCCAACAAAACAGCTACTGCATCAGAAACAGCTAAAACTGGGAAAGGGATTTCCTGCGGGAGTGATACAGATGAGGACTGTTTAATCATTGATACAGAGAGTAAAAGTAATAGTGATGGAAAGACAGCTGATGTGGGGTCTAAACCAGCAAGTCCAAATTCTTCAGCACAGACTTCTGTGGGAAACCAGACCACTACTACTGTTTCTGAAGAATCTTGTGTTTTAAAGAAACCTATCAAAAGAGTCTATAAAAAATTTGATCCAGTTGGAGAAATTCTAAAAATGCAGGATGAGCTTTTAAAGCCAGTTTCCAGAAAAGTGCCTGAGTTGCCCTTGATTAATTTAGAAGAATCTAAACAGCCATCTGCCTCTGAGCAACCCTCCGTTACTTCAGATGCCTCAAGCTGGCCAAAATCTAGTTGGACTTCTGCATTTCAGAAGCCTAAAGGACGTAAGTGAATATCAAGAACTTACTAGTTTGTTCCTTTTCCTTAGCTTTTCTCCCTTCTTTCATACTATTATAACCCATTTTGTAATTTTTACCTAGTCACTGACATTTCAGTCTGTCAATCACTATTTCTGCTCCCACTGTGTCCTCTTTGTATCTTTGTATGTGTGCTATACCCTGTTTATCCAGTATGTACATGGAAAGGCTACTACGCTGATGGAGGGGATTATAAACATTAGCCTATCCACACCTTCTGTACCCTCTGTAGTAGACTGCAGGTTGAGTGTGCCAATGCTCCTCAGTCTGTCTGACTTGGGAATATCAGGACCTTTTAAGTTCTTTCTTCTTGCTGCTTATCACTGTGATGCATGGTTTGCATAGTGCTCATGGAGATATTCGTGAAAAGTAAGAGAACTTTAAAACTCTGGTTGCAGCTCTCTGCTGCAATGTCAGTAAGTAAATTCGGTCCAAGGTGGAGAATTGACAGTTACAAAGAGAGTTACTGAGTTGTTGTATTCCAGATTACAGTACATAAAGGGGTAGCATATTTTTAAATGGTAATGAGGAATGTTTTTAAAGGATTGCCATATGAACTCCAAGACTATGTTGAAGATACATCAGAATATATAGCTCCTCAAGAAGGAAATTTTGTCTACAAGTTGTTCAGCCTGCAAGACCTGCTGTTACTTGTGCGGTGCAGTGTCCAGAGGATAGAGACAAGACCACGGTCCAGAAAACGGAAGAAGATCAGAAGAGTAAGTTACCTGAGAAGTTGTGATGTGGCAGTGTAAGGGATAATCCCAAATATTGGGCATGGCATTCTTACGAAATTTGACTTTAACTTATTGATCACTCCCATAGTTTTTCTGGGTAAACTTCTTTTAGTAAGATGTTGAAATCAGTTTTGATAAGAAACACACACCATCATATAAATACTGGTAACCATTTTGACTAGTCCATATGAACTCTGGGAAAAACATGCAGATTGATTTGACCAGACTGTCAAGACTTGACCAGACTGTGTCTAGCCTGTGTATGTGTGACTTTGTAATTCCTTGTCACCTCTGAGCCCTCTCTTTACCCTGAGACATTTCTCAACCTCAACGTCTTTTAGAAACAGAAGCTTTAAAAGAGCCCTGGAGTTTCAGGGCTGCTGGGGTGCCAGGCTCTGCTGTCTTCCCCTGTGGCCCCTCTTGGGACATAAGAAGCAAATGATTGTTACAGTTTTCCCACTGGCCTTTCTGCGACTGAGCTTCTCTTTTAGAAGACCTGGCACTCTTTCATGTGACTTCTAGAGATTGGCAAATAAAGAGAAGCTTCTGTTTTAGCTGATTGCGAAGAGGTACTGACTTGTCTTTTATTGTTTCTTAAAAGGATTCTTTTTTTGAAACTCCTATTTATTGACGGGGGGGGGGGGGTGTATGTGTATGTTACACACTTGCGTATGCGCACATGCACACACACAAACATGTGTTCACAAACATGTGTTCACATACATGTGTTCATAGAAGTATAGAAGTCAGATGACAGCTCTCCTCTTTGGTTCTTTTCTTCTACTATGTGGGTTCCTAGGACGGAGCTCAGGTCATGGGGCTTGGTGGGAAGCACCTGAACCACAGAACCATTTCGCCTGGCCAAGAGAACCTCTTAAATTGTGTTCTTTTCTTTATGTACACGAGTGTTTTCCCTGCTTGTATGTCTGTGTGCCACATCTGTGTACCTAGTGCCCACAGATGCCAAAAGAGGGAGTTGGGTCCCTTGGAACTAGAGTTATAGACATTTGTGAGCTACCATGTGGATGCTGGGAATCAAACTCAGATGCTCTGGAAGAGCAGCAGCCAGTGCTCTTAACTACTGAACCATCCATCTCTCCATTCCCATTTTTTGTTGTTGTTTGTTTTGTTTTTGTTTTTGAGTTTTATTTCTATACTTACTTGTGCTCTCATTTTTTGTAGTCAGCTTCATTTCTTTCACATTCCACCCTGTGCCCATACCACTTTGTCTTTTTCTTTTCATTTATATACTCAACAGTTGTTGATGTCAGTATCTCTTAAGTAAAAATAGCCCAGGGAAGTTTTGGACATCAGTTTAATTCTTGACCAAGACAACTTGGTTAGGAAAATTGTCATTCACTCAAAAAGGGAAATTTATAAGTACCAAGCTATAACCATCTAGGAGAAAATTATTCATCAAGATGTCAAAACAATTGAGCCCCAAAGAACATCTAAATAGAAGTCTTATATTTCTGACTGTCAAGAGTAAAACTTGAAAGTTTTCAAGGAGTGCTTGTCCCTTGCTTCTGTTGTTATGTGTGGTGGTTTTGTACATATGGTATAATTCCCATACTTTAATGTATGCCCCTTGGATTTATGCCCAATTTTTCTCTTTTCCTCAAGTGTTAGCACCATAGAAACTCAGTAAATAGGTGAGAAAATTTGAGGGGTTGAGAGGCTAGGGATCTTTGTAAGGAACTTTAGAGGGAAGTTAATATCCACGCTAGTTTGAAAAATACTGTCATTTCAGAATGTATCCTTGCAATATTTCCTCCCTAACAGCCAACAACTTGTTCAAAGTTTTCAGGTTTGCAAGTCTGACTCCTGGTTTTCAAGAATATCATCTCTGATTTTTCCTTAACTCTTCAGTTTTATGTTGTTATTAATATCTTACTTCTTCAACAAAACTCAGCTTAATAATCCAGCACTTGGGAGGCTGTGACAGGAGGATTGTCAGAAGTTGAGGCCAGCTGCTCTACATAGTAAGTTCCAGGCCCGCCTGAGTTACAGAGTAAGCCCTGTCTCAAAAAGGCTAAACCTCCCTTACTACCACCACTACCATCCCCCCCCCAAAAAAAAAAATTCAACAAAGCTGCCTGTTAGAAGAGAACTTAAACCAGCAGCCAGTTTGAGAGAACAGAAGTGAAGAGCTTACCAGTTCTGTACAGAACTATGAAATTCAGGCCAGCTAACCACGGGATGGCTACTAGCTCTTGACTGTCCCAAGTGCAGCATTTTACAATGGTTAACAGTTTTACATCCAGTTGCTCAAATTTTATGTTTGTATTATAGGTGTTTAAAAAAAAACCAAAACAACAACAACAACAACAACAAAACTGCTTAAAGGTGCAATATATTAGGAAGAATAGAAGTTACTCAGTGGTACTAAAGAGAAGATTCTAGCTATGAATTATCTGTTTATGAAAGTACATAAGGGTTTGAGAGGTTTATGCAAACAGAAAAAAAGAAAAGCTTTCACTTGGGCAGCACAGACTACAGCCACCCTTCCAGGGAAATGAGAAACTTTCAGATCACAATTTTTTTTTTTTTTGGTTTTTTGAGACAGGGTTTCTCTGTGTAGCTTTGCGCCTTTCCTGGAGCTCACTTGGTAGCCCAGGCTGGCCTCGAACTCACAGAGATCCGCCTGCCTCTGCCTCCCGAGTGCTGGGATTAAAGGCGTGCGCCACCAACGCCCGGCCAGATCACAAATCTTGATTGTGATTTACACTTCAATTGTTGATATGAAGGAAAGAGAAAACATTGAAGCCCTTCCCGTGGCTTCCTGGAGATGGCAGTAGAATACATACAGAAATCAAGTCAAATTCAATACTTAGTTTTATATCAAAGAAAAGCACACTCCCCTTAAAAAAACAAAATTATCTGTGTCTTGAGTATACTTTCCATGCATCTATAACACTGTAATCCATTTAAGATAGAAAGATGTTCATCTTCTCTTGCATCACCTGTTCTTTTCCATTTCTGCCATAAACTATGTCACTGAACATATTTCTTAGCTCTCTGACATGAGGCTTAAGGTTTTTGTTTGGGTTTTGATTTATTGTGCATATGTAAATGGTATATGAGCACTTATGTGCCATGAAACATGGGTGCAGATCAGAGGACAACATGCTAGAATCTGTTCTCTCCTATATTTTATATGTATTCAGGTTGTCAGGTTTTGTAGCAAACAGTCTATCTGCTGAGCCATCTCACTGGCCCAAATTTCTCAACACTCTAGACCTTTAAATTTTGTCTCCAGCTTCTATTTGCTTTAAAGTTCAGAGGCTAAATCATATTATCATTTGCTAAGAAACTGTTATATGGTACAATGATTTTAATCCATTCACAATTTTTATTTATTTATTTATTTTTTAATTAGAAGCCACTTTGTGGTCATACAACCACAGCCTCTTAAAAATGCAGAATCTTAGGCACCACTTGAGTCTATATTTTAGCAGGGTCACCAGATTATTATATGCATTACATTATAGGCAATATTACCTTTAGGAGTTAACCAACATCTTACAGAAATCAGAAATAGTCATACAAACCACACCATTCCATGTGCTGTTGACTGAAATACTGTGTTTGAATTGTTCTTAGCACCACTAGTATACCAAAGCCACTAAACCACTTTAGAAAAGCCAGAAACTGAAAAACAATGATAAAATGTTTTTAAACCTGTGAAAGACAGTGCCTTATTTTAATTTTAAAGTGCTAATTAGCCGTGTTATTTGAGTAGGTTCTGTAAACCTTGTATCTTCTGTAGCAGGGAATGGAGAATCCTGTTGAGAGTAGAATTTTTAGGCTGGGGATGTATCAGAGCTCAGTGGTAGAGCACTTGTGTAACATGCACGTGACCCTGGGTTTAAAGTCCAGCACCACCAGAAAGAATTGAGTTTTCACTGGCAGACGATAACGTGTTGCTACAGTATTCCACAAGTAGGTACTTGCTTGCACATCCACCCTTAGACTAGTAACGGGGATGGGTAGTCATTTTGCTCCACCTGCTTGATATCCTGACCAGTAAGTGCTAAATGGATACAGTGTCACATGCTAAGTGCTTGGAATTAAGCCTCTGCGTTGTGAAGATAGTAACATCCACAGTTGTTCTAGCACGTATTAATGTTCATTCTTAGGAAGAAAACTTTTTTCTTTTCTTCTAAAAAGTATTAGTGTGTGTTAGTCACTGCCTTCTAGCATTTAACTCTTGACCTAGGAGCAATTGCATGTGCTGGAGTCCCAAGGAGTCTGCTTGTGAATCACATTCCCTGGCAGAGAGGAAACATGTTACAGTATGTGGGGAGTTTGTCTGTCTGTGTTGGAGATGAGGGTAGTAGTGAGGGATCCCTTATCCATCCTCCGTTTTCTGAATCTACCCCTTAGAGGCAAATGTATTCATATCTTCCTGTCCAAATCCTACACTATACAAAATAAATGAAATGAAATTCCCTGCAAGCATTTGAAAACTGCTGGATATATAGGCAAATATATTTTCTATGAGTAGTAAATTTTGTTTTTGTTTGGGTTTTGATTTATTGTATATATGTGTGGTCTGTGGGCACTTGTGTACCATGGAGTATGTGTGGAGATTAGATCTGGAGCTTTGACAAAATGCAATTTTGCATTACAGCAATTTCCAGTTTACGTGCTACCAAAAGTAGAATATCAAGGTTGTTATGGAGTTGAAGCTCTGACTGAAAGCGAGCTCTGTCGCTTCTGGACTGAAAGTTTATTGCATTCCAACTGCTCGTTTTATGTTGGTGAGTCTCTAGGAGTCCTCTTCCCCTTTGTAATTCCCTTTAAATATATACCTTTAAATTCAGCTGTATGCTCATACTTCCATTTTGTCCTTTTTTGTTTTCCATTCTCTGATTATGCTGACTCTGTAGTTAAATAGTGACAGGGAGTATTGGTTAGCTATTAAATTGATCTACACATATTTTGTAATTTTCTTAGAATTATAATGACATTATCTTAGAAATCTCATCTTGAAACAGTGTTTGATTTATTTTGGTTTTGAAGTTTTGAACAGGAGGGAATTAGCAGGGCTTTGAATGACGTTGCCAGGGTTCTTGAATAGTTAACATGCTTCACGTGACAAGTTTCTTGCTCTTATTGTTTATGCTGTTCTTTCACATGGGAATGCTACATGCTGAACATCTCTGTCATCCCTTGTCTTGGACTCTACACCAATACAGTTCAATACAGTATTGATCTGTCTGCCCTACCAGCTCCCATCTCTCCCAGTCTCTTCCTTCTTTGGCTCTCTAAATGTGTTGTCTTTACTTGTTTGTTACTTCCTACATTATTGTTCTTTCTTAGGCCATCCATCCCTTTTTCCTGCTAGGCAGTAGGTAGTTTAAAGTCGGAGCCTGGTAGAGCCTTGTGTATTCCTAGTACAAGCATAAGCATGATGCTCTGTGTATAGTGAGTGCTCTGTATTTTTCTTGACTGATTTAGAAACAGTGGTTATTTATTGGAAAATTTTCTCCCATTTTGATTAATCAATATTGAAGGGGGTGGTGGTGTTTAATTTTTATATGGCATCTGGATGGCCTCAAATTCACAATCCTGCCTCAGCCTTCCAAGTGCCAGAATTGGTCCTGTGCTGCCACACCTGGCTAATGTTTTTAGGGCTCTCCTCCATTGTCAGACACATACTCAGATGTTTGTTTTAGTAGCTTCCATCAGTAATCAGGATTCTAACGTTCCTACAAAGCCTTAACACCACAGCCTCCTTGTAAAGCGTTTAAAAGGAATTGCCAGTTACATCCACTTGAAGAAAAGATTTTTCTTTAAGTTATCAATAAACTTTTTAAAGTCCTAACAGATGATGCAGACTCATTTTCTAATGTACTGTTTAACAGATGAAATTGCCATCAGTTGTATGACTACTTCACCTAAGGACTTTTTACAGGTCCTAAGTAGTTATTGCCTTGAGTCTAACTAGCCTAAAGACCTTCTCGTTGATACACCTTTCATTTTCGTGTGACAGGATAATGCATATGGTTCCTGTGACACTATTTGTTGAAGGAAATGAGTTGTTGTGGACTTGGGTTTTGTTTTGATATAGATATACATGGATATGAGTGAGCAGGCACACCCCTTTCTTGTTGTCTTAGTGCTGGGGACAGACCCCAGGACCTGTAAATGGTAGGTAAGCACTGTACCTCTGCGCTGCACCCATAACCTAGGAACAGGTTTTCAAATGCTGTGTTAAAAGTATTCATCAGGCAGAGCATGGTGGTGCACGCATTTAATCCCAGCACTGGGGAGGCAGAGGCAGGCTGGTCTCTGAGTTCAAGGCCAAATTGGTCTACAAAGTGAGTTTCAGGAGAGCCAAGGCTGTCACACAGAGAAACCCTGTCTCAAAAAACCACACACACACACACAAAAAAAAGTATCCATCAGTATTAGGAGTTTAAAAGTGTTGTAGTACTCTTAAGAAGAATGCTCAGTGAAGTTACTTGAAGAGCTGGTTAAATTGAAAATTGCTAGTGCGGGGCTGGAGAGATGGCTCAGTGGTTGTGAGCACTGACTGTTCTTCAAGAGGTCCTGAGTTCAATTCCCAGCACCCACATGGTGGCTCACAACCACCTGTAATGAGATCTCATGCCCTTTTCTGACCTGCAAGCATATATGTAGGCAGAGCACTGTATATATAATAAATAAATAAATCTTTGAAAAAAAAAAAAAGAGAAAGAAAATTGCTAGTGCTAGTTCTAGAGTGTCTGATTGAGTAGTCCAGAATGGGACCTAGGTCTTTATGTTTCTAACACAATCTCAGATAATATGGCCAGCACCATACCTCAGTCTTGAGGTGCAATAAGCATATTTGGATTTTTTTGTTGTTTGCTTGCTTGCTTTGCTATATATAAATCTGCTCACCTCCTCCTCAAGATTACAGTGTCTCTTGCCCACTAAACCCTTAAGAGTTACTCCTTGAAGAAAACCTGTAGTCTCATCACAGCTTCTCTCTCTACTGTCCAGTACCACGATATTTATCAAAGCCATCATCGAGCTGGCGTTCAGTCAGCCCTCCCTTTACAGTTCTTACTAGCATGACCTCTGTTATGGCAGCATGTTAAGAGTAGAGATTGTATATAAGCTTCACTGCCAGCTCCTCAGTGCACAGTTATGAAGTAGATTGCAGACATAAATGAGCAGTGACTGCCTTTGTCTCTTATTTCAGTCTGTATTGATTGGTCACTGTGTACCTCTTAGCAGTTCATGTACTGAAATTAAATGTGTGTCATGGTCAGCCATTTGAGAATGAAAACAAGGAATTGGCCAGCAAAGATTAAGATAAAGGAAAGAAAAAAACAACCCAGAAACAGAAAACCCACCAAAGGTAATGCTGGAAGTGAAATTGTAATGGAGCTGTAGAAGAAATAGCTGCCTGGGAATGTTGACCCAGCCACTTCTCAGGAGACTCTCGCTGCCAGAGAACCTTGGTGATTATTAACCTAGTGACATAGAGGAGAACAGTGGTGACATCAGGATGAAGAAACGCCAGCCTAAGGTTTTAATTAAAGGAATTCTTGGATAGACCATAGAAGTTGCTCCTACCTTAGATAGAGTGTGGCAGTTGCCACAGTGGGAAGTGCTTCTCTGTCGGAGCTGTTGAAGAAGGCAGGGAGCACTGCTCACAGTACTCTTGCGAAAACTTTTTGGAAAAGGTGGGAGCATGCTGGTTTTGATGCTTGAATTGCAGTATACTAAATGCATTTTTTTTTCTATTTTATTTCTCTAAATACTTATATTAATGGAGAATTTGTTTTGATAAAACATATGAAAATAGTGAAATAATTGTAAATTTTCCATTTATTATTAAAATACAGGATTTCAGCCTGTATGATTGTTTTTACAAACTTGTACTGCATGTAAAGCTAGGACTACCTCTGTCTGGATTATGTATAAATGATGTATGAACATAAAGGCTTAATTTCTGCTGTCTAAAGCAGTGCCTCCCAACTGTACCTCATCTTAAAAATGATCTAAAAAAGAGATCTAAAAAAGCTTATGGCTGAAGGACAATGGCGAGAGCTTTCACCTCAAATCTGGCTCAAGTGCCCCAAGGGCTGAGGTGACAAGTCTCTGAGGCACTGAAAGAACTCACTTGAGCCCTCAGGTTAGACAGCTCCAGCATTGAGAGTTCCCTCCTGGAGGAAGCAGACTTTCAGAGCGCTTAGGGCAGGACTCTAGTTAGTTCTTCGATAGACTGCATTTGCTGGGTACTATACTACATACTTTTATTGTTGACCTTTTTAAGAAAAGGTAAGTAAGTGCTGTTAGTAGTCTCAAAGGCTTATTTATTAAACATCAAGAAATACATTATTGCATTTAATATCCTCTTTTTATACCTATTAAACCATTAAAATGTCTTTATTATTAGAAATGTCATATATAGTGAGCACTAGAAATGGAGAGGTGAAACTGAAGTTGGCATAAGAAATAACAAGTGGCTGTGGGGACAGATGGATATGTTGTCTTCAAGGGATGACATCTGATAAAAAATGTTTCTAATTAACTTCTTTGAGAATAAAGCAAATGATATTAAAGTAGGCTAGATATAGAAATGAGATATTAAACTATGTGCAATTTTTGTAGTCCCAATGACTGATTCCTACTTTCTAAGTAATTTGTTTTGACGATAAAATATTAGGAGTTAAAAATATAAATAAATGTAAGCCATTATTTTCAGCACTGGTGGTTGTTTCTTACACTGTGATGTCTTAACCTTCATGCAGCAGTAGTAGCATGGCCTTCCTATTGACCCGCGTGTATTGATTTGCCTCAGCAGCTCCTCCGTCACTCGGTACATCACAGCACCTCAGTGCATGTCTCAGTCTATTTTGTTTTAAAACGTACACATTACTTTCTACAATAGAAATGTCATTTTAAGAATATAATGTTTGAGATTTTGTGAATTATAGATTTATATCAGGCATGTAAGAAAATAAGACTTTAATAGATTGCTTTACTCACTGAAACATTTATGATTGCTTTAATTAAAAATAATCTATATTTTTATAATCTAAGTTTTACAGTAATGTGTCTTTGAGATTTATCGAGCATGACCAGTCCACAGATTTGATTTTAACTGCTTATTTACATGGTGAGCACATGCTTCCCTTTTCAGCATCATGGAGATGCAGCTCTAGTGGGAACCATGGGCACTAATGGCTGAGCAGTTTTTGCTCTTAAATTAAGATTTAGAGGCAATCATCCTATTTGGGGAGTGTGGACATATGTAAACTATTCTATATTCAGCAAATATTTAAAAATGAATACATACCATAATTTGTATTTTATATCATTGTAAATTCAGGTTTACTTGATAGCTAGTGAGATATATTTCTCCTTTTAAATACAAAGTCCTTTATAGTTGTTAAAAATGTGTAAAAATCATCTTTATATAGAGAGACTAGTTAACTTTTTGGTTTTTTTTATTTTATAACCACAGTAACTTGAGTTTCTTTAAGTTCAATGTTTTCTTTTAGGGCATATTGATGCATTTACTTCAAAGCTTTTCATGCTAGAAGAAATTACCTCAGAAGAATTAAAAGAAAAACTTGCAGCACTCAAGTAAGGAAGTGCTTTGTGGTGGGCACTGAAAAGACTTCACTCCTGTAATGTGATCTCGGATTTTCCTTTACCTACAAATAATGATGATGTTTGATTATTTTCAAGATCAATTCAATTTCAATTGAGGGGCCCCCAACCCAATTTACATTATTTGTCTCCATTTGCAAAGAAATGTACTGCTAATACTCGTCTTCCCTCTTCAGACAAAGGAGGCTAGAGTCAGAGAGTGATGTGTTAAAGTGCAGGGAAGCAAACATTTTAGCCCTGTGTAGATGAGACAAGGATGAGACAGCCACAGACTTTCAGGCATCCGGATTATGTGACTGACTGGGTCCTCAGAACCCTGAGTGCCTCGTTGTGAGAGAAAATAGCTTGTGCAGAGTTTCTCATTTTATCACACAACTTGGCATGAAAGGCTTGTGGTAGCATCATGGCCATTTCATAGACAAAGAAGCTGGGACTGAGAGTGCTCACAGGCTGAGCTGGGAGCACAACCTTGATAGTTAATGTGCTAAAGTCACCACTGTTAGCTGCAAAGCTCCACTTGGCACAGCTCTGTGAGGGAACAATCGGACTTGAACTGTGCTTACACTAGTGTCCACTCTGTAGAACCGCCTTATATGTGTGCATAGAAAAGTCATGGCATTACTACCTAACCCTTTGCTCACTTCTCTCATGAAAGTCTTTTTTTAGAGAGACATAATAATGGGAATAGGTTTCTATGTAAACGAGGCACCAAGGAAGCACCTAGAGTAATACTTGTGCTTTCCCCTTTGGCAATCTGCCCACCCCACCCCCACCCCCACCCCCACCCCCAACCCCCGTGCTTCTCTGCATTGCACATGCATGAAGTCAGGTTTCTCAGCAGCTGATTACAGCTGGTCTGTAGTTTCATACTGTGGGAGCATTTTTTAATTATATTATTATAACTGCTCTAACACAGAGCCAAATACTTCATGAACATGAAAAGAAGGAATTTAAGTCTCTCTCCCCAACATAGTCTACTTGCTGGCCCTTGTTCTGCATTATTTGCCTGCTGCTGCCTTTGGCTGTGAGCAGTAGACCACACGTTTATTAGTGAGGCTTTGCTTTCTAGGTTTGTTTCAGTTTAATTTCACATCAGTTTCTTCTGTTTAATAGGATTTCAAGTTTATTTAACATTCTCCAACACATTCTAAAGAAATTGTGTAGGTAAGTACTTTGGGGTATTTTGCATAGATGTTTTTATTTGCTTTGCTGGAAGTTAGGAAATTAGAAACTTTATCAATATGCTATTAGAGATAGATGGAAAAGCTAGAAGTGTACAAGCATTTTATCTGAGTTAAAATTCCAAAAAATATGAGTGAAAGATAACATGATAGTGTCTAGCTGTAATAAAATTGCAAATGTATTTTTTGTTCTTCTCTCTCCCTTTCTCTCTCTTCCCTCTCTCTCTCCCTCTCTCTTTTACACACACACACACACACACACACACACACACACACACACAGCCTTACTGTAATTACCCAGTCTAACCTCAAACTGTCAATCTTCTAAGATACATGAGTTTCATTGACTAGAAGCTCAATATTTGAAATGTTATTTATTCTTTCTACCAAATAGTCATTTGCCTCCTTATATGATTAAGAGAGGGGAAAACCTCCCTAGAAGCCAGTAATTCTCTGGATCTCCTTTGTCAACACCAGTTACTTTCAGTTTTAAATGTAGCTTATTATGTTTGTAGATAGATCTATATAACTAAAGCTGATTATCTTCATTTTAATTATGTGGAAAAGAACTGTTCTCTTTGCTTCTTTGGCCTAGAGGCTGTGTATTCCCAAGAAAACACAGTCCACTGCCTATGTGAATTTTGTTCTTTATGGTGATACATTGAATTCCTTGAAGCTTTCCAATAAACAATGAAAAATGTAGCAGATTGGCCGTCATCAATTATTGTGTTAATAGAAGATTGTGATTGATGCTCTGACCTGTGTGCAACCAAAAAGCCAGGTCTGATTGAAGCCCTACTGTGCACAGAACTGCAGAAAATTGCCTAGTGTATCTCTCATGTTTATTTATGCCCAGTTTGGAGTTAAGCTTGAAACCATGTGTGAACGATTTAGTATGAAGGTGGGTAGTGGGGCAGAACAGCAGTTAACTATAAACACATAAGCCTGCTGCTGTTTCTACATCTTTTCTACATGGTCCCTCACCTGTTTCTGACACTTTAAGAGTCCTGGACATGTCACATTTACTTTTGTGTCTCTATTCTCTTCTTTATTAGGAACTAAGTACAGTGTTGAATGGATGAAATATATGGTTGGAGTATATCATGGATTAGAGAGTTAGATGGATTGTTTTTCCATTAAATGACTGACTTTACAAATGGATAAAACAGCAAAAGAAAATGGTCACATATTTCTGAATTTTGGAATAAAAATGCTAAGATTGGTTGTCTGAAAGCTATAAAGTAGTTTAAGGCTTCTGAAATCTTTACTTTTATGGGTCCTGAAATACCTTAGATGTGGCATTCTCTGCCTGTGGTAGCTCAGTCTTGCTCTGTGGGGTTGGAAGAACATGGTGAAATTGGTACTATAAGCCCATGAGTTGAGTCTCCATGTTGGATGCAGCTTGCAGGATGGGTCCTACTTGCTATCTCACGCAGCAGAAGACTCTTCGCTCCTGATCTACAAGACCTCAGATGGAAAAGTTACTAGAACAGCATATAATTTGCATAAGGCGCATTGTGACCTTCCTGGTGTACCTTCCAGTCTCTCGGTTCCTTGGGTTCCATTAGATCCCAGCTACCTGTTACCATATCACATCCATCATGGACGAATACCTTGTACTTTTCCGCCTAAATCACTGCGCCCTGCAGCACAACCAAAGGTAAGATCTTTTTTACAATTAATATCCTATTTGGTTATTGATTACTAATCTGTTTCTCTGACTCCCTTCAACAGATATCTGCATTTGCCCGGTAACCATTCACCATCTAAAACCTGTGCCCATATTGTATGTAGGACCTCCTTGCTTATAAGTTTTATAAGTCAGCTAAAGAAATCTGTGCTATCTTGCTGTAAGTGTACATGCATGAGGCATCCATGAAGTACAGTGCCTTAGTTTCTGCCCAGTGCACACTTGTATTTTCTTAGTTCTTATTTATGCATATCCTCTTCCATTAAACAATTGAGACAATTTGCAAAAAAGTCCATATAATAAAATTATTGTATAAGTAAAAATTGTTAGTAATATGATGAAATATTTAAAAGCAAGTATTAGTAATTAGTGAGTGAAGTGGCTTATTAAAAATACAGTAAAATATCAAGAGCTAAGTTGAATTATGCTGAGTATTTTATAACTTAGGGTTTTTTGAGTTACTATTAATGTTATTATAAAACCCTTCTGGAAATGTCAGTTGACAAGCATTTTTTCTTTCTTTCTTTTTCTTTTTTTTTTTTTTTTGTTCCTAAAGACATGTTTCTCTGTGTAGCCCTAGCTGTCCTGGAACTTGCTTTGTACACCAGGCTGGCCTCGAACTCACAGAGATCCACCTGCCTCTGTCTCCCGAGTGCTGGGGTTGAAGGTGTGCACACCACACCTGGCTGAGCAGCATTTTAACCTGGAATTTGAAGCCACAGCTGCAGGTGCTCTCTCTGCTGTCTCTGCCCTGCCACCCGGTCTTCAGATCGTGTCCTCGGCTTCAGTTTGAGCTTAGTTGTAGAAGGACTTCTGCTGTCTGCAAACGAACCTGAATGTCCAGTGTATTTTCCTGCCCTGTGGCCAACACCTTTGAGTCAAATCACTGAGTTCTTTGGTCTCTGTATGGCTCCCTGGGAGCTCCTATAGACGCACCTGTGTGTCCTGTGAGCACTCTCTTTTTTCTTCCTTCTCTGTCACACCCGAGTAGTCTGTAAATGTCCCCAAATCCTTTTCAGAAAGTAGCTTTTCCTACTTTAATTATTGATGTTGATTTATTGTTCCCGTTGGCTAGGATTGTAATGCTGTTCAGTTCTTCACCCTGATATCACCATTGAGAAAACTGTTCTATTTGTTTGTCAGTCTTTTGGTGCTGGGGATTGAAGCCAGGCCTTGTGCATGCTAAGCGGGCATTCCACTCTGAAACACCTTACCTATTCCTAGTAGACTTCGATGAGAAAGTGTAAATGTGACAAACTAGTTGAGAAAATGAAAAAATGGAGAAAGTTAGTAACTGTATTGATCTCCAGTTTTGGTGACTATTTTTAGTTTCTAAATACTCTTTAAGTAGTGATTTTTATAATCTAAGGAAATGTCTTTAGTAACTTAAAAATAATTGAAAATATTTTTGAAAATCTGTATTCTAAGAGGACAGTTTTAATTTAGAAACACTAATTATAGTCTGTCAACTATAACATATAATTCTGTATGGGGGTGTCTCATTCCTTTTTGGTGAAAATGAATGGTTTAATACCTTGTCCCTGAACAACTTTAAGTTGAAGAAAACATATTTATGCAGGATTTTTTAATACATTTTTTTATTTTACATACCAACCACAGTTTCCCCTCCCTTCTCTCTTCCAGTTCCCCCGCACCTCCTTCCTATTCCCCTACCCCCATCCACTCCTTGGAAAGGATAAGGCCTCTCATGGGAGTCAAAAAAAGCATGGTATATCAAGTTGAGGCAAGACCAAGCTCCTCCACCCTTGTATGCAGGGTGTTTTTAAAAGAATTGAGTGACACTGTTACATTTTGTCGGTCAGACTAACTCCAAACATTGAATGCTTATGCCTTAGAAATACTTGGAAGATTTAACTTTTTCAGGAGAGTGGTCTAAATGTGCTGTAGTATAACAAGAAAATTCATTTGGACAAGGAGAAATTCTGTGTACTCAGGACTTGAACACATAAATATACATTCTAACAGTTCAGTCATGGGTATCACTGGACAGTGTCTGGTGCAGGGACAAATGCTCTGGGTTTATCTGGAAGCAGCCTGTTGCATAGCCCAGCACTGGGGTCATAGACATTTGATAACTAATGTTGCCTTGGTGTGTTTTGAAACTCAGCAGAACTCCTCCTGCCTCAGCTAGTCTGTCGTAGATGTATGTGTGTGTGTGTGTGTGTGTGTGTGTGTGTGTGTGTGTGTGTGTGTGTGTATGTGTGTGTTCCCTGGATACTCTGTTCTTTTTTCCTTTTTCTGTTATGCCCAATTAAGTCAGTAAATGTCCCAAAGCCCTTTTAAGAAATAGCTTTTCCTGCAAATGCTGAGGAGTTTTTAATTGTTGATTTTTTTTTTTTTTTTTTTTTTTTTTTTTGGTTTTTCGAGATAGGGTTTCTCTGTGTAGCTTTGCGCCTTTCCTGGAACTCACTCTGTAGCCCAGGCTGGCCTCGAACTCACAGAGATCCACCTGGCTCTGCCTCCCGAGTGCTGGGATTAAAGGTGTAATTGTTGATTTTTGTTGTTGTTCACATTGGATAGGATTGTGAATGCTGTGCAGTTCTCCACCCTGATGTCACCTCCCTGCCTTCCTAGCTAGGCCATGGAAATAGGACTTCAATAATTCCAACCAAGCTCAGCACCTGTCAGGTTCTAGGCTTAGCAGATATGCAGAAAGATCAGAGCTTTCTGAAAACTGGGAAGTCAGAACCTGTATGAAATAGCTGTCTGCATCTCTGATGTAGCCTTGTCTTGGTATGATCTTCCATCCCTAGTGCTCTTGAACCAAGTGCTCATCCCTGGACAGGGCCTGCAGCCCTGAACCCTGACTCCAGCACACTCCAGTAGACCTGCTTCACCTCCTACTGTACCAAACATCTGCTACCCTTCACCACTATAGGTTCCATAATAGGCATTTACTGGACACTTTCACAGTTTTCAAAATGTTTTCCTTTCTCAAAACCCAATAAGTGGATACCTTCAGGAAAAACCCCAGCTGAGTGGGGAAGTGACAGGTGCCTGGGAATCAGCACTTACTGTAAGGTCATTTAAGACATGAGCATCAGAGACCGACAGACTGGCTGACTAAAGCTCTGGTTTGCCGACATCCTAGCCATGTAATTTACAAACCAACCCTGAAAGCTCTAGAAGAGAAAGTAAAGACACTAGATTCTGGTACATTCTTAGGGAACCACAGTGCTGGCACTTCATTTGTTGGGCTGGACTGAGACAGTGCGTTTGAATCACCACTGCCCCTTACCTCCCATCTTCAGGATTGACTGCATGGGATGTACAGAAACACTGCCTTAGTGAGGTGGCTAGGGGAACTGAAGGCAGATACAGGCCACTTTTTGGAAATGGTTGCAGGCTGTACAACTTTGGTCTTGTGTGAGGCCTTTAGTGGCCAGGAAGGTGACAGCATTTCCAAAGTCTCTCCAGCCAGGGCTCTGATTAGCAGTCCTTTCCCCTTGCTCTGAGATTCTGGGAGCTGGATGCAAGTTGGAGCAGGCGTGAGAGGAGCTGGCATTCCTCTCAACTGTGCCCATCTCCTCCTCTTCCTTTCCCCGTTTCCTCTTTCTCCTCTGCTTTTCCCCCTCTTTGCTTTCACTTTTTTTATTTCTTCCTTTCTAGACTTCTTCTCTCTTCTCTTTCACCATCTGATCTTCTTGCCTTGTTCCATCTTACTCTCCGTCCTCCCTTTATGTGTCCTCTCCCTGTCCTTGCTTTTCTCCTTCCTTCCTGCTCGCCACGGAATTGCACACTGTCTCAAAAGGTCTGGTCTTCCTCACTTTCTAATTCCCCCTTTCAGCATCTTGTAAATGTAACAGCAGTTTTCAGCTGAGCCCTGCTCCAGCTTCTGTCCTCATTGTTGCCAGAAGTTTAATGCTTTTAAAACTGGGTCAGATTCAATTCTTAAATAGCCACGTGGCTGGGACTTAAAACTTTACAAAAGATAGTTCCCAGATTGAGAGTCTCTGTGTAAATGATGCAGGGTTGTTTGTGTGCAGGCATGTTGTGAATGTATTAAGTTGTTTGGCTCTTGATTTATCTCTTAGGTTGGTGGGACAAGAATGCCTCTCCGTAGCCACAGGAATCCAGTTTCCATGGAAACCAAAAGCAGTTGCCTGCCTGTTCAGCAAGATGAAAATGAAGGAGTGGCTCAGAATAAAAGGAAAATAACCTAAGGACTGGACCATGGAAAATGAAGTTCAGAAAAACCACTTGTACCAGTGTTTAACATTCAACTTTGAGGGGAAACGAGCCCTAAAAAGCAGCTAGCAAAAAGAGTGTTTCCCCTTGCTATCCTGGAGTTCTTACAAAGTGCCTTGGAAACCTACTGACTGTGGGAAGGGCAGTGCCAGCAGAAGTTAGTGTCCCTCCTCACTTCTGCGTGGAGAAAGACAAATATTTTTATAGTACTCTTTTCTAAAGATCACAGATAGGAAAACCACTTAGTGTTTTAGAAAGTGTCATGTGTTATGTTAGTAATTTGATTGTATTGCTAGTCTAATGAGACTGGCCCAAACGGTTAAACGTGGCCACTGTAGAAATAGCTGTGTGCGTTCTTCATGGCCCATTTTTGTCAGTATCAACACTACTATTGATGTGTTTGAAAACCTGTTGAAATTCCATTGTGGACACCAGAAGTGAAAACAAGGAAGATCCCTGTTTCTGAAAAGTGGCAAATGAATATTTTCCTGCTAGGCAACCACACATGTGTTTTATAAAACACTAGCATTCTGTGGTGTGACAGCTTTAGTGACAGTGCCTCTACAACTTTGCACCAATTCCATCTGAGTGTGGTGAACCACTGCCGAAAGCCAAGACAACATGAGCATGCAGGCATTCCGGGAACAAAGCTGGAGCATTCCATCAGGCATGGCTAAGGTGCCATTAAGCCTAGGATTTTCTTATTTATTTTTCTCATTTATCCTGATTCATTCAGAAAGCAGCATCAGCAGTGGGTTGGCCAGTTTGGATGTGAGGGGACAGACCTGTTCACTTTTTGTTACCTATTTTTTAATAAACACTAAAGGTATCAGAAATGTGTTTGCAATCTCAGAATTGTAGTCCAAAGGCAATTTTCATGTTGTTTTGGGGCAATGTGTGCATGTGTCTGTCTGTGTGTGTTCCATGGAAATTATACCCAAAAATCGGGGTCTAGAGAAAGGGCTATTGCAGAGGACCAGATTTGATTCCCAATCACATGGCTGCCCACAGCCATCTATAACTCCAGTTCCACAGGATCAGATGACCTATTCTGGCCTCTGTGGGCATTTCATGTATGTGGTATACATACATACATTTTGATAAAACATTCATGCCCATAAAATAAAATTCTCTTAATGAAAAGAAAGACTCAAATCCTCTAAAGTATTTTAAGCTGAAATTTTTATCTTCTATCAAGTTTTGTTTTGAATTGATTTTTCTGAGGAGGATTGCCTAAATTATTAGTACATATTACTATATGGATTCTTTGTTTCGTTGTTTTGTTTTGTTTGAGACAGAGTCTGTACATAGCTCTGGCTGTCCTATAACACAGAAATCACCTGCCCCTGCCTCCTGAGTGCTGGGATTAAAGGTGTGCGCCGCCATGTCCAGCTACTCTATGGATTTTAAGATATCATTTCCTTAGCCTGCTACTCTCCTTTTAAAAGACTTAACTTTCCTCCATAAACTTTGTCACTTATGCACATATTCAGAAATATTTTAGTTTTGACTCATTTGGCATTCAGCCTGGGAATGTGGGGTAGGAGATCCCTTTGGAATTAGCTCTTTCCAAAGCTAGACAGTGTTTGCTGCAGTCTGAATGTTGAAGACTGCCTTGGCCTCCTCTGTCTACAGTGATTATTTTTTAATTATCAAACCTGGGAACAGTTCTGATCACATAGAGCTGGTTTTCCTCTGTACTTAACAAACACATATTTGATGTTGTCTTTTGTTCTTGATTTCTAGCATAAAGAATTTGTAAGCAAGGTAGTGATATTGATAATAACTGTAGCAACGTTTTTATTGTTTTTTTTCTTGGGGGATACCTCAATATTAGAGTACTCACCTAGCATGCCTGTGACCAAAGGTTCTGTCTAGATGCATAGGAAGAAAAGGAGATATTAGGATATTATGAACCTAAACCTGGCTCACATATTCTTTTGTGTGAAAGTATAATTTATGTAAACGTCTTAGAAAACAAGTTCAAGAATTTGACTACAGCATTGTGTCATGAAATGTCACTAGGTCGCTATTGTCCTCTTGTCACATTCAGACCTCACAATATTGTTTACTTGACAGTAGACAACAAGTTCTGGGAGGCGGGGCAGAAGCATATTTGTTTACCATTAAATAATAATACCAGTAGATACGTGTTGTATTCAGGAATGAATAGATATCAATGGCTACATGAGACCCTGTCTCAAATCAGATTTTTCTTTTCCTTGTAGGTGTACATTCTAGTAGAGGAATTTGTGTGATGATAGTCCTGATAAAAAGTCATCTTGAAAGCTATCTTGAGCTGGGGGTGTATTGCTCAGTGGTAGAGAGCTTGCCTAGCATACCTGAGACCCTGAGTTCCACCCCTACCACTATAAAAAGGAAAAAGAAAAAAAGACATAGCACATAACCAAGTCTTGATAATTAAGGAAGGAGTTTCTGAAATAAAACTTCAGCTGGTTATTTTTGTTTTTTTTAAATGGGTAGGAGTTAGAGAAGGAAGGTGTAGAATATGAAAAGGTGAAAGGTGGCCAGAGCCCAGGCTGTGAACACGGAGATGACTGAGCAAATCCTAGTTTAGACACTGGGATCCTATCCCACACAACTTGGAAACCTATAGTGAAGTTTAACAGAAAAAATGTGATCAGGTATGTGTCCAAAAAAGGCTTTTTGTCAGCATTATTCTACAGAATGCACTAGGAAAAAGTTGAATATTGTAAGGTAGGATCTGAAATTGGTAACAAGTCAGCACTGTCCATCGGGTACAGCTTACCTACAAGCATTCATAATGCTGGGAGAATGATGGTGTTCTGCACTGGAGAAAATTAAAGTGTGATTAGAGAGGGAAGAAAGCACACTGTTGCTTTAGCCGTCTCTACTCCCTGGACTCTGGCTGTGGATGCTGTGGTGCTGAGTATTAGTTACCTAATGTGACGTGCCTGAATGACAAAGACTGTCCAGGTGCAGCTCAGCACTCCGTCCCGAGCTCAAAGGTTCTTCTGTACTTGCAATGTTGTTGACTAGAGACATCCACTTCCTCCAAGCCAAGGTTCACAGCATATATGTAGGTAGAAGGCCATGGTTCTTCTGTTGTCGCAGTAGGCCATGGGCCCTTTTTGTGTGGACTGCTGTGTAGCACAGCCCAAATGTCCTCATGGCACAGCAACCTGCACACCCCAGCCAGCATTAGTAGCCTCAGAAAGGAGCGACAAGGAAGTGATGGTGTCTCAGAGGTCAAGCACTGACTTCTGCCATGTTCTGGTTAGAAGTAAGTCACTAAGTCCACAGTCATGAATGTCAGCTCTGTGAGGGGAGAAATACACGAAGACTATGTGGACCTATTTATTTAAACAGTATTTATTAATTGAGAATTTCATAGTATTTGATTATATTCACTCCCCGCCCCCAACTCTTCCTAGATCCACCCACCTCCCTACCTATTCAACTTTAGATTTTGTGCTTGTTTTTGGTTTATAAAGCCATCAACTCCAGTGTGTGTTATCCAGATACTCTTGGTTATGGGGCCTACCCTGGAGCATGGTCAACCTACCAACTGACTCCCTCTCCCAGCAGCTATCAGTTACAATAACACGATAATAGTTTTAGGGGTAGGACTTCATTCCCACCTCCACTCAACCATGCTGGGATTTGTCTGGCTTGAGCTTTTGTAGGTCTAATGCATACTGTCACAATCACTGTGATAGTTCGTATGTTCATCTGCCCAGTTGTATCTGGAAAGTGCCATTTCCTCTTAGCTATTCACCATTATGACTATTAACATCTTTCTACCCCCTCTTCCATGAAGATCCTTGAGCCTTGTGGGGAACGGCGTGATATAGGTATGCCATTTAGGAATGAGTAGTCCCTATCCTCTTGTTCACAGCACAGGAGCTGTGGGTCTCCTGTTTATTGCCATCTGCTGCAAGAAGTAGATTCTCTGATGAGGGTGGGAAGATGCACAGATTTTGGCTATAGCACTAAGTCATTAGGAGTCTTTATATAATGCTACATCCATTTAGCAGAATAATGGTAGATTCTTCCTCTAGGGGCAGTGATATGTCTAGCCGTAGGTTCTTGACCCCATTAATAATGGCAGGTATGGGTTCTGTTTGATGGATTGGGACTTAAATCCAATCAGACAGTAGTTGGTTATTCCTATAGCATTTGGGCCACTATTGCACCAGTGGCTATATCTTGCCAGGATAATTATTATGGCAGCTTATAGTTATGGATCTATTTTTAAACCACCATAAGTGCCATGAACACATTTAAGGGTGTAAAAGACTTAAAGTGTGTAGAAAGAAATGAAAGACTTTTTTAAAAGGAATTACTATCTTACCTACTGTCTTAGGCTGAGGCAGGAGGATTTATGAATTTGAGGTCAACATGGGCTGCATGGCAGGACCCTGATTCAAAAGATGTCAGTTACTACCAGCACATTAAATCTGAGATAGAAATTACTTGTGTCTTAAACATTTGAGCTCAGGTTAGAAGCCACATCAGTACAGATTTCAGAGGTGGTGATTGAAGTTGGAGCAAAGGGCAAAATGGGGCAGCAGAAATGAATACGGAAAAGAATAACAGGGAAAACTGGACATTTGGGTTGCACTAGAAAATGCTTAGAAAATGATAGGAGCATATCAGAAGGACACAGGGCTAGCTGAAAGGAGTCCCAGGTCCAAGAAAATTTGAATATTAAATGACTGTAGTAATCATCTGCAATCCTCTGAGTAAAATAATAGTTCAAGAGTCACCATAAATGAAAAATAAACAGGAGGGGACATTCAGTTCTACAGTATGCCAACCAACCAATGAAATGATGAAGTCAGAAAAATCACCCATTTAATTGCTAGAGTAATTTAGCAGTCAACAGATATTAAAGTTAGTTTGGTGATAAATAGGAGCAATTACATAGTCTTATTTAAAGAATCACCCTGAAAATTATTTATTATTTGGTGAATATAGTGTGTTTATCAATTTACTTAGAGTTGAAACTGGCCTAAGACAGAATGTTGTGACTAGTAAGATACAGGAACACAGCAGTTGTATTTCCTAGTTTGCACCAGGAGAAAGTAGTGTCAATAATGTGGCATCTTCCTGGCATAAAGGTGTCCATCATGAAGAAACACCCAGAGAACCCAAACCAGAGACAGTCTATAAAACAAGTGGTTTGGGGATTTTTAGGAATCCCATCATCCCTGTGAAAGACAGAGGAAGGCTGTTGTCTTAGGGTTTCAATCGCTGTGAAGAGATACTGTGACCATGGCAACTCTTATAAAGGAAAACATGTAATTGAGGTGGCGACTTACAGTTTCAGAGGTTTAGTTCGTCATTGTGGTGGGGAGCATGGCAGCGTGCAGGCAGACATGGTGCTGGAGAAGGAGCTGCTGCATGTTGATATAAAGGCAACAGGAAGTGGACTGAGTATCACACCGAACAAAGCTTGAAGGAAGGAGACCTCAAAGCCCACCCCCACAGTGACACACTTCCTCTAGCAAAGCCACACCTCCTAATAGTGCAACTCCTTTTGGGGGCCATTTTCTTTTAAACCACCACAGCTGTCAAGCTGTTTCTGCTTGTGGACACTAGCTAAATGTGACTCATGTCCATGGTTTGGATTTGGTTCCCGCTCTAATGGAGGGTATCATCAAAACAACATAACTTGGAGCATGTAGTAGTGAAGCCTAATCTCGTTTTACCATTGTAATGTCAAAAAGTGCCCCATACTTGGGAAGTAAATACCTACGTGTATATTGATATGAGACATGATGTCTGTAACTTATTTACAAATTGGAAGATTCAGGTGTGGAAACGGGAGCAAGGAGGGTTGATGTCAGGTACACAAGAACAGTGTATATGCTTATATGTATTTCTGCAGTGTTTGTATGAATTTAGGGCTATTGTAGAATAGATCTTTTTGGAAGGTACTGTTTACATTGTAGGGAGTTCAGGGAAAATGAACTAGGGAATGTTAATAGACTCCCAGCTATCCAGATTTCTCAATGTGAAACGGCAGCAGCACAGCAGGCTGAGAGCTGAGTGCTGAGGAAGGAGAGCATGAGAGTAGAGAGGTACTGAGCAGTGTGTGTGTGGGGGGGGGGGGTGGATCTGAAACCAGAAAAGGAACCAAGGGGGAGGGACTTGGATTTTAGAATGGTGTGGACTTGTATTTTCAGGTTTTGAGACATCTGCCTGCAAGATGATATAGTAAGCACACTAAGGAATTTAGCAGTCGGCAAAAAGTACTGGCGAAGACTAGTTGGGAGCCCCTGGAAAGGACTACAAGACAGTGGAAGAAGGTCAAGACACTACTTATCAAGGTTCCATTTGGAAAGAGTCCCCATATACCCTCTCTCCCCTCACCTGTTCCCATATACCCATCTGTTCTCCCCAGTCCTGTGGCTGCCATGACACTCAGTGTATATATTGTGTATATGTGCTATGCTATCTTCATCCATTCCTCTGTTGGTGGACGTTAAGCTGGTTCCATATCATCATTATTCCCACCTTTTCAATGTCTGGCCTCAACTCTATAGGCAGCTGGGCACTGAGAAAGAAACTAAAGGTCCAGGGACAAAAGAGATGGTTCAGTAAACCTGTACTGCTCTTGCAGAGGACCTGAGTTAGGTTCCCAGCACCCATAGCAAGCACCTCAAAACTACCTCTAATTCCAGCTCTGAGAGACCCTTTTCTGATCACCACAGGCACCTGCACTTATTCGCACAAACCCAGACAAAGACATACACACACTCAAAGTCTTAGCAAGACTAGAGATCCATGTTCAGACACATTTTCACAATACTAATTCAATTTATGTTAGCTTACCTCATTCAAGAGCAACAGAAGGCTAGGTGTGGTGGAGCATGTCATCCACAATCCCAGCCGCCCTTGGGAGGCTGAGGCACGAGGAACACGGATTCAGAATCAGTCTGGGCTACACCGTGGGACCCTGTCTCCAAAACAGGAGAAGGAACAGAAGTGAAGATTCCAGTTAGATTCAACAATTGCGAGATAACGTATGTTGAACCTTCTTCTACACATTCTTCCCAGCTGCAAAGCTTGTCTGCACTTGAATACATGGCCTCTGCGTCTCCCTGCAATACCACCAAGGGCCAAAAGCTCATCTGCAGTCCCTGGCCTGCTGAGAACACACCTGTTCTTCCATTGGCTCTCAGGGCCTCACCACTGGCACACAGTGTTCTCAGGGCCAGTGAATATGTTTGCAAACCAGTCTTTCCACAGACCTCCATCCGACCTAAACTGCTGAAAAAGACTTTAAACTGTAACCTTTTTTTTTCATCCCACCTATTAGCTAGGACTCCAATAAATAAAGATAATATTGTGTCCAGCACCAGTTTTACTGACTCTATAATTCTCGGTGAGGCAATATTCACCTTTGTCTTGAGGGTTTCAGCAGAAAGTGAGAAAGGGCTGGTGAACCGGTACTGAGCATTAGTTGGAAAGGAGAAATGAGCCCTGGGGTGCTGCTGCCCCACACAGTCGCAACAGGCAAAGATAATAGACTATATATTCCAACGAGTGCAAAGAGGGGGTTTTAAACAGTTTAACTTCAAAAATGTTAAATGCTTAAGGAATCAGATATGCTCACCCAATCTGAACATTATACAATGTGTACATGATTCAAAACATGAGTTGATACTCCATAATTACAAACAAATTTAATGTCAGTTAAAAACTGATCATTTGGGAGGCACTGAATGCATCTTCAATAATAGAGGCTAGAAAGTAGATAGATTCAGTTAAATGATGGCTGTAAGATCTGTTTGTTTTATTGGGTGAGAGAGTTAATATTCCTGTACAACTAAGAAATAAAATGTATTTAGACTAGAGAGAAGGCTCCATGATTAAGAGCTCTGGCTGCTCTTTCTTCCAGAGACCCAGGTTCAATTTCCAGCTCTAACATGGCAGCTCACAACTGTCTTTAGCTCCAGTTCCAGGATGTGGACCCCCCTCTTCTGCTTTTCAAAGGCACTGAATGTTGCATTCAAGTAGTACACAGCCATGCAGGCAAAACAACCATATGCATAAAAATAAATCCTTTTTTAATATAGTGTATTTTACATCTAGTTTGTGTATTGTGGATTAGTGTCTTATTTTTAACTACGTAGTCTAGGGCCCAACAATACTGCAAACACATTACTGTAATGCAAAATAACAACAGAATGCATTTTGCAAGTATGTCTGCCCTTTGCCCCACCAGACAGAAGTGGTGAGAATTCTAACTCCCCCGTGCCTCTGCGGGCAGCTGACAGTCCCTTCTGTCCAGCTCCAGTCTTCAATCTCATACAGTTGCACAATGAGTTACGGCTTCAGAGTACAGAAAGAGCGCTGAAGGAAGTTGTGAAATGGCAGAGCATTAGACTTGACCATCTCTGCATCCCAGGGTGTGTGGGGAGGCTAATAGAGTGGTCGGTCAGTTCCTAATTCAGTTTGGCTCTTTTTAATGCTACACCCTAGTGCCTGGAAACTTTTACTCATAAGGAGCCAGGACTGTGTAACTTAGTAAGTGCCTCGGGCCAAAATGTCATTCTGTATCCAGGGGAGTGCTGAGTTTGCTGACAGCCAAGCCTTCTGCCTCCCAGCAGCCAGTGCTACAGCTAATTCACATCCAGCAGGCTAAGGCTGTCAGCTACAACTTCGAGGGGTAAAGAAATGTGAGAGGATGAGCTTTGAGGTAGACAGCCGAGAGAATGAGAGACAGAGACAGAGAAAGAGACTGAGAGTATAGAAGCCAGAGTCAACCTTGGGTATCTTTTTCAGTCTTTCTCCATCTTATTTTTGAGACGGGGTCTCTCGCTGAGTCTGGAGCTCTCTGGATCAGCTAGGCTAACAAGATCCAGAGATCTGTCTGTCCTCATTCCTCTAGTGCTAAGATTACAAATTCACCACCATGCTGCCCAGCTTTTTGCATGGGTTCTGGGGATTACACAGCATGCATTTCACCAGCTGAGCTCTTCCCAACCCCCCAAAACTGGTGACTGTTGGATGAAGGAGTGGTGGGGACAGTGGATGGGAATAGCACTGAGGATGACCCTTCCCAGTGGATATGATCCATCCCTTCTTTCTTCACGCTTGGGCCTTTTTATCCCTAAAGTCTTCATGGTAATGCCTTTCCAGCATATTCTATAGGCGACAGTAGCCACTTAGTAGTAAATGATGGATGGGCAAGTTCCTTTTAGACAACAAGTCACTGTGTAAATGTGAAATGTCAGATTGAATCAGTGAAGGGTACTGCCATAGGGGCTAAATTTTGAAAGGAGTTTTGGAAAAGCTGGGAAATTAAGCACAAGAGACACTGCAGAGGGATTGCTAGATGTGAGCTGTTGGAACAGTGAAGTGGGGTGAAGGCCTCGCCTACAGGGGAGGAGAAAGGAGCCAGCCTACAGGAGGTGCTGGGGGAACTTGTGTAAGAAATACTGTGGGGCACTCTAAGGCATGGGGGTTAATTAAAAGCTTTTCTTGGGAGGTGGGAATAGGGTAGGCAACATGGCTGACTTTCTCTAAGGAGCATCATTGTACAAGAGACAGGGGACAGGTTGGGAGTGAAGGAGGTCTGAGGGCAGCATTGGGAGGCTGCTTTTTGATGTCAATCAAGGTGACCACTCTTTGCTGGCTAGCCAGCCACACTGTGTCTTTAGTGCCAGTCAAACCTGCCATATCTGTGGGGATGCAGCCATGCCCTGGCTTTGAGGTTCAGTAGCAAGTATACTAGAGAGAGATGGGTAAATCAAAGGGTGGTGAGTCCTGCAGCCTTCCCATGAGCACATCAGATGCCCGTGCTTACCTGACAGCATAGAGTCAAATAAAGTAGGGGTTCCTTTCCACACTTTCTCTATGGAGGCTTAAGCTCCAGATGCATCATTTGAAGAGACTCAGGCTCTAGAAAAAGATGGGTGACTTCCTAGGGAAGTCACTTAAGAAATAGTATCTTGAGTTGGAGAAATGGCTTAGCAGTTAAGAACACATGTTGCTCTTGCAGAGGACCCAAGTTCGATTCCCAGCACCATACTGTGGCTCACAACCACCTGTAATCCCAATTCCAGAGGATCCAACAGACATGCATGTGCTATACATACATATGTGTAGGGAAAACATACACACAAAGTAACAATAAATCAATCTTTTTAAAAAAAAAGTAAAATAACAACTGAGATTTAAGGATGTATCTCAGCTGGTAGAGCACCTACCTAGCATGTATGATGCCCCTGGTTTGACTGAACATGGTGGCACATGCCTGTAACCCCAGCACCAAGGAAATTGAAGCAGGAGAACCAGAAGTGCCAGGTCATCCTTAGCTATGTATAGAGCCCCTGGCCAGCCTGGGTATTTGACCGATCTTCCTGCCTCTACTAGCACACTTACACCTACTGCACCTCCTGTGATTAGGTATGCACCCTATTCACACCTTGGAGTGTTGATTTTTTTTTTCTTTTCTTTGGTTTTTCGAGACAGGGTTTCTCTGTGTAGTTTTGGTGCCTGTCCTGGATCTCATTCTGTAGACCAGGCTGGCCTCGAACTCACAGAGATCGACCTAGCTCTGCCTTCCGAGTGCTGGGATTAAAGGCATGCACCACCACTGCCCAGCTGGAGCGTTGATTTTTAAGAGTCTTTTGTTGCTGTGTCAGTTCATTGTCCATAAATATGTCACCATTGAAGATCCCACTTCAGCCCCTACGTTTTTACTACTTTATCCTTCCCTCTAAACTGGCAATTTTTTAAGCAGTATTGCTTGTTTTTTAAATTAGTATAAACACTTGATCGGGCCCATAGATCTCTACTTTGAACCTCATATCAAAATGTTTAAATGTCCTTATCACAAGAAAAGCAATCCTGTTGCATTCATAAATTAGCGTCCTCAACTACAGGCCTGACTGTGGTTTTATATACCTTTAACCCCAACCGGGCAGTTTTCTACCCTCCTGCTAACCTTTACCCTCTTAGTCACCAGCCTTGTCACCATTCCCTAGCGGGAATGACCGTTAGCTTTTCCTCAAAACTCCGCTCCAATGACCAGGATTTGCTTTTGATAGAAATACTTAAGCAGAGGAAGATAGTCTCACAATAGAGTGATTAATCATATCCCGAGTGACCAATGTTGCCACCAGCCTTTATTCAGGATGGGTTGTGTAAAAATAAACAGTCACACCTCTACCCGGCCACTTCCTGCCTGTCCAGAATGCATGGGTGTGTCTTCTATTTCCTCTTTTACTTATGTTGTGCAATAACTTCAAAGAATTCTGAGTAACTGAAGCATTGGCCCAGAAGGAGTGGCTTGCATCTCTCTAATGGTTAACTGTCCCTCGCAGGGCTAGTCTTTTCCCCCTGTGGTCTTGGAGCGCTTGTGTTTTTTTTCTGATACGTTTGCCAACCAACCTATAATTTTTTGCTTCCATGAGACCTTGTGGAGGAGGCATTTCCTGTTGCCCGTCTGTTGCGCAGCCCTGCCCAGTGCCTGGCACTTAGTGGAATCTAATGTTGGTTACACGGTATGAACCCATCCTGGGAGTCCTTGAGTGTTGTACTAGATTGATCATGACAGCTTTTGGTGGGGGGGAGTGGGAATCAAAACCAAATGTGTTTTCATCTGTCACAGGATAAGTGCTTTTTCTGCCTCAATTTTCATAGGAAAGTATTTGTAAAACTTGATAAGAGCTGGGTGTGGTGGCGCACATCTTGAATCCGAGCACTGGACAGAGGCAAGGGGATCTCTGTGAGTTCAGGGCCATCCTGGTCTATGGAGCGAGTTCCAGGACAGCCAGGACTACACAGAGAAACACTGCCTCAAAAACCAAAAACCAAACCAACCAAACAAAAACTTTTGATAAGAAAAGTTCTCTTTCTCAAATCCTAACAGTCTTTCTGGGCCCTTCCTTTTGGGCTGCACAACCTGAGACTGGAGTTGTATTTTTGACCCCACCCTAGCTGCTATAGCTGATGAATCATAGAAACCAGAGTCGGGAAAGACCAGTGAGATCATCTGGCCAGTCTCCAGCTCAGGGAGTGGAGCCCTGGAATGTGGGGATGACCACGAAGAGAGAAGAGATGCAGCTAGAGTCGAGGGAACAGCTAGCCCATTACTTTGCCTTTGGCTTCTACCTCAATCCTGAGACCCACCCTCTTAGAAAGCAGTCAGGCATCCCCAGAGCCCTGGGAAGAGCAGATGCTGGCATGCAGAGGGATGGTGCTGAAGTTCAATTGCCTGAGTAATAACGCTGGCTTATGAATCATTCAGTGATATTTAACAGTCTTAGAAACTGAGACTCTATCTTTGCATAACTTTATTAATTTAGGAGCTTGTAAGGAACTTAGAGGTAATCTGCTGAGAGATTGGGAAGGTAAGAAACCCCAGATGTAAACAGGGCGGGAACCATCCTTGTCCCTCTGTGTCGTAGCCTCACAATATCCATCTTCCTGGGCTTTCCCTCACTCACCCCTTCCTCCCTAAGTCTCCAAGTTCTTCCCTGTTCTCTCTTGGTTTTGTTGTCTGAGGAAATGGTAGAGCTGACTTTGTATCTGTACCAGCTATCCACTGTAGGCCTGACCTCTGCCACCCTGAATGAGCAACACAGAAGCAGGTAAAGCCCCTCTTAGCCCACCAGAAACCTATCCGTACCTCCCTGACTTCCCTTCTGGAAGTTTCTGTTCTTCCAGCTGTGGAGCCTTAGTTTCACCTCCTGTTTCTGTTCTACCCTTGTCCTTTAGATTTAATGGATCACAGTGCCCCAGGCTCCCTTGGTGTCTAGCCAAGGCTCCCATTGGTGACTAGACCCAGAGACAGGGCGGAGCAGACCAAAGAAGTGGAGAGTCTTTGGGCAGGCATTGATGAGACTGTGGAGACAGATTTACATGTGAGGATTCTAGAACACTGCAGGATGGCTTCTCCCTTACACTGAGCACCAGTCTCAACTGGCAGTGACCTGTGGTTCTGGGTTAGGAAGTCTAACTGATAAGTTAACACTAGCCTAGATAATTGACCACACTGAAACACCTAGCTTTCCCCAAAGCACAGGGCCAGGTCATGATGGTCAGCTGGGGTTTAAGTTCCTTCGTGGTTGAGCCTGAGTGATGCTGCAGGACAAATTGCATATACACACAGTATAGCCACTCTGGAAGGTAACATCTCCAGTGAGTTTTCTGGCTTCTGGTTGTATACACTTGTGTGTGTGGTCACTAATGCAGCTAGAAGGCTCAGCCCCAAGTCTGAGGTTTGGAGTACCATACTGATCCATGACCACATCAACGTACCTGCTAGTTCCTATACCAGAACCCCCTCAAAGGACCCAGTGATAGAATGTCTGGGGTTCATTTCCCTGCCACATCTGATACTTTTGAGCACAGAATGAGGTGGAAGGCTCTCGGTGCCTGGAAACAAATGAGAGAAAGAGTCAGAGCTATGGGAAGCCACTGTAAGACGTTGGCGGATCCCAACCATATCTACCACAGAATCTGGGGGCAGACGCTGTTGGCATGAGCACAGTGTTTGACGTTATGGTTGCTGATGCTGAGATCTTCCAGTCTTAAGCTCATCAAGAACACGGTCACCACCGATTATGAAAACCTGGAGAAAAACAGACAAGAGGAAATCCTAGAGGCTGGGGACAGGACAGCCTGGGTGGAAACTGGAACCATTTGTTTCCATTCTAGTGGCTAGCATTCCACCCCCTGACAATACCAGTTGACTAGCCAGGAGTGCCCTAAGGTTTCACTGATGGCATCCAAGTAGCTACTGCCTACTCTGGTCCCTTGCTGGACTCACGGTCTCAGTCAGTACCATAAAAGAAAGAAGAGCCTGTCTTCACCACCTGCTTTCTCTCCCCAGACGACTTTGATGCTGGATCCCCTTGTTCCGTTGCCTTCTTTAGAGCTGGTGCCTGTGCCCTGCGATCCATAACACACATTTGACTTCAAACAGTGCCTTGTACTAACTTTGTAAGATGGTGTCCTTGCGCTCCTGGGCTTTGGTTCTGCTTCATCTGAGGCACTGAAGGCTGAACAAAGACCAGCTCGATACCGTAAGTTTTGCAACTCGGGGGAGAAGTATCCTGACCACTTGAAGAGTCCGGCAATGGCTGGAGCTGCAATGAGACAGCAGCCCTGGAGGCTGAGGTATCCTGGATAACTCCAGCTGCTTAGGACAGCTCTGCCCTGGAGGGGAGGTTATTCTGACTGCTCGGGAGAGTCAGGCCTGGAGCTGCTGGGACAGGAAGGGTATCCTGACTGTTGGGGAATCAGGCTATACCTGGGGTAGTGGGGGATGGTCTCCCTGCAGGATATAGCAATCCTGCTCCTCTCCTGGAGAGCCGCTCCAGCTGAGCTTTGCTCAGCCCCCACTTAAGGGGGCTTCCTAGCAGAGCTCTGCTTCTTCAGCCTAAGATGTTGCTTTGTTTGCTTCACTCTGGGAAAGGAGAAACCTCTGCAGAAATGTAGCCATCCCCTCCAGCTCCAGAGAAAAATGTTACTTTTTTAGCTCTCCCTTGCTCTGTCCACTGAGGGATGTCTCTGCTAGGTTTTTCTGTTCAGCTCTTCCTTGCTGTGCCCACTATAGGACATCTCAGCAAGGATCTTCTGTTCAGCTCCTCATTGCTCTGTCCACAATGGGATGTCTCAGTAAGGTTCTTCTCTATGCCAGTGAATGAAGATCTTCACACCCAAAACTCTTCTGAAAAAGAGATTTATTTGGGAAGGAGGGGTCCAGGAGAGTAGCTGCCTCTACCAGTGTGGAGAGAACAGCCCACAACTAACCAGGCAGGGTGGTTTATATAGGATGTCTTGGGGGTGGTGATTGGTTAGTTGTTTTTTTTGTTTTTTTTGTTTTTGTCTGCCTAGGGATTGATCAGTTTTGTGGGCTAGGGGGCAGAGATGGCCTTGATTTCAGAGCCAAACTGTGTTCCTTTCACTGGCCTGCCTTGACTTTTTGATACTACCTCTAAGGCCAGGACACATTTCTTTCACTGACTCTGATTCTAGGGACCAAGAGTGTTTCTTTGGTACTAGTTTCAGAGTCAGGGCATATTTCCTTGGTTCTGGGTTTGGGGATAAAGTGTTCATTTCTCTGGCTCAGATCCCAAACCCAAGCTGTGTTTCCTTCCCTGGTCCTGGGTTCCAGGGCCAGGGTGCTACTTTCCTGCTCTATGTTTGGTTGGTTTCATAGGTCAGTTGGCCAGGGGCAGAGATGGCTCTGATCTGAGCCAAACTGTGTTTCCTTCTGCACTGATCTGAGCCATTTTTCCCTAGTTCCGGGTCAGAGAGGGTTTCTTTAGCCAGCCCCTTTTCCCTACAAATACAACTTGGACTTTATTTAACCCCATAATATTTTGAAACCAGAGAAATAAAAATGAAATTAAACAAAATGCTGTGGTATTTGCATTTGTAAGATGAACAGCCTGTTTAGTAGTTGTCTTAGTGTATTGTTTAGGGAAGAGTGTTTGTGTTCAATACAGATGCAGGATTCGTTTTCAAACATTTTCAGTGAGCAGGTGTTTGAACACCTGGATATGGAACCCATGTATGTGAAGGGTCGGTTATCTTCACTAACACAAGGGATGCTCTTTCCCTGTGGTGTGAGCAGAAAGAGGAAGACTTTAAGAAATTAATCTATTGATCTATTTGTTAAGCCCAAGTTTAATTATTCAAAGCACTGCCACTTAGAAAAATACCTGGCCTTTTCAGCGAATAAATAAAACTTGTTTCTGTGTGACAGCGCACGTGTGTATGTACAAGCTCACGAGACCTAATTGCACTGTGCACATTAAGGATATGGGTCTAAAGCTAAAGGAGACTATGACGCTTTTTTACCACTTCAGGCCCGTGGTTTCCAGGACCGACCAGAGTCCGTTGCAACCAAGTCAGCTCCTCCATGTGGAGACACTCTTTAGGAGGCTCACACTGGCCAGGGGCAGGGCTTTCCCAAGAAGACCTTGCAGCTCCTGGTCTGAGAGTGAAGCCTGACATACGTGCACCATACCAAGAGATAAAGATACAATTCAGACAGTAAAAGGGCCGTGGGGCTAACGGCATCGATTCTACCCCACCCATCAGCTTCATGCCACCCGTTATCCTGTTATATTCACTTGCCCGGCATTTATTTATGTTCTTCACACACTCCAGGTTTACATCATGCTTTGATGATCTAACCATAAATTACCAATAGAGAATCAACCATATTTTACTTTTCTTAATTTTTGCAGTGTTTTCTTTGTTGGCAGAAAGTGCTAGGGTGCTCCCACCTGTCCTTTATCTGGAGATGTTTTTCTTAATAATTGAGCTTTCTTATATATGCATTAAAAATGCCATTAAAAAGATTGGAATGCACCTGGCGGTGGTGGCGCATGCCTTTAATCCCAGCACTTGGGAGGCAGAGGCAGGCAGATCTTTGTGAGTTCAAGGCCAGCCTGGTCCACAGAGCGAGATCCGGGAAAGGCGCAAAGCTACACAGAGAAACCCTGTCTCGAAAAACCAAAAAAAAAAAAAAAAAAAAATTTGAATGCTGACAAGATGGGTCAGTGGGTGAAGGTGTTGGCTATGCAAGCCTGGAGACCTGAGTTTAATTCCTGGACCCCATGAAAAGATGGAAAGAGAGAACTGACACCACATAGTTGTCCTCACATAGTTGTCCTCAGATCACCCCACATGTGGCATGCACACCCATGCACAGACCATACACTCGCACACATAATAATGATTTTTTTGTTTGTTTTTTGAGATGGAGTTTCTCTGTTTAACAGCCCTGGCTGCCCTAGAACTCGCTTTGTAGACCAGGCTGGCCTCAAACTCACAGAGATTCATCTTCCTATGCCCCCTGAATGCTGGGATTAAAGGTGTGCCTCACCACCACCTGGCTATAATTTTTTTTAAAGATTTGAGTGTTGCCCCAATCCTGGCATAGTCTATCATAATCTTAATGTCCAAGAAGGCAGCTCACCTTTACCTGGCTCTTTATCTATTTTGTTTTCTCAACTCTTTCTAATATTATGGGAGCAATTATGTTAAATATTAATGGGTACCTCAGTTGGCAGAATATACATGAGACTTCACTCAGAATATTAATAAATGAGGGCTAACGAGATGTCTCTGTGGTTCAGAGCACAAACTGCTCTGCAAAAGGACCCAAGTTTGGTTCTCAGCACCTACATGGTGGCTCACAACCTCCTGTAACTCCAGTTCCAGGGCATCCAATGCCCTCTTCTCCCCTTTACAGACATTGCATGGATATGCTGTACAGACATACAAGCAGGCAAACATCCATAAACATACAAATAAATGAGTTTTTATCTTTTTAAAAACTATATTTAAAAGGTGACCATTCTTTTGATGTGGACTTTCCAAAAGGTAGTCATTATCAATTTGGTATCTATTCTCCCATGTATTTACCTACAAATATATATGTATTTACACATAAGATTACTAATCTTGTTCTGTTTAGATTCTTTCTTTTTTAAAAAACCCCAGGTAACAGGATGCAGTATTTAAAATTTAAATATATTCAAAACATCCAAAATACATCAGAAAGCCTTCAATAAAGTTGACAGTAAAATGATCATTTCTGTTATGTTTTCTTACTAACTTCGTTTTTTGAAAGATTTATTTGTATGTATTTGTGAGGGGGTATATGCACTATGAGTGAGGTCCAGCAGAAGGCATCAGATACCTCTGGAACTGGAGTTACAGACAATTGTGAGCTCTCCTACCTGGGTGCTAGAGTCACACTCGGGTCCTCTGCTAGAGCTACATACCTTCTAACTGCTGAACCATCTCTCCAGCCCCTCACTAAAATACTTTAAGTTATGAAAAATGACCCCTTTTTAATAGATGTAAGAACATGACTGACATGTCCTGTCTACCGAATTATATTTTTCACTTGATAACCAATATGTAGCATCTACGTATCTGTATGCAAATACAAATACAAAATAACGTTGTGCTAGGATGTGTTGAAAATGCTGGTAGAAAAAAAAATGGTAGTGGCTGATAGGATTTGAGAGGTCCATCCTCTGACTTGCCAGTCTGATCTGTAGTGAAGAGGGCTAGCTCGGTGACAGGACACATGTCTGGCATGTGCAAGTCCCTGGGCTCAGTTCCCCATACTGCCCATTCCCTCCATTGGAGTGAAACGTACTGAGCTAAGAACTAAGCTGCTGGGGAGGAGAGACCGCTCAGTGGTCAAGAGCACTCACTGGCCATTCTTCCAGAGAACTCGGGTTTGATTTCCTAGTGCCCACGTGGCTGGCCATCCAATTCCAGGGGACCCAACACCCTCTTTTGGCCTCCACGTGCATCAAGTGTGTGTGTGGTACACAGATATACATGTAGGCAAAACACTCTTACATATAAAATAAAATAATATTTTTCTTTCAGAAAAGAAAGAGAAGAACTAGGTTGTCTTTAGCTCAGGAATTATCCCTGTGAGTTGGCCTAAGAATGATCTTAACTGAGCACAGGGAAGAGAGGCACGCCCAGGCTGAGCCTGAGTCCTAGCACAGTCCTCAGAGTAAAGGGAAAAGATGTCAGAAACGTGGGTCATATTATCAGAGTTGTGTCATAGAGGGCTGGGCATGTGGCTCAGTAGATAGAGCGCTTGCCCAATGTGCTTAGGCCCTGGGTTCAATCCTGGCACCATAAAAAATGCAAAAAGCGGTCATGCATGCCTGTAAGCCCAGTTCTGGAACAATACAGACAGGAAGATCAGGGGGCCAGGTCCTCCTCAGCTGTGATTTGAAGTCCAGCCAGGGGATACCTGGGACCCTGCTTCAAACAACAAACAATACTCCAAACCAAATAAACTCAAAAAACTCTGAAATGCCTTTTAGCAAAATCATTCTTGCCGCTTTGCCCCAAACCAGTGGGGAGATAAGGACCTGTGATGTAAGGACCTGTGATGTCTGAGGACACAGGTGTCCGTCCCTCGGATGTTTCTGAACATATCTCAAAATGAAGTAGAAGCTGTGGTTTGTCCATGTGGCGGCCTCTGTGTGGCTTAGGTCATGACACAAGCTTCACAAAACCTGTCTGAGGTCTTATTATGAGTCCAGCGTGGCTAGAGCTGAAGAGACTTACAAGCTAGTGAAGTGACCACCGTCTCAAGACCTGCGGGGGACCAGTTAGTCCTGCCGTTTTCAGAGGTTAACCTGCCCACAAAGCTTTCCTGACATTTTTTTTTTTTTACAACCTTCTATTCAGCTGGAATAAGAACTTTTCTGTGTGTATGAATGTATGGGTGTGTGTATTGTGTGTACGTTAAGTGTGTGAGTGTGTATGTGTGTGTGCACATGTGTGCATAGAGACCAGAGGACAACCTCTATTATACTTTCTTAGGCACTCTTTTGAGACAGGATCACTCAGTGGCAGAAACTGCCCAGTAGGGTAGATTGGCTGGCCAGAGAGCCCCGAGGACCTTCCTCCCCTCACCCCCTTCAATGCCTTGATGCTAGGATTACAAGGGTGCACACCACAGTCGGCTTTTGAATGCGGATTCTAGGAATTGAACTCTGGCCCTTGTGCTCCTGAGGCAGGCCTCTCCCCACCCTTCCCCCACCCATCTGACCTTTGTGTGGAATTTTTTTTTTTTTTTTTTTTAATGAACTATCCATTCCGGGTATTCAGTGCAATACAGTTGTTGCCTAGCAATGGTCAATGTGATTTCCAAATTATCCCGAATGTGTATTAGTAAGAGTCCCCTCAAACTGGTTTTTGATAAAAACATGTGTCCGATGAACTAACATCAGAACCAATGAGATCTCCAGACAGAATGCAGGATGCCAAGGAGACAGGACAAGAAGAAAGACACATACAAAAGAAAGACCTCTTTGCTTCCCAAGCGGAATTATAGTCAGTGATTTTTGAATTAAGAAGTAGTTTCGGGATAAAGATGAAAACATGGATGTGGCTATACAGATATACGTATTTTAAGATTCTGGGGGAGCGGAGAGATGGTTCATCTGTTGAGAGCACTGACTGCTGCTTTTCCGGGGTAGTCAGGTTTGATTCTCAGCACCCACATGGTGGCTCACAACAGTCTATAACCCCACTTCCAGGGGATGTGATACCCTCTTCTGGCCTCGAAGGGCACCAGGCAAGCACGCACATAAACACACATGCAGGCAAAACAACCAAACACACAAAATGAAAAGTGTAATACTATAAACATTTTAAGACTCCAGCAAGACTCGACATGGTGTTTTGAAGACCATCTCGGCTTCTAAGACTTCTTCAGCGATCAACCCAGGGCAGTCTGCCATGTGCAAAGTAGAGGGCATGTTTCAGAGAATCAAAGAAGGAAGACAGTCTTTGAATGGCGTTTCAGAAGTTCTTCATATTAGCAGAACCGGCAACACTGTCCTCAGGAATAGCCAAGCCTGACTTCTAACTGCCTCTTTTTTTGGATGAGGTCACTGAAAAGTTTAGCAGAACTCAAGTGAAGCCTGGTCACATATGTTAAGCTTTGCCAGATGTCCAGGATAAGCCAGAAATTCTTTTGGGTATTTGGTGGCTTTTATACGTTTCACATGATGTCAGTTAAATGTCATTTCCGGGAGAGGACCTCCACCCTTTCACACACAAGCAGGAGTGTGTGGCCTGTGGGGCTGGGAGGAGAAATACCTCAGGGAGGCAGAGGGCCGACCGCTTGCTGGCACTGTGTGCCTACTCTTACATTCCAAGGTGTTTGCACCCAGAAGACACATAAATGTGGTTTCTGTCTTTAGAGTTGTCCATCTTGAAGAGCTGTGAATGTAAATCAGACATTGTATCAAAAGGGGGTACGGTTGTTTTCTACTGTGGTTCTGCTGGGGCTTTTGTGTAACTCTTAGTGACGGGGCCGAGCAACCCAGAGCCTGAGCTGGCTGTTGAGACCCCAGCTGGGGCCGTCTTCACACAGCTACCTGGCTATGTGACAATGAGCACTGTGTACCGAGTATCTCTTCCCCTGGCTGTCCTCCTCTGGTTCCTAGGAGTGAACTGAGACGTGGGTGGGAAGGATAAACAGACGCTGAAGTCAGCAGGGATCAGGGCTGGGAAGACGGCTCAGCCGGAAAAGAGCTGTGGCCCAAGGGTATGAACCTGAGGTCTGTCCACAATTCAGGTAAAAGGTTTACTGGCCAGCCAGTCGTGTCTGTGACTAGACTGTGAGCTCCAGGCCAAAGACAGACCTTGTCTCAAATAACAAGGTGGTCCACTCCTGAGGAACAGCATCCTCGAGACTGACATCTCCCACATTTGATACACGTCAACCACAAGCACACACAAAGAGATGGGAGATATGATGAAGAACCATTAGGACCAGGAGAAAAGAGACAGACGGAGTGTGCAAGGAGGGAGCTTAGAGACAGACCTAGTGTGGAAGGTGTTCTGGATTCCTCTGCTAGCCTGAGGTCTGATACAGTGTGGGCAGTCACAGAGAAACATGGTGACTCCCCCGGAAAAGCAGGCTGAAAAGAAACAATAAAAGCCAGAGAAGCAATTGGTCAAGGGAATGAGGGAAAAACAAAGACAAAAACTCAATAACCTACAATTAGGAAAGATGGCAGGAGATCCTGGGATGTAGTGAGCACTGAAGTACTGCTGACTTGGGGAAGGAGGCACCTCCTGGCCTCACCTCTAGGTCTCCCTGATGGCTTGGAGGCCTCCCTGGGGCTTTGGTTTTCAACTGTAGAGCAGTTTCAGGAGAACCGCCCTCCCTCCCCACGCTCCCCCATCTGGTGACCAGAGGTTAAACTAATATGTCTGCAGACGGTCATGGAGAGCTGGGTGCCAACAGCCTAGCTCGGGGGAATCCAAATATATGTGTCTTGAAACAATTCTACCCTCCATTACCTCCACACCTAGAAGCCTAAAAGCAAAAGAAGTGAATTGGGCCAGCCCGTCTGCCGAAATCTTAATAACCCAGGGCCAAGCTGAGCACTGGGCCCCATACCCCAGGAGTAAAAAGGGGCGTAAGGGGAGTCTGGGGAGGTGGTGGGGCTGTCAAGTAGGGCAGGGCCAGGCCTGGGCAGCGTTCCAGGGAGGGTGAGTCACCCGGAGCAGAGTGGGAACAGGCCTGGGAGGGGAGGGGAGGAGAGGGGACGGAGGGGAGGTGGGGCGGCTTTACGCAGGGAGGATGGGCGGGTATAAAAGCCCCACCCAGCCCAGCCGGGCCGCTCGGCTTGTGGGGAGGCTCTCAGCACTAGGCGCCCGGCCCAGGTAAGTGGGGCGCGCCCGGTCGTCCGCTATGGCCTCGGGGTTGCGGGGTTGAACCGGGAGCGGGCAGGCTTCAGCGACGGGGACCCTGGGGGGCACGGAGAAGGACCTACCCCACTGGGCGATCTGCGGGTCTTTGAGATCAGAGTTGCAAAGTGTCCCGCGTGGGGTCGTGACACGTCTCTTTGCCTACCACGCCTGGGGGTGCAGGGCAGGAGTGGAGGGGTCGTGCTTCCCCTTGGGGTCCTCTGGGAAGCGGGGAGACCCCGTGTGGGGCGGGGAGTCGAGGGGCACGGCATTCCAGACGTGCTAGGTGCCAACGGGGAACTGGGTGTGGCCGCTGGGGAGCCAGCGGCCCAGCAGTGAGAAAGAAGTCTGTGGACTTTTCCCCTCCGCCTGTCCGCACTGCCTCCTCTCCCTCTGGACCATAACTCCTGCAATTTCAGGTGAATTTCCTGGCAACTGACAACCGTGTATTTGTGAAGTCGGAGCGGGGTACAGGGGGAGGGCCCCGGAGGCAACAGAACTTCAGGTCTTGAGTACCCAGTGTCCTCCTTTACCCATAAAACAATCTCAGCTCAGTCTTGGTCGCAAACTCTAAGATTGCCTGGCAGGACAGCGACTTCATTCTTTCTGAGGAATTTGCCACTCGCTAAAAGAGTGCAGAAGGAAGTGTCCCCAGTGGCTCTATGGGGAAAGTTGCTTCCACTGCACCATGATGCCACCGTGAGTCAGTTGACAGGGTCTCTATAGAAAAGGGTGTGGCTCCTGGGCCGCAGGTTCCAATGCTGGCTCGGAGGGCTGCGGTTCCAGAAGTTTATCTATAAAAGTGGTTTCCGAACTCTTAGCACCACCCACACTGAAGGTTCCCTAAAACAAGTTCATTCAAAAATAGATAAGAAAAGCACACTGAAAACACAGCGTCGTACAAATCAAAAAGCAAAAAACTGTTAGCTTGAGACATAGCGGTAATCTCAATGCTCAGGAGACTGAGGCAGCAAGATCCTGAGTTTGAATCCAGCCTGAGCTACATAGTGAGACTCCCTCCCCCCTCCCCCGCCCCATTTCAGAAAAAAACTAGAGCTGATGATCTGGCTCGTTGGTAGAGTACCCTAGTAGGGTACACAAAATCCAGGCATCATTCCCAGAACTGCTAAGAGTTACTCATTTGTGTAGTAATTTGCCATATCCAGTCCTAGCTCTTAACCACCATAAACTCTTGGAATCCAAGGACCCCAGCCTGTAACACACTGGGGTAAAAAAGAAAAAATAATAATAATAATTTGCACTGTGCTAATGGCAGGAGAGCAGGATACAAGATGGTAGATCGAGGGGTGGTCTGTGGGTAGGAAGAATAAATCACTGATGTGCTTTCCAGGTCCCCCTCCTCCCCCCCACTTAGTTTTAAAGATCGCCTTCATTAAACCGTGTTAATTGAAAACTTGTGTCTTTGCCCCTTCTCTGATTTCTTTTCCCTTCCACCTTCTGGCAGTCTGTGTCCCTGGACGTGGTACGTGGCTTTGGAGACTTGTGCGGTCCCCTCCACACCCACTTCCTCCTCATTTCAGTGTGGGCTGCGCCCAGCCGAAGCCTGTGGGTCTGAGTCAGGGAACGTGAAGATGGCAGATGGGACTAGGCAGAGCCCTGTCCTCTTCCACCGAGTCCGAAGCTTCCCTTAAGTCCAAGGGTTTCTCCAGAAGTGCTCATCGCCTCTGCTGCAGCCGGGGCGGGCTCCTAGGTGCATCTTTCCGTTGAGGGTTTCCTGTTTGGTGAGGTAGAGGTTCAGGAAGTTTTGCTAGCTAGCCAGGCAGCACTTAAAGCTTTAACTTCGAGCTTGGGTTTGGGCTGGTGCCTCAAGGTTTCACATCCTGTGTCTTTGAGCTATTAAAGTACCCTATTGATTAGCATTAGACATGCAGTCTTGGTCATTGGCTTCCTGGCTAAGTTCTGATTTAAGTAGTTTTCCTGGCAAGGCAGGCACTCTCCTAAATTGCTATTGATTTTTGAAGGCTGTGGTTTCTCCCGGCACCTTTGGGCCTGGATTGATGTGTGTGAGGGTTGATGGGAACTTTTGCTCTAATTCTTGGCTTGTACAGGGTGCAGGGACCTGTTTCATCAGGGGAGAGTGGGTGTGTTACAAAAGGAGTCTCAGGCACTACGGGCTGCTTTAAACATCCATTTGTCTTACACACTGTGCTTTAGGGACCCACTGTGTCCCAGTGACAGTTACAGTACTGAGGACACAGCGGTGGACTAGACACACATATACATGCATATGTGTTCACCGTGTGCTTGCACACACAAACACAGGCACGCAGTCCTTGCTTTTTAGATTTTGAATCTGTTGGGGAAAGAAAAAAAAAGAGAACAGATCAGTGAATTAGTTGTAGAGAGAGCAATTTTATTTGACTAAACTAGTATATGTCCTCGCGAACCCAGCTGGACTTCCTCTGCCTCTTCTGAACAGGTGTTTCACAGACCTGGGCATGGAGCTGAGCTCATCCCAAAGTAGTGTCTAAACAAACTGGATGTAACCTGTCCATCAGAATCAACTGTGAGACTTGAGTACAAGTTGACTGTTCTCTTTTTCTGCACCTACAAATAATCCCCCAAGCCACACCCTTCTCTAGTCTGGCCTGCCACCAGAGAGGAAATTCCAGTCCTTAACAGACATTCTTTCCACCCATTCACAGTTTGGTGTGTTTTTCCTTTGTTACCAGAGGCAGTCTCCATCTGTGTTGCTGAGGGGACTTGGGATTCTGGGTGGTTCCACTGACATGATCTCCAGATGTTCCCATTAGGGTGCACATTGACGCTTTTTAAGACGTCTGAGCTCAGGCCTTCTTAGGGTACCCATCGGCAGCACCCAAGTGGTCTGAGTTCAAATCCCAGACTTGATGTGGACACTCTAACCACAGGGAGTGGCCATGACATGGAGCCATTTCATTATGCCCTTTGTCTCCTGGCCACACCCGGAAGACACAACTCAGAGGAGTTACAGGCCACGTGGTTCTCCTGCCTCCCTTCGGCTACCTCTTTGCTGTCTGTCTCTCTGCTTGTTCCTGTGGATGCTGTGGTTCTCATGCTATCCTGTGGCAGAACTAGGACCAGAGCATCCAGATAATGTGGAGATGGGGCTGGGTACCAGCTACTTATCACAAATGGGAAGAGGCTGGCCTAACATGATCTGCCAGGCTGTCTGAAGATGTTCAGAGGCCGGGATTGGGAGCTCCCAGGTCTGAATGAGTGGAACTGGGCCTGGATTTTAAACATTCAGTTTTAGGTGAAGAAAGGAAATTGAGAAAGGAGACTATGTTGGAAAAGAACAAAGTAGACCTGAAACTTTAAAGACCCAGTGTGTGACCCATTCCAACTTGCCATTGAACCATCTAGCACATCCCAGGTACCGTCAGACCTCTGAGTCAGGACAAAAGAATAAGTCATAAGCCCCAGGGCTAGACGGTATGGAAGGTGTCCTCTGAACACTCGACTCTGGCCTTTCACAAATGCACAAAGAACAGCAGGAAGTGTGGGCGTGGAGAGTGTTTGAGAAAGGTGATATCTGTAATGATTGGCTATAGCTTCAAGTCTCACTTAGATGCCCACTGACCAAGATGGGGTGCTCCCGGTAGAGGGGCAGATGGTCCTGAGCATGCTGAGAGGAGAGTTAGTGGTCTAGCCTGACTTTATGTGGAGAGGGCATGCGCAAGTGTGCATTTGTGCACCCGTGCAAAGACGGTAGTGAAGGACTGAGAGTGTGGTTCAGTGGGTAGAGTACTTGCCTAACACGCACAAGTCTTCAGTTCCATCCTCGACACTACATTAAATCGGGAGGCAAGAGGATCAGAAGTTTGAGATCATCCTGGGCTGTGTCATGAGACTGAGGCTAGCCCGTGTTGAATGAGAGACCTTGTCTAAAGACAGAGAAGGGGAGGAGGAGGGAGACAGAGAAGAAACCACAAACTTACACCGGGAGGTAGGTTCAGAGTGTAGGGAATTGTCTTGTACTTGAACATTTTTTCTGGCCGCTGATCTCTGTTGGAAGCCTAATATGTGGGCCATAAGACACTGAGATTGAATTATAGATACCCAGGCTGCTGTTTCCCAACCCTGAATGTGTCTCATGCCAAATGACATCATTCTTCCACGTTGGTCTCTTTCCACCCACTCCAAGTCTATCAGGAGGGGCTCCCAAAGCAAGAAGTGGCCGTATCTGTAGCTAGCAAACAAATATTGATTCAGATCAGACAGCCAGAGGGACAGGCTAGAGCAAGCGCTGTAGGCGCCTCTTGCTGAGTCTGATCAAGGCCATGGGCAGAATTCCAGGAACCCTGGGGCTTGACTTGGCCCTGTGACTCAAGCATTAATCAGAACCATAAAATCAAGGGGGAAAGTATGCGCCTTCAAGAAGGTTCTGTTAACTAAAGATGATGTAGGGGGGGTGGAGGGTGGGGTACAGTGGGAACTCCCTCCCCATCACTCACGCATTTTTTTTTCTTCTTGGTTAAGATCCCAATGTGGTTTGTATGCTGTGGTGTCCAGCAACTACAGGAAGGGCTGTGGTGGGGAAACCCAGCCCTCCACATTCCCACCCCAACCCATTTTGACTTTAAAATCGTGTTTTGGAGTCCTTCCATTTCCCGATTGATTCATCGTGGTTGCTAGGCATCTGTTTTGGGGTAACCCAACAACATGCTGTGTCTTCAACTACTCTCCAAGTGGGTGTGTCTCTGAAACTGCCTGGTTGGATTCTCTACAGACCAGCCCTGTCCCAACACGCCCTTGGGGGTTTTGTGCAAAATAATAACTGGGCTTTCTTGAACTAACACTTTTTAACTCAGTGAAATGTATTTTTGCTGGTTACGGCATTGCCCGTGAGATCCTTTCTCGGACTCTTTTACAAACATTTGTGTTTCACTTTCCTTGTAGAGAGAGGTTAAAAACAACTTCATTTGTACTTTTTGGGCATTGCTGTAACTGTGTTTTTTGGAAACAAAGCAATAAATTTAATAAGATCTAGTTATTGGGTTTTTTTTAAAGCAAAACCATAAATTATTTGTAAAACAGATCATCTGTTACATAGAAATTACCGGCAGATTCCACCGCTGCCATGCTTTGTCTCCTGAGAGAGAACCTTGTGCATGGAGATTAAGTCTCCTTTATTGTGTTCAAGGCCACAGGAGCCAGTCTGTTCCCTTCACTTGGGGGGAGCTGGGACAGCCCCCCTTTTCCCACCAGTGTGGGGTGCTACTTCAGATTGGCTGGAGGGGGTGTGGCTTTCAGAGTCTCTTTGGACTGGGTTGGTTTCTTAACCAGAAACACCTGCCTGAGAAAGGTTCCTTTTCCCAGTGCAGCCAGGTCCCAGCCCGCCCTGGGAACCAAGGCCCTGGCACAGAGTGTTCTCATCAACAGATGGCTCACCCGATAGTTCTTGCTGGTATGCAGGTTGAAACTAGTCGGTCAGCTGGGTGAGGTTGAGGTGCTAGGAAGAGAGATGCAAATCTGGGGAGCAGAGTGCCAAAAAGAGAGGGTGGCTCTGCTCCTAAGGCATCCTGAGGTTTTGGTTTTTGTTTTGAGCTGACGATCAATCGAACCCAGGGCCTTGTGCTTGCTAGGCAAGTGCTCTACCACTGAGCTAAATCCCCACCCCGCACCCTGAGTTTTGCATTGTGGAGTTAGGAGTTAGTTCAGGGAAGAGCCTCTTCATGGCATGTCGACTAATTTTTGGGTTTTTTAAATTTTTTTTTTATTTTTTGTTAAGCCAGGATCTCATGTAGCCCAGGCTAGCCTTAAACTCAATATGTAGCCAACAATGAACTTCTCATCCTCCTACCTCTATCTCCTAAGAGCTGGGATTGCAGGCATGTCCCTCCACACATGGCTTTTGTAGATCTCTTTTTAAATCTTGTGTTTTGGTGAACAGGTAAGTAGGAGTATTGGGTCTAATCAGTGGCTCTCACACCTACCATTTCTGTAACCAAACGTAACTTTGCAGCACTCATTCAGGTCCGTGGATTTGGGGCTTCCTAACAGACCTATCCCCTTGTTTTCCTGAGGTACACTGGGGATGTATTCTCCTGCCTCAGTCCCCTTCTCCCTCCACCCCTGACACGTTCCTCTGCCTGGTGACTCACCTCTCTCAGCGGACACATAGAGGCCTCACCATTAAGCCCTAGACTGAACCACTCTGCTTCCTTGAATTTTGTGATACAATCTCCCCATTGAAGAGCCACTGAGGTGAGGTCTAAAGAGCAAAGGCAGAGGACTTAAAGGTCCTGGGGTACAGACCTGTCCTGCTGGGGACCGTGGCTAGTCTCTTAAGTGTCTCTTGTACAGTGTATTGGTTACTTTCCTGGTTGCTATGACCAAATAGCTAACTACAAACACCTTGAAGGAGGAGGGGCTTATTTCAGCTTACAGTTTAAGTGCATACAGTCCATAATAGCAGGGAAAGCAGGAGCTTGAGGAGGCGGCTGGTCACATTGCACGTAGAGTCAGGAAGCAGAGAGAGATGAATGCTGCTTCTCAGCATACTGTCTTTTTTTTTTTTTTTTTTTTAATGCAGTCAATGACAGAAGCTTGTGGCATGGTGCCACTCACATTTAAGATGGGCCTTCCCATTTTAATGACCCTAAACTAGGAAATCCCTCACAGAAACACCCAGAGGTGTGTTTCCATGGTAAATCTAAATCCACTCAAGTCGACAGCAAAGATTCTCCATCACAGGTGGGGAGCTGCGGCCGAGGACGCTTCGTCCCTTGAGTACAGTCTCAGTGCGCATGGACTCTGAGTCTGTAAATGACCTGACCGTTACCAGGACTGCAGACCTCACCAGCACTGCAGAGGCTTTTCCAACCCCAGGAGTCGCAACACACTGACCCAGTCTCATTAGTCAAACTAAAGTTTTAGCAGTCATGGCGAGAGCTCACTGTTTGTTCTACCAACTAACCAGCCCTGTGAGAAACTGCACAGCCAGGGGATTGGATGGAGTGGAGAAGCAAAAGCCATATTTTATTTCTAAGCTAAAATAGGGTTGCCATTAAACTTGCATGAGCTAGGAAATATTTATGGATATGGGCACTTAGATAATGCTTGTTGGTCTCTGTGACTTTGGCGTTATTATGATATTTTTGGACATTCTGGTGCAGAAAGGTTGTAATATAAATGTGACTTATATTAAAAACTCTTCTTAAGTGCATGTTTGGGGGCTGGAGAGATGGCTAAGTGGTAAAGAGTGCTTGCTGTGCACTCTTTACCGGACTTCAGATCTCAGCACAAAGGTAGCAAGGGTGCAGGAGAATTTCTGGGTTGCTGGCTTTCCGCTTACTCCAGAAAATGCAAGCTTTGAGTGCAGGGAGAGAGACCCTGTTTCAAAAGAAAAAGATGGAGAGTGGTAGAGGAGGAAGCCAGTGTCCTCTTCTGGCTTCTTTGTTTGCACACAGATGCATGCACCTTCTAGTACATCCTTATGAACACACAGGTACATTTGAATACACACACACACATACACACACACACACACACACACACACATACACACACACACATACACACAGTCTGTCACCTAGTTGTGGAAATAAATATTCTTAATTTGTATAGGGATCTGAGACTTGGTAGGGGAAATGAGACAAAGTATACTTCCAGCTTTGAGTCATATGAATCTATGTGCTATTCCAATGCTTTTCAAATGGAGGGCACTCAATACTGAATGAATGAAGGAATTCCTACAGAAAGGCTGGAGAGAGCTGTGTGGAAAGGGGACTCTTCTGACCTTATCAGAGCAATGCCAATGTTGTGGTGACTTGAGGAATGCACAGAGTGCCATAAAATATAGTGAGAGCCAAGTGTGGCAGAATACACCTGTACTCCCTGGCAAGAAGATTGTGAGTTTGAAGCCTGCCTGGGCTACATAGTAACATCCTGGCTTTTTGTTCTCTCTGTTGTTTGGTGTGCATGCATGTGTGCATGTCTGAGGGTGCAGGTATGGATGCACATGCATATGTGTGTGTGTGTGCATGCATGAGGGTGCAGGTATGACTGCACATGCATGTGGAGTTCAAAGTTTGATGTCATTGTTTTCCTTGATTGTGTTCCACTTTCATTTACTGAGGCAGGATCTCCTGAAGACGGAGGAGCTCTCTCCCATTTGGCCAGACTAATGAGCATATACTCAGAGATCTCCTGTCTCTGCCACTGGAGCACTGGGATTATACCCACCTGGCTTTTAGATGGGTGCTAAGTATCTGAACTCTGATCCTTACACCTGTGTGGCCAGTACTTTATCTACTGAGCATCTCCCCACCCATGACACCCCTGTTTTTTTGGGGGGTAGAGAGGGAGGTGGAGAGGGGAGGCGTAAGAAGGACAGGAGCCAGAGAGAAAGTAAACCAGTTTGCTACAGAGAAAGCCTGGTCAAGGAGCTCTTTAAGTACTAATCCTTTGTGGGGAATGGATAGAGGGAGGTGGGGCTGGGTCCTGATGCTAATCTTGGAAGGTTATGCTCCATTGGAGTTAGAGGAAGCACTGGCCTTAATTTCTAACTCTCTGATGAGATCAGATGGGGGATTGAGTTGGTAGGAGTAGGGAGGGCCAACTTGATGAAAGAGCAGATGATTATAAATGCTGGCGCAGAAAGCAAGATTTGTGGGGCTTCCAAAAAAAATCCCTCTTATTGGTCCTCTCAAGGTGTCGAGGCTGGGGGAGAAGAATTAACGGGAATGGAGAGTGTAAAGTGGTACATCAGATTGCCTTTGATCTGCACAGTCCTGGGGGGAGGGCTCCTGTGGGCAGCTGTCTGCAGAGCAGCACTCAGAGCTGGGAAGACAGTCTGGAAGAACAACTCAATAAGATCTTGCTGTGCCACTGGGGCGGTCAGCTGGTGGCTTTCATTTCTTTCATTCGGCTTTGCATTTTAATCCCTTAGTCTGGAAGCCCAAGAGGTAGACGATAACTGCTCTTATCTGCTCTAGAAACTCTCTGGCCTTGTGAATCTGATGGGAGCCTCCGGCAGGTTCCGGCCCAGGTAGAATGGAGAGTGCTCTTGCCAAGGAAGATGTTAATTTGTCTGAATAGGCTGTGGAAGAGGCTTTGGGGCCGAGATTGGACTGTGGCCTTCTGGAATTCTTTTAGCTCAGCACCCATATGTAGAATGCTGTTTTCCAATTATTCTATGTAGATATAGAATGTGAGGAGCATATGCAGTCTCTCATTTCCTAGTAGTCGCATTAAACAACAGCAAAGGGCCAGTGAGATGTCGTAGCAGGTAAAAGGCACTGGCCACCAAGCCTGGCAACTTGATTCAGCGCTTGGGACCCACATGATGGAAGGAGAGAGAGCCGACTCCCACAAGTTGTCCTCTGACCTCCACGAGTATGTCACAGCATGCACATGTGCACACATACACAAGCAAATACATAAATATAATAATAATAGCAACAGGGGAGGAGACTGGAGAGAGCTTAGAGGTTAAGAGCTCTTGGTGTTCTTACTGAGGACCTGAGTTTGGTTCCCAGCACCCACGTCAGTGGTTTACAATCACCTGAACTCCAGTTCCAGGGGATCCAACCACCTCTTCATGCCTCTGTAGGCACCCACACACCACATGCATGCTATTGACAAGTGTGTGTGCGCACATGAACTGGTACACACACACACACACACACACACACACACACACACACACACACACACGCTATGCTCCACCTTTATATCTTCCCGACCTTGGCAACCATTCATCCATCATTTACAGCCTCCACAGAGCTTCCTCTTTTAGAATGGCCCTATAACTGGGTAACACAGCCATGTGCAGTATTTTAGCCCAGCTCCTCTCAGTAATGTGCATTTAAAGTTCCTCTGTGTCTTCTGTTGGGATTGAGAACTTTTTAGCACTAAGTAATAGTCCATTTTGGGGGGGGGGGGAATGCACCACATTATACTGACAGAGCAAGACTTTTTACCATGAAGAATGACATGGGCACATGAGGGACATACAGGGGACAGCCAGGGAAGAAGAGGCAGTGAAGGAGCCGAGGGACTGGAGGTGATGCAAACGTTTTTGACTACTTTCCTTTTTGTCTGGCTTGAAAGGCTTCAAGGGGCGGGGGTGAGCATCTTGCAAAAGTACATCCTGACCACAAATAAAGGTGACTCTCCTCTCTCTGACCTCCTACCTTCCACAGCCTAGAATTCACTTAGTTCACAATGTTCCTGCGAGCTGGCAAATGGCTGTGTCACATGTTGTCTTCAAAGCAGTTTTATGAAAACACTGAGGCAAAGCGAGCTCCTTGCAGAGAACAGAGAGCTTAATTCCCGCAGGCACCCAGGGCACGCCTAGTACAAATGCTGTTGGCAACCTTTTGGGGAGGTGGCCGTGTGCTGCATTTCCCTTTGGGGTGATTATGCGGAATGACCTCTCTTGTCTCAGGAGAAGTCACTCTTGGTGGTGGGGGCTATCAGTTCCAACAACTTAGTCCACAAATAGGTTGGCCATTCATCAGTATGGCAGCCCTGAATGATGACTGATAAAATGTAGTCCATGGGAGACGATGGCATTGCAACTGTTCTAAATCTTAAATGCAAGGTCAGCCCTCAATGAGATGTCTTCATATCAGAAAGTTGGTCTATCTGCATTTTATGAACAGTTTAATAACTTCTTTGCGTGTGTGTGCGCGCATGTCTGTGTGCATGGGTGCACTTGTGTGTGGAGGCCAGAGGTCACCATCAGGTGTCATTTCTCCTCTGGTGGTCCCCACCTTGTTTTCTGAGGCAAGAACTCTCATTGACTGGAGTCTTGCTGATTAGGTTGAACTGGCTGGCCACTGAGCCCCAGAGATCCATGAGTCTCCCAGCTTTTTTCATATGGGTTCTGGGGGTCAAACTAAGGTCCTTATGCTCATGAGGTAAGCTTGTTATACCATCACTCAGCCTCAGCATCTTCTGAGTACCCCTGGGGGAAATGGTTGTGGGGCTACTATTAAACACTTTCCTTTGGGATCAGGCCTCCATGGAGCCGCTGTTGATCTCAGTTCCTGTCCTCCTTACTCTGTGAAGTCACTTGAGAGTAACACACAAGTAATGGCAGTTTTGATATGCTTATCACCTCTGATGGAAGAGCCCATCCTCTGTTTGAACCAGTGGTGTTGGCCACAGGAAGCTTTTAGGTTTTGCATTCACAGACCAGACCCACCAGGTCCTGTTGAACCAGAGCAAGAGATAGACCAGTTTAGTAATCCATCCCCAACCTAAGGCACACCTGTCTCTAAGCTTTAATTTTCTCAATGATAAGACTGAGAATCGCCTGCTTGAGAAAACACTTTGCTTTAACAGCCTCCAATGCAGTGGTCCAAGAAGACATTAGTGTGATGAGTTGCTGTGCTTGGGGGAAAGAAAGCCTCCTTTATTGAGACTTTGTGGTTGATTTTTTTTTTTTCAGTTTTTCAAAATGTCTACTGTCCACGAAATCCTGTGCAAGCTCAGCTTGGAGGGCGATGTAAGTATCTCATCTCTCACTTCGTGGGCTTTTGCAAATTGGACATCTGTTGAACTGTGCTCTGATCTCCCTGTATACACAAGGAAAATGGGGCCATAATTCAGTCATTATTAGGTGTCTCCCCTGTGCCCCGGTTCCTTATTGCTTTAACCGTTCCTAGCAGTTTCATTTGAAATAAATGTCATGGTGCTAAAACCCTTTTTGGCATCGAATGAAACTTGTACAGCATCATGGAGGAGGAAATGCCTGGAATTGTGCTCTGTCGGGCTTACTGCATGAGTGGTAATTACTGCTTTGGTGACATGCGAGTTTTCAATGTCAGGCCTTGAGGTTTTATTTATCATAAGCTTCAGCCGTGCCAAAAAACAATTCCAGTGTCTTTTAGGCTTCTTAGAATGTTTGGAATATTCTTGTAGGCAATAGCATATGGCTATTATTATTATTATTATTATTATTATTATTATTATTATCCCACTGAATCCAGTTGGTGCTGCCCATGTGTGCATGAGTCTGCCTCCACTGGCCTATGGGTAACCTACCAGTGAGCACATCCCCAAAGTAAAGTGCCAAGCAGCCGTCATCTCCAGAGCTTCCTCAGGGTGGGGTCTCGGAGCCTCTACTTTTCTGTTTCTAACCTAGCACCTGGGAAAGCTTTCTACAAAGTAAACCAGAATGTATCTTTTTCAAAAGGATGGTTAGGTAATTAATCCTAGGGCTTTTTCCGTTGTTGTGTTTTGTTTTTCTTTTGTCCACGAGGAAGCTCAGAATTAAACCTTGTCTTTTAAAGAGCCACTCAAAAGACAGGCGACAACTTGGGTCCTGTACTCAAACCCTTCTTTGTTGTCTGTGGCACCTGCTGCCTTAACGTGCAAATGAATGGGCCTGCTCGCGCGCACACAGACCGTGTGTGTGCGATATTAAATAAAGCCTGTTTGTTGTTTCTCATTTAAATCTTGCCTCGTCTTGGAACTTGGCCTGCTGTTAGAGCCTAGACAAGTCTTGCTGTTATATAATTTGTTTCTCCAACAGATTTTATCTAACACCTTTGATAATTAGATTGTCCTTGGTATCAAATTTCACGAGAAGTCGCTCTGGCTGTGGCCAGATTGGCAGAGTACATGCCTAGCTTAGCTTGCATGAAGTCTTGGGTTCCATCCACAGCACTACAGAAACCAGCTGTGCACACCTGTAATCTCAGCACTTGGGACATGGAGGCAGGAGGAGGTAAAGGTTCCCAGTCATCCTTGGCTATACATCAGGTTTGAGGCTAGCCTGAGACCCTAAAAATAAAAGTTGCATGAGAGAGCTCTTCAGTCAGCTCTTGAAGTTACTCTACCCTAGGAGTCCATGTGGAGGGATGGGGCTCAACTCGAAAATGGCCTATGTTGCCCATTATTGTGAGGGAAGGAAAGATCACGTTTACCTAATAACTTAATTTCCAGACAAGTGGATTTTATAGATGTCCGATTATCCATTTCTCTATGTCTCTAGGGCAACCACAGAGCCACACCCACCTTTCTGCCACTCACTGATATGATGACAGCCTGTCACCTAACCAGTGAGCCGGGTGTGGTGTGGATGCACTGCCAGCTACCTGCCCTTGCCAATAAGTTACTGGTGGCCCTGTCAAGAAGCTGAACAGGATTTTCCTTAGATTCCTGCCCAATTTCTGTAGCTGCCGAGAACAAATCCAGAAAGCATTTCCAGAAAGCACTTTGCTTGAAATTTCCTTCCCATGTCTATGTCACTTTGTCAGGCTCCCCAGAGCATCCCCTACCTGAGCCACAGGTGTCCAACCTACAAAGCCATAGGCCACATGTACCCTGAGATTGGTATGGATGGGGCCCACCAGAAAATTATACTTAAAATACCAGGGGACATTATTTTGTAGCTCAGTCACCTCCTTGGTGAGCATGAACTTTGTAGACAGTAATGTTGGGCCACAAGGATGAGAACATGCCTGAAAAGTGGTGAAATGAGGCAAGGCAAACTTTGATAATACACTTGTGTTTCAGAATTATGAATATCAACCCATTTGGCCCCATTGAACTGATGTCTGACCCTGAGCTTAGAGTTCTAGTTTTTCCCAAGGGACGCTTGGGAGTGTGGATCTCAGTTGCTCCCTTGTGACCCTTCACTAGTGACACAGTGGTCACTAGTAGTGTGACCCAATGGTGTGGGTGCGGGGCTGGCTCAGGAGACCGTTGACATCACCACGGTCAGCTGACTCTTCACGGAAACTGCCCCGCGGTTGGTCATCCTCATGTGTCACCGACACTTGTATGTACCAGGGAGGCCGTGAAATGGGGGCATTGCAGGGTGCAGGGCCACTGCGTAGGGGATGCATCAGTGATAGATGGTTCAGGACCGCTCACCGATCCAAGCCACATCACTCCTACCCATGGTTTGCCCTTCATTTGGGGCCAGGCTGTCCCTGCAGGAACATTTCAGAAGAGGAGGGAAGCTAAGGCATAGGAGAGAGAGTGGATAGAGGAGTAGGCCATTGTCTTGGGGGTGGGCCAGAGATTCCCGTTCATCAGCTCAGGAAAGTGGTGGGCTCTGACAGGCACCCAAAGAGGAAGGACTGTTTAAAAGACAATAAGGAAAATGTGCCAGGCAGAGCAGGAGGCAGGGGCATCCTGGAGAAGGCAGAGGAGGGCACTGACGAGGAGGGAGAGGAACAGGAACTTGTCACCGTAAAGAGGATGTGGCTTGGCTCGCACCCACCTTGATGCCACCAAGACAGTCACAGCCCAGACCTGGAGAAAGTCCCTTCTGCTGCACAGCCCATAGAGGCGTGGGGATGAGTGTTGCTGCTCATTAGCTTATTTGTTGATTTGTCTTTATTTGGGGGTCAGGACCTCATGTATCTATCCCAGGCTAGCCTGACACTTGTCATGTAGCTAAGAATAACTTGGAACTTCTGATTCCCCTGCTTCCACGTTCCCAGTGCTGGGATCACCCTTCCCCACTCATATGCTGCTGGGGATCAAACTCCGGGCTTCCTGCATTCGGGGCCAGCACTCTCCCAACGGACCCACATTCCCAGGCCCGAAGTCGCTGTTGAATGAGTTGCACTCTGGGCAGCAGAGGCCCGCAGTAACACTTGGCAGTGCACACTCACCTTCCAGACATTTCCACAGTTTCAACTTAGTTCAGATTCTTGCTAGACCAGATTCTTTCTCTTCAGAAGCTTGAATAGATGCTGGTCTCAGATCCCTCGCTTGGCGCCCTGTGCTTTGAAGCTCTCACTACAAGTGAAATGCAGAGTAGGAGCCCGGTGTGGTCGAAACTAGTGGAACCTTTGAAGAGCAACTCTTGTGGAAACAAGTTTTTCTCTTTCTTCCTTTTTTTTTTTTTTTTTTTTTTTGATATGGTCTCATGTAGCCGAAGCTGGCCTCAAACTCCTAACGGAGCCGAGGATGACCGAGGGTGTGGGCTACCGAGCACAGTGTCTGTGGTGCTGGGAGATGGAAGTCATGGCTTAGGCTATGCTAGGCAAGTACTCCACCAGTTCAGCTCCATTCCCAGCGTCAAAATGAACCCTATATAAAAAAGACAGGGGTGTGGGAGCCTGTTGGCGCCTACTTACTTGGCATGAGAGTGGTTAGAATTCTTGAGAGACCTGGGAGTACCGAGTCTGGTCTCCGGGTGTTCTTCCATTGAGAGGATTTGCAGTGTGTTATTTGAGTGTGCTTGTGTTCTTCTCTCAGCACTCCACACCCCCAAGTGCCTACGGCTCAGTCAAGCCTTACACCAACTTCGATGCCGAGAGGGACGCTCTGAACATCGAGACGGCTGTCAAGACCAAAGGTAGGCCGTGCGTCTGTCTGTCTGTCTGTCTCCTCCTTGTCTGGGTGGCCTCGAACTCATGGTGTAGCCGAGTCACAACCACCTCTGATTCCAGCGCCAGAGTAGCAGATGCCCTCTTCAGGCACCACAGTCGTATATGTACACACACACACACACACATACACACATACACACATACACACATACACACATACACACATACACACACACTCTACATATAATCCACGTTCTTAAAACAATTCCTCTTTCACACACCATAGGGCGTGATTCTTGTGATTTCTCCATATACCTTTGCGGAAACACCCTAGAGGTTAATAGTTAACTCGTTAGACAAAGATGTTCTCTTCTACATGCTGAGCACAAAGGGTGCTTTTTATCCCTGCATGAGAAAGCTCTCAGCCCGCTGGAATGTAAAGACTGCACAGTTGATCTCTAGCCACACAGCTGAAATGCTCACATTAATAAAAACACTCCCAGGCCCTCCCTGAGTTAGCGGGAAAACTATAGTTCCCAGGCGAAGAAAGCCCTGAGGGCTGAGGCATGGGCTCCCACATTCCCGTGTGGGCAAGCGTGGCTGACATCACCACCACCATCATCATCATCTTGGTCGTCTTCACCAATATTTACTAAGGGCTTATCACGGGCAGATAATGCATTGAGCCATTCTGGAGCATCCTGCTTAGCTGACCTTCAGATTAATTTCTGATGCCATGTGCCATTCCCATTTTACACATGGCACCACGGAGGGTTAGTTAACACGTTTCATGTCTGTTGACCTTGGTTCAGACTTGGATTTGAACATAGTTCTGCCCATCCCCTGACCCGTGTCACAGCCCCCAGCTGTTAGGATTAGATTCGTCACTGTGTCGTCGACCATTTCCAGGCATGAAAGGCAGTGTGTGGTCTGATGCTGTTGCTATCGGATATGCATCCCAGTTGTGGTCCAGCATTAGCGAGGGCACCTGTTTCTTCTTCCTTTTAATCCATCCAGCCTCCAGCATTAGTGCTCAGTCAGTGCTGCAGTTGGAACCACTCTGCCGTGTGTGTGTGTGTGTGTGTGTGTGTGTGTGTGTGTGTGTGTGTGTGCCAAGTGGTTTTGGTAAGTAACAGTTTTCGTAAGTCGGATGCTCTTTACAATAAAACATTTAATATGTATTGTTTTAAGTCTATTTTGCTGATGTTTATCTATCAATACTGACAATTTAATATGCTCATTTTAACATTCATTCACCTTAAACGTGTCAGTTCTGCAGGAAAATGGCAATAAAATGTAGTATACCGTATGTTATTATGACAGCTACAATATTTACTCAAAGGGGGGGGGGACAAGGCACTGGTGACTTATGAAGCTATGAATTATTGTTTCTTGTGGTTTCAGTGTATTTTGTTTCTGTGTTTTCCAAACTTTCCATGATGGTTATGCATGGCCTTTCCAGAGACAGGCAGGATGAGTTCATTAAAAACATGCCCCCGATATTTCAGATAAGTAACACCACTTAGGTAAGGAGCCGACAGGAATCTGGAGTGATTAAGACACTCCTGAACACCTTCACCTCAGATGCTTTATCGGGAGCTGGCGTTGTTGTGACATCAAAGGAAACAGGGCAAACCTTGAATGCTCGTAGAAACGCAAACCAGGGCTGAGGGATGGCTGTCTGCTCCCTAGTGACCCTGCACCTGACACAGATGGGGCGAGCTGGCCTCTTGCGGGCTAGTAAGAGCAAGGAGAGGAGGAGCTGGGATACACTGCCTGGAACAGAGTAGCTGCTATTAAACATGAGGACGGGGCATGGGATGAAGCTGGGCATGAGGACAGTTATTAGGAGGGGCAGAGCGGTGGAGATCTGATTCTGACTCTACCCTGGTAACTCTCTCCCAGCACCTGGGAGAGCTCACCTTTGGGCATTCTGGTGGCTCCCTGCCGCCTCTGCTACAGTTTCTCTTCCTAGCTTTATCTCCTGTTCCATACAGTGTCCCTTAGCAGATGGTGCCTCTGCTTTCGCTACTCCAGAGGTGTATGACTTCTTTTATCCCTGAGTCCCTAATAGTTGTCAAGCATGGCTCTACTCCAGTGTCCCCTTTCCCCGCGCCCCCCAATCATGGTCTTGCAGTGTAGCCCAGGCTAGCTCAAGCTCCTGATCCCTTTCCCCTTGTTGCCCTACTTGTGGGGTTATAGCTGTGTAGAGTCGATTGCCTCCCTGCCTCCTGTCTTCCCACTCCACGCCTCCATCATAGTCCTTGCCACACTATCACACTTGCTGCCCTCTAAATCAGTCTCCGCTTAAGTGGTTTTACTTATTAGCCTTTAACAACTTTGTTTATTTTTATTTTCTGTACATTGCTGTTTTGCCTGCATGTGTGTCTGTGTGAGGGTGTTGGGAGCCCTGGAACTCCAGTCACAGTCTTGAGCTGCCATGTGGGTGCTGGGAATTGAACCTGAGTTCTCTGGAAGAGCAGCCAGTGCCCCTAACCACTGAGCCATCTCTCCAGTCCTCTTAACCTTTTAAAAATGCTCAGGACCATGAGATTGTGTGAGGAGGTAAAAACCCACATACTATTCAGAAGATGCACGGGTCTCAGAGCACAGAGGGGGGGACACAGATACATTTGCGGGACAGGAAGCAAAGGTTCATTACAGAGGCTGGGTGTCACCCAGAAGACTGAATGGTCCCCGTGAGCTTTGATCCATTTTCACCACAGAATTTAGCTCACTCTCAGGATCCAGCTTTGTTTCTATTTGGAGGGATGTTGGATATGTTTTCCTCACATTACCTGGACCCAGTGCAGAGCTGTCGTGTGTTTACTCCCTGGCCCGAGGTAGACCGTGCAACACCTTACGTAATTTATGTCTAGTTAGAAGCTGAGTTGGGCCATGCAAAAGTCGTGATATTGCTTAATTAACAAGAGGTTTCTGAGACTTGATCCGTAGGAGTCTCGTGGTCTAGAATGGCCTTGGGTTAAATATATACTCTGGGGTGTTCAGCACAGCTGGGCATGGTTTACCATATGGGTCCAAATAACTAGAAAGGAAAGTCAGCTAAATTAGAAAAGGATGAATCTCGACTCCATGAAATAGATGGTAATTAGCAGCAGCGCAGCCCTGGAGTTAAGCGCTGGTGCCAACGAATCCCAGCAGCTTTGGCGTCTGCCGAGGGGAGGGCGGGCCGGGAGTTGCTCTATTATTGCCAGTTTTGATTCGAGCAGTATTTGTGTTCCCCGGAAGGGCGAGGCCCCCCCTCCTCATGAGCGAGCCCAACTATAGAAGTGAGTTTCTGCGCTTCTTTTCTCTTGTATTTTAAAATAGAACTACCTCAGGTTCCCAGCAAGGCCGCAAGACCGCCCTCCTATGCACTGGAGAGTGAGCCAGGACCGGGAATCTGGGTTTCACTTGCATGCCTGGAGGGGAATGCAGCAGCTGAGCGCAGCCAATAAGAGAGTATATTCTCCGAGGGTGCCAGGAGGTGTGTTGGCCGGGGACCAGAACCTCTTACTTATAAGATGGAGGAGGTTGAAGAAAACCCTGCCGCTGTGAGGCACACTCCTGGGGAAGGCCTCTGGAACTCCAGGGCTATCCCCTTCTGCTAGAAGGGAAGCTGTCCACTCCTCCTTTGTGGAGGCCTGCCCCTTGGGCTTCAGGGTCACTGCAGACCAGCCCTCATCTTACAGCTCTTCTCAGAGGCAGACAAGGCCCCCGTGGAGTCACAGCTTGCCTCTCTAAGGGCACCGTCTGCATAGCTGTGCAGGCACCAGGCGTCTGGAAAACCCAGGGCAAGGAGTCCCCAGTGCCCTGGCATCGCTGGCATCAGCCTTCATTGGCTACCTCGCCTCATCCCTTTCTCCTCTGTAAGAGGAGACGGCCCTTCTGTCCCCCGCGGAAACCCAAACACCAGTTTCACCCAGAAACGGCAGAAGAAACCGGATTCTTTTCTGGCGTCTATCTGCACGGTGGTTTGAGGGAGGAGGGGGCCCTGCTGGGTCCTGTGGCAGCCGTTCAGGTTTGTCCCTTCCCGTTCCCTGAGGTGACCGGAGAACCAGGGCGTCCAAAGGTGCCCCCATGTCACACATGTTATTCCACTTATGACTGGATTTGCTTCCTTGTGTTTTCCTGCTGGTACTACATGGGATTTTGGAAACATGCTAGATTGTTCTCTGAGCCTTAGAAGGGCTTTATTTATTTATTTATTTATTTATTTATTTAAGTCAGGGTCTCTTGTATCCCAGGCTGGCCTAGAAGCTGCTCTGTAGCCAAGGGTGGCTTTACATTTCTAACCCTCCAGTTTCCACCTCCCAAGTGCTAGGGTTAGAGGTAAGCACCACAACCCCCGGGCTGTGTGGTGCTTGGTTCCAAACTCAGGACTTCATGTATGTTAGGCCAGCATGGTACCTACTGAGTTACATCCCCATCTCCGGGTTCTCGATTATTAATGCATCCCTTGTCTATAACAAAGCAGACTAGGCCTTGGGTCCTTTCTTCCTTTCTTCCTTTCTTTCTTTCTTTCTTTCTTTCTTTCTTTCTTTCTTTCTTTCTTTCTTTCTTTCTTTCTTTCTTTCTTTCTTTCTTCCTTCCTTCCTTCCTTCCTTCCTTCCTTCCTTCCTTCCTTTCTTTCTTGAGCTGAGGATCGAACCCAGGGTCGCCTTGGTTCCTTTCTAAGAAACTTAACCAAGGTGACGTCAGAACAGAGTGGGAACAGAAGTTTGATCTCCGGGTTAAAGTGCCTTCCTGGGTACTCAGCTAAGCGAGGCTGTCCTCGACCTGGGTCCATGTCCCACAGCTATACCACACCTGCCAGAGGCCTGAGGTTCCTCAGCCCTACCCTGAGTATACATTTTCTCTCCCAGTTCTCACGGAGCTTCCATAGTCGACCTTGAAACTGTACTGTTAATCTCCTGAGCGCTATTAGCAAACAGGGTCCCTGTCTTCTGTCTGCCCTGTGTTTTCATAAGCCAGTCATTGAATCCAGGCAGGGGCTAGGTCTGTGTCAGAGAAGCTGAGGGAAGGACTTGCCTCCTATCATTCATTCAGTCTTTATTGTGTTCTAGAAAAAGTTTTACCATGGTCCCTGTTTTATATCTGGGAATGCCAGGCAGCGAGAGAGAAGCAGGGTGCCCCCAGGTCATACAGGCCTGAGTTCCAGATACTTTCCAGAATATCACCTTGGTTGCCGCTGCTTATGCAGAGGCCTCCTGTGTTAGTTTTCTCATTCCTGGGTCAAAAGACCCGACCAAAGCAATTTAGGGGAAGGAGGGTTTCTTGGGGCTCACGATGGGCGTGTATAGTCCATCACGGTGGGGAAGGCGTGGCAGCAGGAATGGGAGGCAGCCAGCCACACTACATCCACAGCCAGGAAGTAGAGAAATGAACGCTGGTGCTCAGTCCACTCTCTCCACTTTAGACAGTCCAGGACCCCGGGCCACGGGATGGTGCTGCCCACGTTTACAATGAGCATTCCTGCCTCAGTTAACCCTATCTAGGTAACGCTTCACAGACATGCTTAGAAGTTTGTGACTCTAGATCCTAGATCTAGTCAAGTTGGTAATACTAACCGTCATAGTACCCCTGGGGCCCTGGCCAGTCCTCCCTGGCATACTTCAGGCTCTGTCGTAAAGATGATTTCTTCTCATCCAAAAATGTCAGGATATCCAGCAACCCGAGCTGTAGCCCTCGACCCCCGCCCCCTCCCTCTGGGGACCTGGATAAGGCAATTCTCCTTTTCTTTCCAAGCAGGCAGCTCCCGTCCTGAGGCCTCTTGAGCCCCCAGCAAACAAATGAAATCCGCTCTTTGTGCAGTCAGCATGTCTCTGCCGCTGTGAGTCAGCATCCTGTTCCAAACGGCTCTTGGTCCCTTGCCATGGACAGTGGAGACACACATTTTCCATGGAATGCAGGAGGACGGACGGAGCAGACTTGGGATTTCTACCCACAGAGAGGAGGAGGGCGGGCGCAGGCCTTGTGGCTTTGGGTTCAGCCAACACTTGAAACTTTTTTTTTCCTTTTCTTTTTTCTTTTGGTTTTTCAGAGACGGGGTTTCTCTGTGTAACGGTACTGGCTGTCCTGGATCTCACTCTGTAGACCAGGCTGGCCTAGAACTCACAGAGATCCGCCTGCCTCTGCCTCCCAAGTGCTGGGATTAAAGGCGTGCGCCACCAGTGCCCAGCTACTTGAAACTTTTTAATGCTTGAAAAAGTATGGTGGATGGTTGAAAAGACCCAAGCCCCCAAAGCCACTGCCGGAGCCCAGCTGTCAGTCATGCCTTCTTAGAGCTGTCGTTTAGCAAAGCCCTTCCTTAGGTGGACTAGAACAATGACTGACCTTCCCCATGTCTTCAGTTGGAATAGCAAAAGTATGTAGATGATTAGATTAGCTAACCATTCTCATCCAGGGAACACATGCTTAGCCTCTACCCTGTGCCCAAGTGTTGTTTTCTCACCTGGAGCCAAATACATACAATCTTAGGCAACTTTAACTTCTAAGGTTTGAGTAGGTTTAGTAAATTTTAAAAAGATCGCCTGAGTGGAGCTCAGCAGTTAAGAATGCTTGCTGCCCTTGCAGAGGACCCGAGTTTGATTCCTTCCCAAGGAGTAGACCGACCTCCAGTTTGGCCAACTGGACACCTGGCTGCTGAAAGGAATGCCAAATGCCTCTTTGGTGGCTGAGAACTGGGGTTACAGTTTGTGTAGCCTACCTCTTCCTAGGTGTTATTTCTTGCCTGGGTTGTTTAGAGAAAAGTAAATATTCCCTTCCCAAAGACCGCAGTCAACCCTCTGCCTCGTAAAAGTAGGCGATGGTGTAACAGTACAGCACAGTGGTAGATTTCCCCTTCCCCAGCCTTGGTCGCCCACCTCTGTCAGTGAGTCCCAAGGAAGGGATTATTTGGGAGTTGGTGTTAAAATGCTGCTTTGGGGCTCCCAGGTCCTAGAGTGTCCTAACGAGTAGAGCTCTGGTGAGGACTCAGGAGTTTGGTTGTTTGCATTGATTGGTTGATTAATTTACTGTACGTGAAAGAATGCCGTGGTGCACATGTGGAGGCCAGAAGACAACTTTGGGGAGTCCGTCCTCTCCTTCCATGATGTGGGTTGCTCCAAGGCTCAAATTCTGGTTGTCAAGTTCAGCCTCAATTGCCTTTATCCACTGATCCACATTGCCTGCTTGGGGCAGAGTTTTTAGTAAGTGTTCTGGGATTTCAGTACTGGTCAGCTGAGGGTCACATTCTGACTTAATAACCTTTAGGAGTCTGACTAAATCTACCACCATCCCTGATGACATCTAAATGTGGATTAATGTCAGGCTCTGTCAGAGCTTCGATGTGGAACTGTGGGTCTTTGTCCATTGTCCCCAGTGCGGGCAATATACAGAGTGTGACTCACAGGAGCCAGCATTTCCACAGGTCACTGATGCAGACCTGGGCCTCAGTCTCATCTTTGGACTCCCCATCTCTAAAGGAAAAAGAGGCCCACGTCTCTTTCTTCCCATTTCTTAATAGTTTGAAAGCCTTGATATGTGACTTAGGCTGACTCAAAACCGGCAATCCTCTTATATCAGCTTCTTAAGTGCTGAGGTTACAGATCTGTGCCAGATCATGTTCAGTGTCTTCTGAAGTGAGGTCACTGGTTGATTCTAGTTCAAGGACTGTGCAACATTCGCTGTGTATCTCACCCCCCTCATGGCCATTATGATGAATTTTACAAGTATATTTAATTACCTCACCCCTCAGATGATCACTGCTAAAACTGATAAATATGCTTCTAGGTCCAGTCCTATACACAGATACATATTCTTTTCTCTTTCTTCCTTTCTTCCTTCCTTCCTTCCTTCCTTCCTTTCTTTCTTTCTTTCTTTCTTTCTTTCTTTCTTTCTTTCTTTCTTTCTTTCTTTCTTTCTTTCTTTCCTTCCTTCCTTCCTTCCTTCCTTCCTTCCTTCTCTCTCTCTCTCTCTCTCTCTCTCTCTCTCTCTCTCTCTCTCTCTCTCTCTCTCTCTCTCTCTCAGACAGGGTTTCTCTGTGTAGCCCACACAACTTTAATCTCAGCATGCAGGAAGCAGAGGCAGGCAGATCTCTGTGAATTTGAGGCCAACTGGTTCTAAATAGTGACACCCCATCTCTAAAAGAAAAAACAAACAAACAAAAACAAAATGAAGAACTAAATAAAAATTAGGTTATAGTCGGTCGACTGGTTTACATTCTGTGCTTTTGTTTGTATGTTGTTTATTTTCCCCAGAGCAGGCAATATTTCCACGCTGTAATTTTAAATGACCACATAGTACTCCAGTATGTGGACAAAAGGATTTTTAACCAGCCCCTTATTGGAAATCCAGGGTGACATCAGCATCCTCAGAGCTGACCCAAGTCTAGCAATAGGGTCTCTGTGTTTATACTGACTGCCCTAAAATCTAAGCTGAAGTCAGGGTCATTTGTTAATGGCTTAGTATGTTTATTGGTGTGCCCTCACTTTGAAATGAGTATATAAAAATGTTAAGCCATCTTTATCTTTAAAATTTTATTATTATGATTTTTTAATGTGCATTAGTGTTTTGCCATGGGAAATTTTGGGTCCCCTGAAACTGTAGTTACAGACAGTTGTGAGCTGCCATATGGTTGCTGGAAGTTGGGGTCCTCTGGAAGAGCAATCAGTGCTCTTGACCGCTGAGCCGTCTCCCCGCCCCCATCTTTATTTTTATACCCAGAAATTGTAGCTTTCTAGTGACCATGAAGCATCAGAATGCATCCTGTGTCCATCTGCTCATTTCTTTGCCCGCAGACATCATAGTTCTGGGCTCAAGTGCTCTGGGATGCCTCCGACTTGCCGTGTGCAGTCTGTGAGTGACCTTGTGAGCTCAGGGGCTCTGGAATATCTCCCCAGTTGTGGCAAAGACTTTTCATTTTATTAAACAAAGTTCCTAGTCAGGCAGGAGAGAGCCTTCTCTCTGCCTGAATCCTTAAGACCGAGCTTTCCCGACTTAAATGACATGTGTGGAATATTTCTGATACAAAATTGGAAACTCTCAGATACCACTAGGTATTGCTTATCTTTGTAAATACACATGTTCCAATTAAAACAGGTACTGAAACATTTGGGTGGCACTTCAAAACTCCCAATTTAGATTTAATTTAGATTAAAACACTTACTCTTTTTTAATACAGTTGTAAAATTGATTATTAAAGTCACCTATTGAAGATTGAAAGCACAGGATGTGTGTTTTCCTTGTGAGACAATCTCGCCTTCAATAAGGGTGGTTCTATTAATCAATTAAGCTATTAAAATATAACTGCCATATTAAGCCTGACTCGTTTGTCATGACAGCTGGTATAATTATAGAAATTATACCTAGCCATTTATACAGTCGTAATCTTGCAATAAATATAAATAATTGTCTCTATTAATTCATTTTGAAGGTTCTGTCTATTAATTCTCCAGTTAAGTGGCAACTTGGGGATGTTCATTTAAAATCCCCCTAAATCTTTGTTGTTCGTTCCGTCTGGCTGCCAGAGTTCCACACACATACACACACACACACACACACACACACACACACACACACACACACACTCACCTCCCACGGTTGATTTCAGGAACCAATTCATGAATAAAATAGCCTTTTTAAGTACAAATATTTAAAGGGTCGAGGCCCCAGGTCTAAGGCTTTCTGGGAAAGAGGGTGATGAGAGTCTGTGCTGGGTCGGGAAGAGGGAAGAGCTGCTCTTGACATCCGAGTGTTGGGTGTGGAAAAGAGCACACGGATTTCACTGTATGAAGGTCCCTTGTAGTAGGAGAGTGTGGTGGGTTAACGGTTCACAATTGATTCTCTGCAGGAGTGGACGAGGTCACCATCGTCAACATCCTGACTAACCGCAGCAATGCGCAGAGGCAGGACATTGCCTTCGCCTATCAGAGGAGGACCAAGAAGGTAGTGGAGTCTCCCCGGGGTGGAGGGCAGGCCTTGCTGGACTAATGTCTTCCGATATCTCTGGCTCTGTTCTTCATTAGTGTGTGTGTATATGTGTGTCCCTTGTTTGTGTCATCCTGCCTACCCCGGGGTGGCTCTGGAGCTTCCTGGTGATTCTCCTGTCTTCATCTTCCATCTTGCCACAGAAATGCTTGGGTTACAGATGTGTGCTACCACATCTGGCTTTTTTTACATCTAGCACCACTGCCTGCTGAGTCATTTCCCCACCCCACCCCCCCACCCACTGTCCAACATTCTTTCTGTGAATTGTGGCTCGTCTTTAACCAAAAAGAGCCTTCTAGAACTCTTGGATGTCCAAGGTTTTCCCCCTCACATCCTTGTGAGGGTTGCTGCTCACACAGGCACACATGTGGGAGCTGGAACATAGAGGTAACACCCTAGAGCACATGAGGGAGACACTCTGGAATAGATCACAAGGAATAGCAGCAGTGGAACCACTTGTCGGGTGCTTACTTTGTGTCAGGTACTGTGCTTAGTACTTTAAACGGAACAACTCACTTCCTCTATTGGCTTCTTGTGCTTCTTCATCAGATGTTGTGAACTTAATTTTAGGATGGTTTCCTCCACTGGGCATTGATCCTAACAGGATCTTCTCACCTACACTGAAGGGCTGGGGAGACAACTCAGTTGGTACAGTGCTTGCCACACAAGCATGAGGAAGGACCTGAGTTCAATCCCCAGCATCCATGTTAAAAAAAAAAAAAAGTTAAATACACAGCTTGTCATTGTAACCCCAGGGCTGGGGAGTCTAGACAAGAGGATTCTTGGGGCTCCCTGGACAATCAGTCCAGCTGATTCCCGAAAGCTGAGTTCAGTGAGAGACCCTGTCTCAAAAAATAGATGGAGCTCAATTGAAGAAAGAAAATAAACATCAACCACCGACCTTCCCATGTAGACATACATGTGCATATGTACCTGTGCACATGAACATATATATGCATACACACACACACACACAACTAATAACATGCTTAGCTTTGTCAAATCATCGCAGCGACCGGGCTTGTTGAAGCGCTGTGTTCTTCCCGCCATCTTCAGCGTGCCCCGCTCCCGCTGTTTCGGGGGTCTCTGTGTGTTTTCTCCGTGGCTGGTCCACTCGTGGTTAAAAGCAGCTCTCCCACTTGTTTATCTTGTTTTGCCTTCAGCATTGGGAAATTTTATTTTTAAGGACGTGCTACTTAATTTTTTTAACTTTTTTTTGCTATTAAAAGCTTTTCATTTATTCTCGGACGGAGCCATAAGTGGCGTCCTGCAGCTCCCTCTGACTTGAGGCTCACTTCCAGCCACAGTGGAGGTGACCTGACAGGATGCCAGAAGAGACTGTGTGTTCCCGGAGTTGACATGACCACCAGGTCCTGGGAGTTCCCGGTCAAGCCTGGCCGTCGCTCCCTCCTCCATGCTCTGACATAGTTGGAAAGGACATAAAAAGGAAGGCAGCTGGCTCCCTTCATCCCACGTGCATTAAAATTCCTCTTCCAGTAGACTTGTATTAATCTGCAGTGAGGCGGAGAGCGGAGTGTTTTATGTCTCTAGCTTTCCCAGAGGATCTGAGAGCTGGGAGAGCCAAGTTCCTGCTGGAACAGGAGGCCCACCACTTTGGACAGTAGGAAATAACTGCTCATTCGGTGTGGTCTTGGAGCTGTGCACACACACAGAGCTTGATTTGACGTTAGAGAGCTGCAGAACACAGACCCTTCATAGCCTGTTGGAGTAAAGATGTTATCAGAGTCACGAGAAGGGTCAGCAAATACACAGGCATTGCCATGTGCTAGGGACAGCCTACTGTCCTGATGATTCTTGGTGGCCCAGAATGATCATCTGTCACAGAAAGATGCCACAACTGCTTGAGGTCATTTCTGAAGGACATCCTGGCTTTTTTTTTTTTTTTTTTTTTTTTTTGCAGATGCATTGTTGGTCAAGGTCTGATCTAAAGCATCAGTTCTCAGCCTGTGGGTCATGACCCCTTTGGGAGGCAAATGACCCTTTCATAGGGGTTGCCTAAGACCATCGGAAAACACAGATATTTACACTACAACTCATAACAGTAGCAAAATGAGTTATGAAGTAGCAAGGAAAATAATTTTGTGGTCGGGGGTCGCTACCTTACAAGGAACTGTATTAAAGTGTATGTGTAAAGGGTCGCAGCATAGGAAGGTTGAGAACCACTGCTCTAGAGGGATCCAGACTGACCCTGCCCAGGTGGCAAGCCACAGATCTTGGTACAGCTAGCAAAGGGGGGCCACGAGGAGGAAGGGATTTGGATTTGTGCTTTGCACATTCAAACCAGTATTAGGCATGAGGTTTCTCTGTACAGAGGACAACTGTTCTTTTTTTAATCCCTTATGGGATTATTGTTTGGACATTCTGAGCAAGTCAAGTCAAAGTGGAAAAATCCAGTAGGTACCCAGATGCCTGTTAAGGCTGGAACAGAGATGGTAGTGGGGAATGTGGAGGGTAGACTTAGTTGGGATCCCTTAGCCTTAGGGTTCCAGTTTGGAAGGCTGGCATCATAATTGGTATGTGTTGTTTTAGAAAGACCCTCCTACCTCCCATGTAGGTTTAGGCATCAGAAGCTAGAGAAAGAATGTGAATGAGCTGGTCCCAATGCTTCCTCAGATCTACATCAGGTCTGACATTCTTGACACGTGTGTTCGGAAAGATTGTCTCTAAAGCAGGCTGCCCATCACCTCTAGAGGCAGGGACAGGAGGATCCCCAGGAACAGTTGACCAGCCAGCCAACAAGGCCAAGTTTCAGGCCAATGAGAGCCCCTGTCTCAAACACAAAGTGGAGGGCACCTGAAGAATGGCACCTAAGCTTGTCCTGTGACCTTCACACACACACACACACACACACACACACACACACACACACACACACACACACACACGTGCGCGCGCGCGCGCGCGCGAGAGAGAGAGAGAGAGAGAGAGAGAGAGAGAGAGAGAGAGAGAGAGAGAGAGAGAGAGAGAGAGAGAGAGAACCATTGTAGTTCCGTTCAGTTCAGGTCAGCCAGTCGGTACTTTTAGCTGTTAAGATGCCCACTCTCCAAGGAAAATATCTTTAAGAGCCACCCTGAATTAAGAATATCTGTCTACATATGTTAAGTACTGCCTCAGACTCCTGGCTTTATTAAAATCATGTGTTCACAAGGACGGCAGCACCCCTAAGAAATAATATTCAACAGGGAGTCAAAAGGGGAATCTGGGGGGCTGGAGTTCACATCATATTCACTCACACCACCCCGATTTGGAGGAGTAGATGGCTGATTGTGAGGTGCAGTGTTTTACACAGGGCAGCCTTGGTTCCACTCCCGGCCCTGCTAGGACTTCTGCAGGCTACAAGGCCCCACCCTGGGACAGCTTCACAAGTCTTCCCTGGGATCTCGGCAGCCCTGGAGGACTCTGCTGTTCTATCTACCTCACTTCTTTTCAGCTAGACTTTGACCTTGGAAAGTGCCCTGTCTCCCACAGGTGTCCCCACGGTACTGTGAAGCTCCGTTCTTAGCTCTCTCAGGAACTCCCAGGCTACACCGGTTTCCGGCTAGTGATCAGCCTGGATATTAATGGGTTTTGTTACAATGTGGTTTCTGACCCCCTGGTCTGATGAAGGGAATGTAGGGAGGAAGTTCTCCCCAGATCACAGAGTGGCCAAAGACTCACAGCCTGCCTTTTAGACAGAGATGTCTCATTTTCTGTCTCACTGGTTTTAAAATGGATATTGATCATAAGCGTGGCTCCTAACCATCTCCCTTTGGCAGGAGCTTCCATCAGCGCTGAAGTCAGCCTTATCTGGCCACCTGGAGACGGTGATTTTGGGCCTATTGAAGACACCTGCCCAGTATGATGCTTCTGAACTGAAAGCCTCCATGAAGGTAAACACATGTGGGATGTCATCTGTCAGCTCTCCCATTAATGTATGTGAATTACAGCCTTGTGAGTGTAATTAGGTGATTGTCAGTTGTGCTGGGCTCTTATTTGAAATCATACCCCCCCCTCCCCAATGCTATAAGTTGTCAGGATTTGAACCAAAAATATTTCAATTTCTCTCCCTTTTTTTAAGACTGCAAAGAAATTTCCTGATGCTGAGAAGTCAGTTAGCAGCTGCTCAGACTTGGCACCTGGGCGATTGGAATGCCTTTCGGGAAAACTGCTTCCTTGATTACACTTCCTCTTTAAGGAGGATATGTGGGGTGTTAAGGAGAAAGAAAAACAGCTTTTGTTTAGCAAAGCTTGCAGATTCTGCCCATGCCCCCCTGGTGCCGCTTCCTCTGACTTCCCCCCATCCAGTCCCGGTCCAAAATTCAGATTTGAGCCCAAAATGAGCAACGTAGTGCAGGTAGGGCTCGATTTCAGGTTGGAAATAGCACCTGGATTCAGTGGAAAGTTTTGGCAAGGTGTAATATTGTTATCTAAGTTTTGATTTTGCAGTTATTTTGAACATGGGACTTGAGGTTAAATTAGTAAATTCTAGTATAGAAGGACCCTTGGATTTTGTGCCCACCTAAGCTACACAATATTACTTAAATGTAAGAGCTGTATAAATGTCCTACACAGCAAAGCTCGGGGCCCCTTTTCTGGGTGTGCTTGTGACACGTTGGATAATCTGATGCTGCCCTCTGCTGGCACAGCTGGGTAAGGCATCCGTAGTGAGCGGAAGCCATCTATCACACGCAGTTGAACTGTCATCTTTTCCCCAGAACACACTGGAATGAGGCCCCCTCACACACAGGGCGTCACCAGACACCCCTGGACTTGTTAGCACAGAGCCACTGTAGGACTTGTTAAATGTCTCTTTCTTCAGTTCATCAGCATAGCTCAAGTGGCACTCAGTTTATTTGGGAGGGCTTGCCTGGAGTGTCCTCCTAGATAGGCTGTGCTGCAGGGGAGAGATCAGGAAGAATATAGTGCCGTGTAACCAGGCATGCATGGGGTGCGCGCTAATAATCCCAGCGCCCCAGAGATGGGGGCAGAGGGGATCAGATGTTCAAGATCATCCTTGGCTATGTGGGGAGGTTAAGGCCAGGCTGGATACATGAGACTTTATCGGAGGGAGGGAGGGAGGGAGAGAGGGAGAGGGAGAAGAAGAGGGAGAAAGAGAGGAGAGAGAGAGAGAGAGAGAGAGAGAGAGAGAGAGAGAGAGAGAGAGAGAGAGAGAATAGTTTCATGTCAACAACAGCTTGATGAAAGTAGATTCCTGAGATTGCCAAATCTTTGGACCTTTGGGGCCATGTGTGAGCCAATCTTTTCCTAGGTTTCTCAAACCATCAACACTCAGATCAGTTCATCTTACTTTTGTCAAGAATCCACTTAGTTGTGGTTCATGTGATTTCCCTGGCCTCTATTATTAGGTATTATTGACTCGAAGCAGGCCTGTGTGAGCTGTCAGTCACTCCACTAATCCAAGTAATCGAACCCCGTGAAAGGTGCTTTAACTGTGCCATCTTTGACCTGATGCCAGCCTTTCCATTAGCTGTCCTGGTTGAGGAACCCTTCTGAAATACACACATCTTGAAGGGACATTAACTAAAACGATGCTTTCCTTAAAAAAAATAAAATAAAGTCAGTTTTCCCTTCAAGCAATACCAGTGGCGGTGTCTTGCCGTATGTCACAGGAGAAGTTGCTTCTGTGATAAGAATTATGGGTAAGCTGTGGAAAGCTTGGGCCAAAGTTTTAGAAATTGCCAAGGTCACCTTTGAAAGCAGAGATAAAACCCTGTTAGAGTTCTCCGATATGCGGGTGATGGAGAGAGAGATACTATGTGCTCGGCGCCTGCTCCTTCAGTGTCAGGACACGGCATTTCTCCTGGCACATGACTTACTGTCAGTTCTCATTTCTGTCATCTCCGGAAAAAAAAAAAAAAAAAAAAAAACCTGCCTCTCCCAGGAAATATTCAGAAACTTGGTGGTCATCTCAGAATACCTGCTCGGAGGGCTGTGTAGACTTTTTGCTGACAAGGGAAGAATTTGGGGCTTTGCTGGAACCTGCGAAAAATCATGATTAAAAACTCCGGGAGAAGAGTCAAAGATTAGATTAAGACTAAAATTCAAAATTAACTATTAACCTGGGGCTTAGCTTAGATTATACAAAGCACATTTTTAAAGGGGCATATACACTCTAATAAGTTTAATTAATAGCTGACACACTTTTCATGTGGATAAGGACCTTTCTTATTGTATTAACACCTTCTAATTGATTTACATTTTAAACAGCTGTAATTCTACTTAGTTCAAAGTGGTACCTCTCTATTCGTGAAGACAAGTACTAGAGGACCCTGGTTATTAAGCCTTGACTTTGATCAGGAAGCCAGCTTTGAAATACATGTTTCATTGAGTCCTTTCAAGCTCTCCAGCAAGCTCAAAAGTGTATATATTAAACCAGAATATCTCACTCATTAAACTCTCATTTCCTAATAAAGTGCTGGTGTCTAGGATTGTTTAGCAATTTTGTTATTCCCCTTTCCTTCACTAAAATACCCAAAAAGTGCAGAGTAATCAAGCAAAAATGGATGTCACATGATGCATTTTTTAAATGTTGAGCCATTTTTGTGTTTCAAAGAAGAGAGACTAGTTTTTACCCTAATGACACCTTTCTCCGCTAAGTAGATGTTCTAATCTATGGCAGACGCCTGACAGTAACCACATACCATTTCTTTTCAATGAAGACAACTATTTCCTGTTTATTAAAATAGCGGGCAGCCATGATCGAAACTATCGTAGACTAACGGCAAATGGGAGCCTGCGGCCTCCCCCCAGCCCTGTGAGATATCTGAGGGCTGTCTCGTCTTATTCATGTTTTTAAAAAACATAGTTGAACATAGATGTGCCACTTACACCATCTTGGGATCTGGTGATGTGACAGAAAAACAGCCTTACTTTGTGCTGAAGGAGTCGAGCACAGACAGACAGACTGCTCAAGAGGGGTGCCGTGGGGAGATGTAGCTAACAGAGCCATCTGTTTGCAGTAGGCTGAGGGTGAGGAGGGCCACTGATGTCTGGGCTTCTTGCTTCACAGGGCCTGGGGACTGATGAGGACTCCCTCATTGAAATCATCTGCTCCAGGACCAACCAAGAGCTGCAGGAGATTAACAGGGTGTATAAAGAAAGTGAGTCGCCTGTTCTGGGATCCAGCCTCTCAGCACAAGTTGCGCGTGCGCATGCGCATGCATATATATATATATATATATATGTGTGTGTGTGTGTGTGTGTGTGTGTGTGTGTGTGTGTGTGTGTGTGTGTGTGACTAAACCTGGAGCTCACCAATTAGGCTAGATTGGCCAGCTCGTGAGTCCCACAGATGCCCTTGTCTCTGCCTCCCCAGCACCGAGATTATAAGCATACACCTGCCACATTGTGCACACGTGTGGAAGTCAGACCCTCCAAAGCAGCTGATTCTGTCCTCCTACTGTGAGGGGTCCAGAGGCTGGAGCTCAGTTCACCAGCTGTGGCCACCAGCACTTTTATCTACTGAGCCATCCTGCCAGCTTGAGAACCAGGATTTTAATTAGAAAAGAGTCCGCTGATTAAAGAGAGCCCGCGGACCCCCTGGCTCGATTTAGACTTGTTTGTTGGCACTGACAATCACCCTAACTCCGATCTCATGGGAGCGAACATCCTTCTAGAGACTTCCTCCTCAGATGGGGACTTGGGAATAGACTGTTTCCACACTACCACGACAATGCCTGCTTTTGGAAGCTTGGTGGGCGAGAGATAGATGGGGTTGGCGGCTGGGTGTACCGGTGGGAAGCGTTAAGCCAGATGTGGTGTTTTCTCAGTGTACAAGACCGATCTGGAGAAGGACATCATTTCGGACACATCTGGCGACTTCCGCAAGCTGATGGTCGCCCTTGCAAAGGTTGGTCTGGGTCTTCCCCTCCCCCCTTGCTTCCTTCCACGGCAGGCAGGCAGGCAGACAGGCAGGCACAGCTCCTTCTATACTGGGGAGGAATTAACTAAATCCTCGTGCCTGCTCAGAAATTCCGTTGCCTTCCCGCCGCCGCAGAGCTGTCATTTTGTTAATAGGATTTCTTATCCTGCAGAACCGTGTGGACAACTGGACTCCGGGGCCAGGGGAGGGGTGGGCGGCTCCCAAGCTCTGGCCTGGATTTCTGTGTGAACCTTCACCGAGTGACTGAAGGAAGGTCGCTTCGCCACTCTTTGTGGCCACACCAAACCCATGCAAGGGACCTTACTTCTTTCACCTCTGGCCTTTCTTGTGTGTGCAGATGTTTGCCTGTGTTGTGCTTTGGCATGTGTGGGGGCCTTTGTGGGCTCTTGGCTAACGTTAGCACACTAACATGGATGTAAGGCGTGTCTCCTGTGAATCTCTAAGTTCCGGCCAGCGTGTACCTGAACACCTGCCTGTCCAGGGACGGGACTTTTCCTCTCAGGCAAATGTGACTGAGGAGTGCGCTGCAGCCTGGCTCACTCGCATCTCCGTGACAGCGACAATTCTGTGGCTCTCCTGGCTTCACGTGCCCCTGTCTGGGCACCACAGTCCCCGGGTCTTTTTAGAATCCACGTGCATCGTTTTGCTTCCTTGGGCAAAACCCATGGCTGCCGCACCCATCCGGAAAGCCCCACTGCCTTCGCCCTGGGCACGGCAACGTTTATCTTCGTCTCTGTGATTCTGTCTTCCTGCTCTGTGATCCCTCTGGACGCTGTGTCCCTCACCTGGAAGCCTGTCTTGTACAGAGGGGCCCCACCTGCCACCATACTGCTAGCCCCTTAGGGTCCCGCTCAGGTCCCAACCCTGTTACCCCTGGGCTCAGCTGACAGCTCTCTGCAAGGGTTTCCCCTCTGTTTGCACATCATCACGGCACTCTCGGGGGGCCATGTGTTTTACCAAGAGGCACAGTTTTCGGGGAGAGGTTGAAATGGCTTCTGCTTCTCTGGGGGGTGGCTCAGAGAATTGTGGGAGATGCTTACTCAGGACTGGGCACCCAGGGGTGGCTAACTCTGGTGAGGCACAGTGTGCACACTTGCTTCCCCGACGACCTCGACGACCTCGCTCTTCCCCGGCCTTGTCTAGATTGACAGGAGAAAAGCTGTAGGTGGTGTTTGTTCAGGAATGAAGAAGTTACAGCTCACCGGAGTTGGAGAGGAACCACCTCCAGCCTCATAATGCACAAAGAGCTAGGTCTGACTGTCTTCCCTGTCCTTTTCCTGTAGGGCAGAAGAGCGGAGGATGGTTCTGTCATTGACTATGAACTGATTGACCAGGATGCCCGGGTATGTGCCAAGCTTCTTGACTGAAGTTTATATGGCCTGTACTTTTGGAGGGGTTGTATCCCACATAACCATGTATTTATGTACCATGAATAACCCCAAACTGATATTTGTTATCTCTCAGGTTCTCTGGGTCAGGCATGGGGACCGGATTGGCCAGATGTTTCTGGCTCCAGGTCTCTCGTGAGGTTGTAGACAAGATGTTGTCAGGGCTACAATTACCGAGAGTGTGACTGGGTCAAAGGGATCTTCCCTATGTAGCTGCTTGAATGTCCTGTCGACATGGTGGCTGGCTTCCCACGATTGAGTGATTCAAGAGGGAGCCGGAAGCCCTCGTGCTTTTATGGCCCGGTCCCAAGTGTAACACACTGGCACTCTTGTCATACTCTGATCATTAGAAGTGAGTCCGTGAGTCCAGCCCACAGCTGTGGGAGGGGCAGAACTAAGTAATGTCCCTTACAAGGGAGTAGTGGCCCTTTTTAAGCCTCAACCCATCTGAGAAATATGAGGCTTGCGCCTACTTCCTGGGAGTGACACTTGTAATGCTGCTGTTGATGACCGGATCTGTACCCAGCTCCCATGGGCTCCTTCAGGCTTGGGCTTCATGGAAGTGCTTGGTCTTGGCAGTAGCTGGTAGGGAAGGTGGAATGGATGGAGTAGGTCCGAGCAGGATAGGAGGTCTCCCTGCTCCGCTCAGTGGGGACAGGGGAGGGTGACAGAGGCTTGCCCCTTCCTCGTAAAACTGGTTTAGACGGCTGTGACCTAGGTGTACCTCACGTAAAGGGGCCAGCAGTTGGGTTATCTCAAGGCATGTCATGAAAGCGGCGGACAAAATCAGGTGCCTCAGTTTGAAAATCCTGCATCGTCTGCAGAGTACTTCTAGGATGAGAGGAAGGTTTTTACTGAGTGCTAGAAGTGGGCTTTGTGGTCTAGGGAGATAGCTCAGTGTGGTCCCGAGAAGCCAAAAACTTGAGCTCACTTGTTGTGAGTGGTACATTTGGGGGGTCACACCCGCAGTGTGGGCTTCCGTGCTCACTTGTCACCTGGGATGGGCTTTTGAGTGACACTTGCTTGGGGCCGTGTGGCTGACGTTTCCCGGTTGCCGGCCTCTCTCCCAGGACCTCTATGACGCCGGGGTGAAACGGAAAGGGACCGACGTTCCCAAGTGGATCAGCATCATGACCGAGCGCAGTGTGTGCCACCTGCAGAAAGGTGGGTGCTGTGCCAGGGAGACCTCGGTGCCAGGGGGCTCTCGGATGGCAGAGGTGCAGGCTCCGCTGAGGCTTAGAGCTTCCAGAACAAGGCTCATTCTCCACCTGGCTCTCCCAGTTTTTTTTTTTTTTTAATCAAATCATTTGGTCTCCTTTCTCATTCTGGACCCTCTGTCCCCAAATATGTTCTATATTTGATGTATTACCTTGTTTTATCCCGTGTGTGTGTGTGTGTGTGTGTGTGTGTGTGTGTGTGTGTGTGCACATGTGAGTGTATTTTCATATGGGTGCACATGTGGGAGCCCGAGGTAAACCTCAGGTATCACACCCGAGGAACCATTCTCCCTGTTTGGTTTTGTTTTTTAGTTCACTGGAGTTCAACAGCGAGGCTAGGCAGGCTGGCCGGAGATTCACCCCCACCCCACACCCCATCCTCCTGCTGTAGGCTTCCCAGCACTGGCATCTCAAGCACACACTACTATGCTTGGATTTTTCTTTAAAAACATGGGCTGCAGGGGTTAACACAGGCCCTCATGCTTGCAAGACAAGCATGCTGTCCGCCCAGCCTTCTCCCAGTCCTTCCTTACTCCCCTTCTTACTGGAGGGGCCTTTGCTCTTGCTGTGTTTATTGAAGTGGAGGACATGACCAGCTGTCCCGCTTCTCACGACATCTAGATAGATGGCTTCCAGGCAGAGAAAAGGGAGGTGATCACGTTCTGTGGCCTAGGCAGAGCCATTAGGGGCAGGAGCTAGACCTGGGTCCCCTAGCAAGACAGGTGCAGTTCAGCTCTGGTCCACCAGAGTGACCTCCACCCCAGCCATGGCACCTGTGATCACCTTCACTTCAGGTTTTGTTTTTTTGGGGGGGTGGTGGTGGTGGGAGTGGGGGTTGTTTTTGTTTTGTTTTGTGTGTGTGTGTTGTGTTTTTTTGTGTCTGTCTTGCTGCTGTTGTTGATCGTGGGGTATAATTATGTAGGTCATCAGTGCAGTTTTGACTAACACTTCTGATACGACTTGTTGCCTTTTTTTTTTTTTTTCAGTGTTCGAAAGGTACAAGAACTACAGCCCTTACGACATGCTGGAAAGCATCAAGAAGGAGGTCAAAGGAGACCTGGAAAATGCCTTCCTGAACCTGGGTAAGCAAGCGTGGCCTTTCCTCCCTGGAAGAGAGGACGGAAACAGGAGAAATGAAGGACCATCTTCTTAATTCAAGGGGACTTGGGCGGTGTGGTGGCTTTTCTGCACGTCTTGGAGAGTTTTAGGATTGACTGTAGATTTAAATGTGGAACTGCAGACAGGCTTTTAAGTCAGCAGAGCCGAGAGTGGCCAGGGAGGACTGAGTCAGGGCAGAAGAGAGATCTGTGGCGGGGAAGCTCACGTACCCACTGGCTCATCACTGACCTCCGCATCTCGTTATTGGAAATACCACGGTGGGTGGGACTTAGTGGGCACAGGATTCCGAGTTTTCTACATTCTGCATCCATGTGACAGGCCCATTCTGGTCAGTGTCTCGGAGCCAGGCCATCCTCTCCCTCATGGCAAGGGAGGCAAGCAGACTCACTCACCCTGACCCTGCCTCTTCTCTCCACAGTCCAGTGCATACAGAACAAACCTCTGTACTTTGCTGACCGGCTCTATGACTCCATGAAGGTAAGGACGGCTGGCCCAGAGGCCCCATTTCCACTAGACTCCTCTGCTGTTTCGGCTCATACTGAATCTTCTCGACTAGTGTTTAGAGCAGCGGTTCTCAACCTTTCTAATGCTGCGACCCTTTAATGTCCTCAGGGTGTGGTGACCCCTCAACCACAAAATATTTCTGTTGCTACTTCATAACTGCAATTTTGCTACTATTATGAATTGTAATGTAAACATCTGATATGCAGGGTATGTGATACATGAACCCCAAGAGTTGAGACCCACTGGTTTAGAGGAAGGGTCCCCCCGTATCTGACAGGAGCATGCTAGCTAACTGAGATTGTATTTGGCAGGTGCGAAAGCACCAATCCACCTTCTCCCAGCTGTTTAAGTATGTGTGACGCAGCTCCAGAAGTATGTGTCACTGGTAGGGAAAGGTTAGGTGGCAATGGTGTCTGGGTCCTGCTGGGGTTTCAGTGACGGCCTCCTGTTATCCCCAGGGTAAAAACAAACAGGATGCGAGAGACCATCCGCAGGTACTATGCGACTATGACTATGAGTTAGCTTTTCAGTTCCCTCCCTGAAGTCCTGGCAGGAAACCCTGCGGGGGCTTGCAGGAAACCCTGCGGGGCTTCCGTTTTTTATCTCCTGGATGAGAAAGGAAGCAGGAGCTCCTGGCACCTCCACTAGCATGTAGTCACAGAGCTGATGCAGAGCTCTGGGTTCTTCCTGCACGAACTGCCCCAGAGCAGCCTGTTTCTCACGCCCTTGTCCGGCCGTGAGTGCTCTGCTCTCCAGGCCTTTGCTTTTCCTCTCTGGAGCACCCTTCTTGTCCCTGCCGCCGCCCTGCCAGCTCTCCTGGTTTTTCGTTTGTTTGGTTTTGCTGTTTTGGTCACAGATAACCGTTTCCTCAGTGCAGGCTATTCCATGCATTCACATAGGGCCGTGAAGACAGCATGCTGGCCCTTCCTCTCTGCATCCTTAAGTGTTGGCAGGCCTTTGGTGCATGTGCAAACTTGCAGGCTGGCCTTCATAAGCACAGAGCTGACTTCTGCGCTGGCTGGATAGATGGTCCAGCAGTTAAGAGCACATATTGCTCCCTCAGAGGACCTGAATTTAGTTCCTAGTGTCTATTTGGAGTCATTCCTAGGCTCCTGAAACTCCAACTACAGGGGATCTGACGCCCTCTTCTGGCCTCTGTGTGCACCTACATGTACACATATGTGCTTCCCCATACTTAGAAAATGTAAAATAAATCTTTAAAAATTCAAATGTGCTTGGCAATCCAAGATGCTCATCTTTGTCAAGGGAATAGTTTCACTATTGTGTTTTTAGTCTTGTACAGCAACAGTACCAAGAGCCATATAAGTGAGGCTGAACCATGTAAGTGATGGCACAGTCGTTAATGGTACCTGCTGCTCTTGTAGAGGGGCTGGGTTTGACCCAGCTGTGGCTGTTGGACAGATCACAACCATCTGGAACTCCAGCTCCAGGGATCTTGTACTCTTTCCTGGCCTCCAGAGGAAACCCTTACAAACACACACACACACACACACACACACACACACACACACACACACACTTAAAAATAGAAATCAATTTTAAAAAAACCAACCACATAAGTGCCAGAAAAATGTGGTCTATATTTTTTATAATGGTAATATTGCCAAGGAACTTAACTTAAATGATCAATTTGACTTCCAGGGCAAGGGGACTCGTGACAAGGTCCTGATTAGGATCATGGTCTCCCGCAGTGAAGTGGACATGTTGAAGATCAGATCTGAATTCAAGAGGAAATATGGCAAGTCCCTGTACTACTACATCCAGGTAAAGCCTGTGGCACTGGGCTGGCTTTGCCAGACATGATCTGTGTGTGTCTGTGGGCGGGGGTGGGGGGTGGGGCGGTGGGGGGTAGGGGGATGGGGGGACGTGGAGGTAGCCAGAGAGAGCAGTGGCAGAGTGGTGATGACCTCTCTGTTTTCTCATTTTGTTGACAATAGATGCGAGGCACCATGTATCAGGGGTTAATACTTGAAGGCAAGCTTCATGATTTGTCATGGATTCTAAGGTTCAGAGCAGGATTACACATTCCTCACGTGTCACCATACAGCGGTCATTGGTGTTGATGGTGCCGATCTGGCAACACTCAGGGACAATCTAAGAGACTTTGAAGTCCAAAGGCATTTTGTACTCTGTGATACTGCTGCTTCTCGAAGATCCTCGGGAAGACCTAAGAGGGTGTCACTCACGGCTCCCACCCCTTTCAGCCTAGTGGCTGTGCATTTTGGAAGGATGGTGGAGTCCTCATGTTCCCACTGTGCTTAGCTCCCACAGGATTTATTATGGGATGGAGCTTAGGCCTTGCATATGCTAAGCAAACACTCCACTGTTAGCATCCCCAGCTTCTTAATTAAAAAAAAAAATATTTTTGATATGTGTGTCTGTGTGGGTGTGGGTGTGGGTGTGCAGGGGCGTGTGAAGGCCAGTGGTCAACCTCTGGTGCGTTTCCTCAGGGACTGTCCACCTTGTTTGTTGAGACAGGGTTTCTCACTGAGACTTGGGGCTCACTGACTGAATGAGGCTGGCTGGCTAGTGAACCCCAGAGATCCTCCTGTCTCTGCTCCCCAGTGCTGGGATTCCAGTGTGCATCACCAGGCCTGGCTTTTTAAGATGGGGGGTTGAACTCAGGCCCCCAAGCTTGTGGGGAAAGCACCTTACAGATTAAACTATCTCCATCCTATTTCACTTTGAAAAGAGTTCTTACTAAGATGTCTGAGCTGGCCTTGAACTTGTGATCCTCCTGCCTCATTCTCCCAGGTCGCTAAGCTTATGGACATGCACTCCCTTTCTAAAAGATCCTGACATTCCCATACGTGTCATTATCTATGGTCACCAGGGACAACTGTAGAGAGAGTCAGTATGTCCAGGCTTCTTAGGTTAAAGCCGGGGACAGTTAGACTCTTAGAAATTATTCCTTCACTTCACTAGTTATTTTCATGTGACCGAAGAGCAGCAGCTGGGGCTCCACCCCATCCTCTGCAGAAGGGTGAGGGTGCAGGAGAAAAGGGGGGATGCGGAGGACTCCCCACAGGAACCGGAGTGTGGGGTACATCCTCCGCCCTTGCAGTCATGGTAGGACTCAAAGTGCCATTTCCCACTGCCCGTCCTCTGGAGGACCAGGGCCTTGGCACACTGTGCAGGCCTGCGACATCACCATGGCACGCCAAAGGTGTGGCAGGCTGCCGTGGAGTCCGTCCTCTTTTTCTGACACTACCATTCTTTTCTCTTTCTGGCCCCTTGTAGCAAGACACCAAGGGTGACTACCAGAAGGCACTGCTGTACCTGTGCGGTGGAGATGACTGAAGGGTTCGGCATGGTGGATCACGCAGAAGTGGCCCTGCCTGTGCCCCCCGACCTAACGATCCGGAGAATCGGCCTGCCGCTAATGGACACGGAGCTCCTCCCTGTGAAGATGACCATAGAGACCCTCTCCCCATCTTAGCTGCCTTAGCATAGCCTGGCTTTCCCCTCATGCTCTCCCTTATGCCAAAGACAGGAACATTCCGGGGAGTTGGCTGTACCGTTTGTGATGCGAGACACTTCACCTCTTATGTACTGTGGCATGAATAAACCATTTTTACTTTAGAAACAAGAATGCCGTGGCCGTTGCTTCCTTGGGATTTGATTGTTCACCCAGGGAGGCTGCCCCTAGAGGAAGAACGTTCTAGAACTGAGCTCCCTCCTCTGGTAGCCACTATACAGACGCGGCTTTTAAAATGACGGGTGAACTTAAATCACACACAGTTCAAAATCGAGCTCTTAGGCAAGGACTCTAGCACCCACCTGGTTCTGTGAGTCCTTTTCCTTGGGGACAGCAAACATTTTATTCACACAGATAAACACTGACGACACACCATGAACGGAATGATTCCATCCCAGGCTCACTTGGTGAACCAGAGCTGAACTAGGATTCTCAAGAGAGCACAGGTCAGGGGTCACTGACAGGGGCATGGACAACTGAACAGTGGATTCATCAGTGAAGAAAATGTCCCTCTCAGCACAATTATTTGTCTTATATATTCTCACATGGGGGCAGGGTGGGCAATATACTTCTCCCCACACTAACCTGGCAACACACTAATGTGCACACCCTGGAGGAGGGGGGAGGGTCACAAGCCTCTCCATGCTTCACCGTGGCCTGTTACTGAGCGGGGCATCACAGCTGCTGAGACTTCAAGTGGACGAAGGTCCAGCCATGTTTGGAAGACTGTCCTACAACACAGGTGTGCAGGAGCCCTGGGTTTGATTCTTAGCACCACAATAAAGAGACGATTACCAATTCAGGCACGCTGTCCATATTTCAAAAGCTCAGTTCCCACTTCTGGTGGAAATAGAACATCGGTACTCTAATGGAAGCTCCTTTGGGATTACTCCACATGTCTATAGGTGAGGGGGCTGGGGGGGGCAAGGTCCCAGTAAAGCAGATGGAAGCCAGTATCTGAGGTTCTGGCCACAAACTGGGAAGAAGTCTGAGATGGGGTGGGATAGTCTGGGTTTTCTTTGGCTGTTGTGGTGGGTTTGTTTGGTTTTTTGCTACTTTTAAGGAACTTATTTTTATGTTTAATTGTGTGTGTGTGTGTGTGTGTGTGTGCCCGTGCGTGCGTGTGTGCGTGCGCGCGTGCACGCCTGTATGGATGTATGTGCATGTGAGTGCAGGTGCCTGAAGAGGCCAGGAGAAGGCATCCCCTGGAGCTGGAGTTACAAGCAGTTGGGAGCCACCTGGTGGAGGTGCTAGGAACTGAACTCAGGTCTTCAGCAAAAGCAGCATGTGCTCGCAACCTCTGAGCCATCTCTCCAGTCCCTTTCATTGTTCGTTTGTTTATTTATTTTATAGAGTCTCTAGTAATTCAGGAAGCCTCATGTGGCCCCAAACTCACTCTGCTGCTGAGGATGACTCTCTTCCTCCAATTCCCGAGTGCTGGGATTACAGGCCTGTGCCACCATGCCCGATGTATGCAAGGCTGGGGATTGAACCCAGGACTTCATATATGCTAGCAGGCACTCTCCTACAGAGCTGAATCCCCAACCTGGAGTCTGTAGCCAATGTTGCAAATATCTCTGGAAGTCGTTAGACTTACAAAAATAAATTGCACTCAATCACGACCTTAAGAACCCGCCTGCCAGGAAGTCAGGCTTCATCAAGTGTGCTTATCCAGCAGGGCTAGGCGCGCGCCAGAGAAGATCGGGAGCATGGGGAGGAAGGCAACTTCTTTCTAGGAAGGACTGAGGTAGGTGGCAGCAGGAAGGGAACATTTGATCTGGGCCCTAAAGTCCCTGATGAGGTTTTACAGCGAGGAGGAGGCTCTCCACACAGATTCCAGTAGCTCATCCATTGATAGACAGGCCATTCATACAACTGGTAAAAGTCCAGCTGCAACCCAATAAATGGTTCGCTTCTGCTGCCACTTGATAAAGTCAGTGACAGAGACCGGGAGGCAGAAGAGCAAGCTCTATTCAGTTGACCAAAGAATGGAAGAGGGAGAGCCTGTGCCGGCTCAGCTCCAGGGGAAAGGAGTTACAGAGAGAGGGGAATAATGACTATTCATGTCTAGACCTTCCCCAGTATCAGTCAGGGTCGGTCCTCTAGAGGGACAGAACCGACAGAATTAATTTATATTTAAAAATAAATAAATTTAAAGACTTACTAAATCAGCTTATGCAATAGAGTCTAAATGGTCCCACAGACGTCTCACACCTGAAAGATCCAAAACCTGATAGTTGTTCAGTCTATGGGACTGGGTGCCTTGGAAGATTCAATATGGCACTAGAGGCCTGGAGGGTTCCTGGAGAGCTGCTGGTCATCAGCTGGAAGTCTAGAAAAGCTGGCTTTAGTGTCGGTGAAGGCATCATCATCATCAACATCATCATCATCAACATCATCATCAGGCTCTAGTGTCAGTGAAGGGATCACAGCATCAGCATCACTATCATCATCATCACCACCAGCAGCAGCAGAAGCATGGGGTAAACGAACTCTAGAAAGGTCAAGCAGTCAAGAGCTGATGACCTTCCTTTTCCCATTTCCTTTTTGGTCTCGGTTGCTACCAGAAGGTGCTGCCCACACGTGGACCTTCTCACATTAATTAAAGCAATCAAGAGACCCCACCCCCACCCCCAGATTCTACTAGGTCAACCTGTTCCAGATGGTTTCTACATTGATGTTTCTACTCAGCTGAGTCCAAGTGGTGGCAAGTCGACATTTAAAACCAACCACATACCCCCCTACTGGGGGGGTCACACCTAGGTCTCCATGCATGCTAAGCAAACACTCTACCACTGAGCTACCTGCCCACCGACTTCTCTCCATAATTCCTTTATGCTTCCTCTCTGTGCGTCTGTCATGGCTTTGTGCTCTCCTTCATGGAGGCTTGTGGGTGTCTACAGCCCAAAGGTTAAGGCCACAGAGGAGACGGACAAATGTGAAGACAGATGTCAGAAGCCTTTCTCATGTGTTCCTGTCACCTATGGGACCTCTGCAGGTCTCGGGGAGAGATCAATGTTTTCAGCGAGAGTGGCCCGAGAGTCCCCAGAAAATAACCTAGGTAATTGTTTTCATAGTCAGACCAGCTCTCTACGCAAGGCGGGGGGAGGCAAATGATGTATTGTCTAGCCATATGGCCTTCAGCATTGATGGCTTTCTAAAATTTATTTTGAAGCTTTCACATGAATACATTGTATGTGGGTATCCTTCTCATGCCTCCTCCATCCCACCTGTCTTCTTCCCTCCCCCACTGACCCCCTTCCTCCCCTAGACAGTTTCACACCTACTCTCATTTAATATATGCACACATGGTTTTTGGCGAATGTCTAAAATCTAGGAGCCACAAATAAGAGACAACCATCAATGTTTAAATGAAAAAACAAATGGCATTTGTCTTTTCTCAGCCTGGCTTGGTTCACTTAACATGGTCATCTCCTCTTGCATTTATTTTCCTGCAAATGGCATGACTTTGCTCTCTTTTTATGGCCGGGGAAAACAAGTCACTGTGTATGTAAACCACATTTCCTTATCCATTCTCCTATATCTGGACACCTGGGTTATTTCCATAGTTTCCTCACGTGACTAGTGCCGGAGTCAACGCTGATGCGCAAGGATCTCTGGAATACACTGACTCGGAGTATTTGGGGTGAACAGCTTGGAGTGCTAGGGCCAGGCTCGTGGAAGATCTGTTGTTAATATTTTTGAGGACCTCACTGACTTCCACGGTGACTCTGGATTAGTTTACAATCCTACCAGCCCAAATCTATGATTTTTTTTTTTTTAGTTCACTAAGAGCAAAGAAAGTAAGGGTTTATTTAGATTTCGCTTTGGTAACACAATAGCTAGCTATACAATGAGGAGGATTCAGTGTCCCCCCCCCCTTCCACTGTCTGGCCAGCTAGCAGCCTTCCCTAGAGTCCGTGGTCTCTGGCAGGTCCCTTCATGAATGGACTGTGTAAGATAAGCATGTGTGTTTTTATATTTCCACCTGTGCTCACACATGTGGGGGCACCCTGGGCATAGGCTGCTGGCCCAGGGTCCCGTTGAAAGCAGCTTCTATCAGTACTGTCTCCAAACAGAGGGTGCCCCCCACAAGCCCCTACTGTACTTTCCTACCAGAAGACACCTGTCTGCCAAAGGTTGTGTGCCCAATAGTCTGCAGGCTCAGAACGTGTGTGTGAGATGAGCCGTGGACAGAAGCGGGGAGTCTGGAAATATGGACGCCACCTGCTCTGCTCCGGGAATTGAAGTGCAATTAAAGCAGTGACAGCAGCTGGAACTGTGTTGAGCAAACCGAACGGGTCTGTGAGCTGATTGGCTTGCTACTATGACCCCTGGGCACACTTGAGATGGAAATTCAGATGGAGTGTGGCTCCCGGGGCATGAGGGGCCCATAAAGCACCTCTAAGGCCACTAAGATATCTTAACAATGACAGGTTACACAAACCTAGGCTGTTTGGTCAAATAATCTCCCAGCACATTAGAATCAGAGCCCAGAATCCCCAAATCCACTCCTCCGTGTGCTTAGGGGCAGAGTTCAAGGAAATGCATAAGAAGTGGGACCTCTCTCTTTGACCCCAAATTATTGTGCTGAACTGTGAGTTGAGAGGGCCGGGCAGAGGCTGCCACGACGGTGTTTCCTTCCAAGTGTTCAGCTCGCTCACTCGCCCGCCCGCCCGCTCTACTCTCTCCAGAAAATGAGCTTCAGGCTGTGAGGGGGTGGGGGTGGGGGTGGGGGTGGGAGGCAGCAGGACGAAGGGAAGGCCAGACTCAGAGGGACCTGAACACCGTGGCCTCCAGTCTGCTGGCCCTGCCCCTCCTGCAGGTGTGAGGGAAACTCCAAAAGGCAAACTGACTAGGAAGGGTGCCCGAGAACTGGTTGAAACCTGCTTGCTTCCTTCTGGTGTGAGCTGTGGTTGTCTGGTGTCTCCCAAAATCCACAGTTAAGGCTGTTGGAGTTCTGTCTCCATTTCTTCCGCATTTTAGCCTGTTCTCCTCAGTCAGTGTGGCCAAAGCATCTCTTGAAGCAAAAGCCACTCTCTGGAGATTGGCATACGCTCTCAAACAATTTCATTTTGCAAAGAAATGGGGAAAGATGTCAGGTGGTGTCAGTTCTACCTGCTGTGACATAACAACACAAGGACCCAAAAGCAAGTCGGTGGGGAAAAGGTCTATTTGGCTTCCACTTACTTCTACGTTGCTGTTCATTGCCAAAGGAAGTCAGGACAGGAACTCAAACAGGGCAGGATCCTGGAGGCAGGAGCTGATGGAGAGGCCAGAGAGGAGTGCTGCTTACTGGCTTGCTTCCCCTGGCTTGCTCAGTCTGCTTTCTTAGAGAACCCAGGACCACCAGCCCAGGATCACCAGCCCAGGGACCACCAGCCCAGGGACCACCAGCCCAGGACCACCAGCCCAGGACCACCAGCCCAGGACCACCAGCCCAGGGACCACCAGCCCAGGACCACCAGCCCAGGACCACCAGCCCAGGGACCACCAGCCCAGGGACCACCAGCCCAGGGACCACCCACCATGAGCTAGGCCCTTCTCCATTGATCACTAATTGAGAAAATGCCTTACAGCCGGATCTCATGGAGGCATGTAACCATGGAAATGTGCTGTACTCCGACCATGTGAGTAAGTACATACGTTTTATTCCCCCTGGCCTGTAGGTGGGCCAGGGCTGTCATGTTACACAACTTAACGTGCTCTGTACATTAAAATCCACATACATGTATTCACCCATGAAGTTGTACAGCACACACCCTGAGTGTCCAGACATGATAGGTCTATCCTGTAATCCCAAAGTATGTATGAGATGGTCTGTTAGGAACCCCCACCCTCCACCTCTGGGAACTAGGCTTCCAGATTAAAAAGCAAGCAAACAAACAAACAAAAACAAAAAACAAAACAAAAAAACCCAAACCAAAACACACACACACACACACACACACACACACACACACACATACACACACACACACATACACACACACACACACACACACACACACACAAACACCACAAAAAAACAAAACAACAACAAAAAACGAGGCAAGGGATGGACTGGAGGGTGATTGTCCTAGCGTTCACAAAGCCCTGGGCTTGATTCCTAGTGCTGTGTACACTGGGCACAGCGGTGCACATCTGTAGCAGCACTTAGATTCCTAGTGCTGTGTACACTGGGCACAGTGGTGCACATCTGTAACAGCACTTAGAAGACAGGAGCAGGAGGACTTGAAGTTCAAGATCATTGTTAGCTTCATGGAGAGCTCAAGGTGAGCCTGGGCTAAACGTGAAATAAGACAATAAAATAAGATACATAAAAGGCAAGAGACAAATCTTAGCCAGCAGCTGCTGATGGGGAGACCCCGAAGGTCCCATTTCCCCTTGGCTTCTTCATCACTGGGCAATGGGCACATGATGACGTGTAAGAGTCTTCATCAGAACATGTTGATCCCAGCATGCAGATTTTTAGTAGCGATAACTAAAGGGGGAGGGCAGGCTTATAAAGTAGGTACATTGCTGCATTTAGCAAGAAAAATGACTTGAGGACAATAATCCTTTAAATCCTCCAGTGTCTAGGCTTCTCTCCATAGCTTGATATGTAGCTTATTTCTTTTACCCCCCCCCCTTTTCTACTAATAACCAAATTGAAAACTCTGGTGTAAGCGAGAAAGGGAGGAGAGAGGGAAGGGGAGGGGAGGGGAGGGGAGGGGAGGGGAGCAGAGGAGAAGCGGGGAAGGGCAGGGAGCACTTTGAAACATCTCATAGCAATGAGGCAGAACATACCATAGCCATCAAGTCCAAGCTGCTGGTTCTCTTTATTGAGAAAAGCCTGTTGCCTGATTTCTTTTACTCACATACATTTGAGCAAGCCAAGTTTATAGAGATGACTTATCTCATTACGTTAGAAGGGTGACTTGCTATCTCAGCATCTATAAGCAATCTGAACCGACGTTGCCCCGTGAAGAAAAGCTTTTGTAAATATATGCGAAGGACGCCATCTCATCAGGCGTTAAGTTAGAGGTGCCCCGGAAAAAAATATTACATTTGTGCATTCAATTAACTTGATTGTGGCTGGAATTTTGTCCACGGAAGGCAGCATTTCTGTAGAAAGACTGAAGCATCCCCTAAGTCAGCAGGTTTCCTGGGAGAGAGAAGCACACTCTCCCCCTCCAATGCCCTCTTTTGCATTTGTGCTGGTCCCAGCCATGCATTCCTAATCAAAATGCTTAGCCTAGTTCTTACGCTAGAGTGAGAGGGGCGAGTGAGCCAGCAGCCACTTTCTATAGGCATCCTGGTGGTGGTACACATCTGTGTGGGCAATCTTCAGCTGACAGCTATGTTGGGTTCTGAGCAAAACTGGGGCATGGTCAGGAATGGGTGTGAGTCCCCTCAACCGCTGTCCTGGATGATCTCCTTTCAGAGTCATCAGAATGCTGTTTAAGTCTTAGATGCCTGGCATGGTGGCACACATCTAAAATCCCAGCACTCAGGGGGGTTAGGCAGGAGAATCCTGATTGCCAGGGCAGCCAGGGCCAAACAGTGAGTTCAAGGCTAGCCTGAACTACAGTGAAACTGTCTAAAAAACCAACAAAGAGGAGGAGCTGGGATTATGGCTCTGGGGTAGATCGCTCAACTAAGGTTATAAGGACCTGGGTTTGGCCTGAGAAAACCAAACTATAACTATGAACACTACCTTTGGTTTGGTTTGGCTGGCTGGCCAGTTCTGGTTTTATTTCTGTTGCTGTGATAAAATACCCAGACAAAAGGCAACTTTGGGAAGAGAGGGGGTTTATTTAAGTATACAGTTCCAATTAGAGGTCAACATGGTGCGGACATCAAGTCAGGGACTTCAGAAAGCTAACCATACCATGTCCACAGCTCAGAGCAGAGAGCAATGAACTTAGACAATCTCATGTGCTTGCTCATTCTTTGCTTGCTTTCTCTATTCTTACACTGTTTTGAGGTTATTTGCGTAGGGAATGGTGCTACCCAGAGTGGGCTGGGTCTTCCCACATTGATTAATGTAATTGAGCCTACCCTCCCCCCCCCCATAGATGTACTCACAGGCTCCAGCATAATCTAGATAATCTCTCACTGAGACTCTCTTCCCGGGTGATTCTAGGTTGAATCAAGTTGATAATTAAAATGAACCATCACACACCCTGAACACTTTTCCCAGAGCCGAGTTAACATGGTTGGCCTTATCTTGAAACTTGGCATGAAAGCATTGTCTTTAATCAATGGAAGAAATAGAGGGAAGTCGGGGTACAAGAGAGTTTCTTGGGCTTCTGAAACCACAGGGAAGTAATGCATTATTTAATGGCGAGGCTAATGGATTTGTACTTCCGTCCCTGCCCTGACAAAATGTCTGAGGAAAGTGAAAGAGAAGACAGGTTGGTGGGAAGGTGTGGTGGCAGGGGCTGTTTGTTTTCTGCTCCTTTTCGAGGGGGGCCCGCCACCCAGCTCCCAAATAAATCACACACGGAGGCTTATTCTTAATTATAAATGCTCGGCCTTAGTTTGGCTTGTTTCTCACCAGCTTTTCTTAACCTAAATGAACCCCATCTAACTTTTGCCTCCGGGCTTTTCCTATTCTCTTCTGTAAATCTTACCCTTACTCCATGGTTGGCTGTGAAGCTGTGTAGCTGGGTGGCTGGTCCCTGATGTCCTCCCCCTTCTCTGGCTCCTTCTCCTCCAGATTTCTTCTATATATTCTCTCTGCCTGCCAGCCCCACCTATTTCTCTTTCCTGCTTCACTATTGGCTGTTCAGCTCTGTATTAGACCATCGGGTGTTTTAGATAGGCAAGGTATCACAGCTTCACAGGGTTAAATGAATGTGATGTAAACAAAAGTAACACACCTTAAAATAATATTCCCCAACAGGCAGGAGCTTGAAGCCACTGGAAACATCACATGGGGGGTGGGGGAGGAGAGGAGAGAGAGAGAGAGAGAGAGAGAGAGAGAGAGAGAGAGAGAGAGAGAGAGAGAGAGAGAGAGAGAATGGATGCTGGTGCCCAGCTCACTTTTTCCTTTCTATTCAGTTTGAGATCGCAGCCTAGGGAACAGAGTGCCATAGAGTGCCACCAACTTCAGTGAGCTTCATGTAGATTATCCCTGGCAGACATCCCCAAACAAAGGTTTACATGGTGCTTCTAAATCAAATCAAGTTAACAATAAAGATTAACCATCATTGGGCTTAGAGATGGCTCAGTGGTTAGAGGCACTGGCTGTTCTTGTAGAGGACTGGGATTCAACTCCCAGTGCTCACATCCAGGGACTCCAGCACCCTCTTCTGGCCTCCTGAGGTACCAGCATGCACATGTATACATGAAGCTAAAACACTCATACACATAAAATGATAAGATAATTCTAAAAATTATTTGAAAGATTAATCGTTAGGGTGTGGGAGTCTGTCGGGGCTGGACTCTGGTGGACCCCCACATACGGTGCCAGAATGTGGAACTTAGGTATGGAGGATAAAGAGAAGGAACAACGTGGGTTAAGGGAGCATGCTCGGAATTAATTGAGCGTGATGATATTCATGCGGGGGTGGGGGTGGGGTGGATGGGAGCAGCGGCTGAGATCTTCGGGGCATCATGGAGTCACAGGCAGTAGATGCGGAGAGAGCCAGCGTGAGCAGTAGGGGTCTGCGTGCTTTCTGCCATGAGGAGCCTCGGTGAGGAGAGTGCAGTCAGCCAGGGTGCTTGTGAGAGCCCCGGACTGATAGGCCTAGAGGCTATGCTCAACCTTGAGGAGCCCAGCAGAGCTCCTGTGGGAGAGGCGAACAGCGGGCAGCAGAGGCTGAGTATTGACCCAGGGCCCTCCCGAAGCTGTCCTGTAATTCTGCCTTTCTTATCGTCTCTTTCTATCTTTCTACCTAATATCTCCTCATTCCTATCTCCTCCACCCAAGAACCCTTCGAAAGGTGCAAGCAGGTCGGAGCTGGACTCCGGCGGACCCTCACATCAGGAGTATCAAAGGAAACGCACATTAGATGAGTTTTGTCACAGCGAACACCACAGAGGCTACAAACCAAGACTGGGTACAATTATATAGATATACAATCTTATAGATGACCACTAGATAGGACCGCAATGTCATTTTAGGATATGTGGCTGTGTCTAGGATGATTATCTGCTCTCCTTCAGCAGACCCTCTTCCATGGCTGATCTGTAGCCAAAGCAGACACTGAGAAATCAGCCAGGAAGAAACGTACCAGTCAAATCTGACTGTGGGGGTGACTGTTGCTTTTAAATGGTAGGAACGTCCTTAGCTATAACCCATTACAGATCAAGGCTATTTACTGTCAAGCAGATTTCTAAACATGAACTTTAAGCCCCGGGAGGTGTGTGTGTGAGGTGTGTGTGTGTGTGTGTGTGTGTGTGTGTGTGTGTGGTGTGTGTGTGTGTGTGTGTGTGTGTGTGTGTGTGTGTGTGTGTGTGTGTGTGTGTGTGTGTGTGTGTGTGTGTGTGTGTGTGATGTCTACCCACAGTCCCAGCTGCTCAAGAGGCTGAGGCAGGAGGGTCACTTGAGCCTAAGAGTTCAAGGCCAGCCTGTGCAGTATAAGAAGACCTGGCTTCAGAAAAGAAACAAAACAAAGTTATAAAATTCAAGGAGTAGAGGCTGGAGAGATGGTTCTGAGGTTAGGAGCACTGGCCACTCTTGCAGAGGTGCTGGGTTCAATTCCCAGCACCCACATAGTGGCTCATAACCAACTGTAGCTGCAGTTTCAGGGGATCCAACAGGCTTGTGAGGCTTCCATGTGGTGACAGACACACATGCAAGGGAAACACTCACGCACACTAAATCAGATTGAGGTACTTTTAAAGTTTTAAGGTGTGGAAAGGAGCTGGGAAAGAAGTAGACAAATGTCTTAGGACAGTGCCCTCAGGGAATTCAAAGTTCCCTGTGGGTCCTTGAGCTTGGGAGAACGTCTCGGTTTGACCTGAAACGTCCTTCACAAGCTCACTTCACTGACACCTGGCTCCCAGTGTGGGGTGGTAATTTGAAGGCTGTGAGAACTGCTGGGGTTGGGGCTGGGCTTGGGGTGTAAGGCTCTGCAGCCGGCCTTTGGAGATGACTCCTGGCCCCAGATTCCCTTCCCTCCCTCCGTTTTCAGTCTTCCACGATGTCAATCTCTCCACACCACGTTCCCACAGCCATAAACATCCCCATGCCTCCCCACTCTGGCCGACTGAGGCCCTCTGAAACCGTGAGCCGGAATAAAGCCGACCCTGGGAGATACTTTGTCTGGGGGCCTGGAAAAGGAACATGAACAATGCCATCGCCTTTGCCATGATTTGTTGAATTCATATATGACAAGGAAGGCTTTTTTTTTTTTTTTTTTTTTTTTTTTTTTGGCTTTTCGAGACAGGGTTTCTCTGTAGCTTTGGAGCCTGTTTTGGAACTCACTCTGTAGACCAGGCTGGCCTCGTACTCACAGAGATCTGCCTGCCTCTGCCTCCCAAGTGCTGGAAATAAAGGCGTGTGCCACCACTGCCTGGCTGACAAGGAAGACTTTTAAAGTCTGGGCTTAATGCAAGCCTTGTTTCTTGCTTACTCGTTCACTGTAAACACACATATTTCAGCACACAGAGACTAGAATACATAAACATGCAAATGCACACCACAAAACATACGTATACATGCAAACTCACACACCAGAACATGCACACACATGCAAATACTCACCAGCACACATAAACGTGCACACACTAACATACCCCTACTCACACAGGAAAACAGACCTCAAATGCACGTATTGCAAACCCACACACATACATACAAACCCACACCAACCAACCCCCCCCCCCACACACACACGCTCAACCTCTCACATCTAATTTTGTCCCAAGGCTGGACATTCCCTCAGAACATCGCCAACTCTTTTGCCAGAACTTCAGGGTGCACACCTTGTCACATGCTCATGTTCTGGGAGGTAGATCAGATTGTTATAAATGTGTTATCAGGACACTACGCACAGAGGCACGTGAAACCATCTCTAGAGTTCACAATTCCATCTGTCTCTGCTTGGAGAAGGAGAGAATTTACAGTAAGGCAGAGTGCCACCTTGTGGAGAAGTGGAGCATGACCACATCCATGGATCCGCTGAAGATTTGAGGGCTACTTACTGATCAAGGGACTTTCTTCAGATTTTATAAACAAAGTCTGTGGACTTTTCGTAAGTGACTAAAACTTGTTCCTAATAACTATGAAGTCAGTCTCTAATACCTGCTGTGGTTCTAAGGGCAAACTTCCCATGATCAGGTCTTTACATTCTGTAATTCCGTTAAGAACTGAGGCTGGCATGAACAGGCATGGAATGAGTTCCAGAAATTTCCAGAGAGGACGCTTTACCTTCAACATTGCATGGGGGTGGGGTGGGGGTCCTTAGTGGTTTTCTAATGCTGTTCCTCTTATCTTAAAAAATATGGTTATTATTATAAAGAGTCTGTGTAAGACATTCATTGCATAAACTGGAAGATCTGAGTTCACGCCTCAGAATTAAAAATAAGAATGTGGGTGTGGTGCACACGCTTGTAATCCCAGCCCTGGGAAGGTGGAGACAGGTAAAGACAGGCAGATCTCTGGGGCTTGCCGGCCTACCAGCTGATGTAATCAGTGAGCTTCAGGCCACAGAGAGACTGCCCTGTCTCAAAAAGCAAGGGGCCAGTGCCTTCTGAGGAGTGCCACTCAAGGTCATCCTGGGTGTCCCAGACAGGCATGTACCCATGTGTGCACGCTCACCTTCATCTTTCATGGACATGGGGGATGGGAGGAGGAGAGAACCAGGGCAGGCCAGTTTGTGGCTTTTCTTTCTGACCTTGGTTCAGCTCCTACCCACCTTTGGCCTTTTTTGTATTTCTTATTTTTTCTTCGATACGGATTCTCACCATTTAGTTCACAGTTCTCCTCCTTAGCCCCCCCCCCCCCAAGTGCTTGGATTACAGGCATGACCCACATGTTCAACTGTATTTTTTAAATTAAAAAATTTAATCTGGGTGTGTATGTGTGTTCACACATGCCACAGTGAATGTGTGTGTGGGGAAGGCAGAGACAACCTATGGGAGTTGTTCTCTGTGTGCATTCTAGGGATTGAACCCGGGTCGTCAGGCTTGCTAGCAAGTGCCTTTACCCACTAAGGCATTTCACTGGCCCGCAACTGTTTCGTTTTTAAAGCCCATAAAATGACAAGTTTGAAGGCTATAGTTTCAAGTCTTCTTAAGATCTAAAATTTTATGTGTCTGGGAGTCCTGGGGCTGGAAGGGTAGCTCAGTTGGTAAACAGTCTGCCTGGCACGCACCAAACCTTGGGTTCACGTAGTGAGCCTTGTAGCACCCACATATACTAGTATGGCCCAGGCCTGTGATCCCAGCACTCAGGAGATGGGGGCAGAAAGATCAGAAGTTCAAGGTCATCCTTGGCTACTTAGTGAGTTTGAGACCCTGCCTCAAAAAAAAAAAAAAAAAAAAGTCATTGAGCTTTTAATGCTTTCTTATAATTATAAGTAGTAATTTCTTATAGGAATAAAAACATTGTTGCCGGGCAGTGGTGGTGCACGCCTTTAATCTCAGCACTCAGGAGGCAGAGCCAGGCGGATCTCTGTGAGTTCGAGGCCAGCCTGGTCTACCAAGTGAGTTCCAGGATAGGCACAAAGCTACACAGAGAAATCCTGTCTTGAAAAACCAAAAGAAAAAAAAAAAACCCAAAAAACATTATTAGGCTTTTAAATGCTGAAAACAGTAATTTAAATAATATAAAAGTAAAGATATATAATAAATGGACCCTTACTTTATCATCTCAAAAAATCTATGAATGATAATTATGGTGACTTCAAAATGTATTCAATTCTTAATCCAGGCTTCCTGGCAAAATGCAACTATCTTCCCAAATACCCTTAGATTTTGTGAACTATTGTTTAGTGAAGCATGAAAGTGATTCCAGAAGACTTTACTTAAAATATTACGTTTTACATAGTTAACAAACTATGAAAACAGTCTATCATAACAGCTTCTTTTTCTTTCTTTCGAGACAGGGTTTCTCTGTGTAACAGTCCTGACTGTCCTGAAAAACTCACTCTGTAGACCAGGCTGGCCTCGAACTCACAGAGATCCACCTGCCTCTGCCTCTGTATTGTGTGTTGTGATTGAAGGTGTGTGCCACCACCACCACAGGGCATAACACACTCTTTCAGTATTTTTTTTCTTGCTGGAATTCTTACATCTCAATGTGAGAGGGTCTCACGGAGAAACCACATTTCAGACAAGGACAGTGACCGCTGAGAGCTTATCCAGGGAGGCCATGTCTTCACAGCGTACTGGGGGCCTCAGGCGAGGACACTGACGTTGTCCAGCCTACCAGCAGTAGTTCTAGCTGAATCCCACTGGTGTCTGACGGTGATGTTGAGTCAGGGTATAGGAGGCATCTCTCCTGCGCTGGAGGACACTTGGGGTGGGTGCAAACGTGCTCTGTTTTCAAACCACTTTCTGCTCTGTGGAAATTTTGTATGTGCATTTTAAGTGTTCACATACATTTAAGAATTCTCACACATATCTGTTTGATTCAGTGAGACACATTTTATGATATTTTTGGAAAACAGAGGAGGAGCCCAATGGCTTGATTGTTATGGGGATAACTAATTTGCTTTCTGGTTGGTTGAGGCTCTTTTCAAGATAGAGTCATACCTGGTACTGTAAACCAGGTCAAGAGCCTGTGGCTGAGGAAGGCAAACGAGGGTGGTGGTGGCACAGTACTGTTGTTCTGATAAACAAATGCAGTATCAAAGCCCCCTCTAAATACTTACGTTTATACCCATCGATGCTACTCCAAAAATAAATGTGGCATAAGAGTTGCGTTGGTGAAGCCTGGCCACAAGAGGGCGCTCCAACAAAACAGCTCAACTCAAAAATCTCAGTCAAACGATCCGGTTTCTACAGTTTCTGGCTGGTTATTTAATGAACAACCTTCATATCATAAATATTGTTTCAAACAAAAACCATCTAATTCTTTTAAGAGGTTGGGAGACTGGTCAGCGAGCCCTGCGTGGGAGTCAAACTACTTTGATGAGCTGAAAGGATTTTGCAATTCCTCCCCCGGTTTAAAAAGAAAAGGGCAAGCGCTTTGCAAATCTTTAACCACAGAACAACACAATACAAACTCGAAGCACATTGACAGAAATTCCGTTTTCAAAGAAGACTTTTATAGATTATCTCTTTAAGAATACCAAATGTAAAACTATGATAAAAAAAAATATTATAAACAGGGCTGGAGAGATGGCTCAGCGGTTAAGAGCACTGACTGCTCTTCCAGAGGACCTGGGTTCAATTCCCAGCCCCCACACGGCAGCTCACAACTGTCTGTAACTCGAGTTCCAGGGGACCTGGCTCTGTCACACAGACATACATGCAGGAAAAACACCCATGCACATAAAATAGAAATCAAGTTTCAAAAAAAAATATTAAAAACAAAGCAATCCCTTGCTAACCTTGATAGAACCGTGGTGGAAAATGCTGTTATGGTTTTTGGGGACATGGATAATTGAAAAAGCAGGTGGGCCACAAGTTATATGCTGGTATCTGAAACAAAGACACCCCCCACCCCATTATATATCCTGATGGTTCTTGTGGGCACAATTGTGGAGAATAAACACTCTTTACATCTAAACAGTTTTTACTGATAATAAAATAATTAGAATAATTTATGTCCCCCGGTGCTATTTGGACCATGGCTTTGCTTAAAGGAGGTTAAGCCGGTTATTGACCAGTATCAAGAGGGTCTCCCCTTCCACCTTCTCCGGTGACAGGTTTATACCCAGCTGGCACTTCTACATTTTTAATAGAGAGGAAGAGATTCCGTTTAATTAGGCAGAGTGGCCTGTGTAGTGCAGGTACGGTCGATGAGGAGCGGCAAACACCCGTGAACCACCTTTGAAGTCTCGGCTCCTTTAGGGGCCATTGTGAACCCAGCTCTACGGTGGCCGTGTGGCTTCCGTCCAGAGACTTGATAATTCAGAGCTAAATCTAGGTGAAGTAATTACACACAGCACATGCCCATAGATGTTCAAAGGATTTCTTTTTCCTCCCAAATCAAAGCTCTTCCATCTTGTGTTTGATTGGAGTGTTGAGATTCGGCTACAGAAAATCCACTGTTTTTATAAAATCCTTTCTCTCCTTTTTTTTTCTTTTTTTCAATTTTATCTTCGTGTATTCTGCATGCCGTGTGTGTGTGTGTGTGTGTGTGTGTGTATCAGGTAACAGGCACGTGTTACTGTCACAGTGTTTCATGTTCATAATCCCTTCTGAAAATGAGAAATTAATTTTTTTCCCTTCAACTCTAACCTCGGGTAAAAATACCAAATATTTGTGTGCCTCGGATGTACAGCCAAGAAGGCCACCTAAATTAATGAGGTTTCTCGAACGGGTGCTCAGAAATGAATTACACAGCTTAAGGAGTCGGGGAGACGTCTCGCGATTCTTGAAGCAATCTGCACGGTCCTGGGGAATGAGAGACCAGCTTTGTATTATCGCTGGAGGATTAGTTCTTAGTTCCCGAAAGCTGCTCTATTTATGGGTATCTAAGACGGAGTTAAACTCGGAAAAGGTTATTATGTGTTTGTGTGCGTGTTTTTTTTTTTTTTTTTTTTTTTTTTTAACCCGCTCTGCTGAAGGTCTATTTCCTGCCACCTTTTTAAAAGTTCCCCTTGGAACCGGGTTCGCAATCTGCATCTGGAGTGAGTCCAGGAAGCTAGGATAATAATCTAATGCCTGCGCAGGCTCCCTGGGCAGAGAGGAGGAAGGATGGGATGCTCCACGCCGGTCCTGAGGAGGTGTCCATCTTGATGGGCTCGCAGCTCACAGATCGCAGCCAAGCTCCTCGGAGGCCTTCCTGCGCCCTCCTCCGAGTCGCTAGATAGTGGCACACACTGTAGCAGGCATGGGAATTAAGTCACCCCTAACAGGAGAATACACTAATGTTCGTGGAGAGAACAAGTGTTTGCTCTACTGCGGGGAGAGAGGGGGGATGGAGTAGAAAGGAATAGAGAAGGCGGGGGTGGGGGGGTTTGGAGGGGATGGAGGGGAGGACCCGTGCTTTTAGCTTGGCTTACAGGCCGTGTTCCAGGCTCTGGAACATTCTAGGGGTTGTACATCTATTTTCTTTTCGACTGGGTGCTTGCCTAATTTGTTTTCATTAGGTCACTTGGCTCCTCTCCTGCGTCATGTGTCTGAAATCTTAAGATCAAACAGGACCTAATAAGGTGGGATTTGCTCTCATATTGATCAGCAAGCTTCGTCGTGATGGTGGGGAATTGTGTTAGCCGCCCTTCAGAGAAACGAGTCTTGGTTGGGGCTCCTCGAAATTGGAGGGCAGGGAATAGCAAACAGCTCAGAACACAGCGGGCGCGGGGACTCGAAGGATGGAAGGGGTCTGCGGAGTCTGCAGAATGAGCATTGGGGGTGGAAGGGGAGAGGGACTTGCTATCATCGCTGATGGCTGAGTTCTATTCCCAGGACCCACATAGTGGAGGAGAGGACTGACTCCTGTAAGTCACAAGTTGTCCCCTACACACACACACACACACACACCGTGGCACACAGGCACACCCTTTCATAAAACAAATTCAGAGAGTGGAAGATGTTGGCTGGTTTACTGTGCTAGCACACACACACACACACACACACACACACACACACACACCGTGGCACACAGGCACACCCTTTCATAAAACAAATTCAGAGTGGAAGATGTTGGCTGGTTTACTGTGCTGGTGTTTTCTCAGGTCCCGGGCAGGTTGATGTTGATCAGTATATCTAATTCCGGTCTATTCCAGACACGTAAGCCTCCCAGTTTTGTGGAAGCCTCTGGAAAGAAGGAAGAGGCATTTGTTATAGGGGACGAGCGTGCGACACTTTTGTAAAAGTTCACTTAGGAATCAAAGCACGGTGCGTGTTTCACATATCCTAAAGGACAGTAAAATGGGAAGCAAGCATTTTTGAAGGAGGGACTTAGGTGACACCGAGTTCCATATGGGCAGGGAGGACATCCCTTCCTGGTGGGGATGGGCTGGGCTTCAAGGCCAGGTACTCTGCTTTTCCTTACCTTTCACAGATGGGGAAACAGAGGCCCATTGTAACTCGGTGGACTATACAAGACAATGCGAGGAGTGGGCGGGGCACCCATTTTGGATTCTGCAAGGGGGGGGGCACCCCAGGGAGGCAGCTGCCAGGGAAAGGAAGGCCTGTTTGGGGGACTGGGAAGACATCAGGATCTCTGAGCCACGTCTACGGACCAGCAGCACCTGGAGCTTGTCAGATGAAGTATCTCGGTCCAGCACAGAGCTGCTGAACTGGAATCTGCATTTTGACACAACCTGTGGGTGATTTCTATGCACAGTAGATTGTGGGAAGCCCCAAAGCCCCAAACCCCAGCTAGAATTATGGGACAGCTTGAAAGTCAGGGTCTGCCGGTGCCCCGACTGCTTCTAAAGCAGCTGCTGCAGAGAATGGCCTGATTAGCCAATGGTGCATTAGTTACAGCTCTCATTGGTGTAACACAACACACGCAACTCAAAGAAGGAAGGAAGGAAGGGAGGGAGGGAGGGAGGGAGGAAGGAAGGAAGGAAGGAAGGAAGGAAGGAAGGAAGGAAGGAAGGAAGGAAGGGCTTATTTCTACTCCGAGTTTGGAGGTTCAGTCCATCATGGCCTCAGGGGCGGGAAGCAGCTGGTCACATTGCATCTGAAGTCAGGAAGCAGAGAGATGAGCGTCATTGCTCACTCAATTTCTCGTTTTACTCAGTCCAGGCCCCCAGCCCATGGGATGGTGTTGCCAACAGTTAAGGTGGACCTTCCACCCTCGGGTCAGCCCAGTCTAGAAGCTCCCTCCCAGACATGCCCAGAGAGGTGTCTCCTGGAGAGTCTAGATCATATCAAGTTGACAATGTGACTATTACAGAGGGTATGTTAAACATTTAAAATGCTAAGTGCAAAGAATAAAACCTGTCATCATGAAGATGAGGAACAATGGCGGCACTGTGTGATTCGGGCTCTCTGAAAGGCAACTTGAGAGGAGGTGTCCAGCCTTAAACATGTGTAGATGTTTGGTCTCATACCTCCACGCCTAGGGAGTCACCCTGCACAAATAGTGAACGAAGGTGAACGGAGATATTGTAATATTTATGATCGCCAAAATCCCTGGAAGGGGCCCAGAGATTCAACAGTGGAGGGTGGTTCTTAAAGGAACACATGGTATTCTACAGTAGAACACTATGCAGTCATTAAAACGATAAACCAGGGGGGCATTAAATGTCCTAGAATGATGTTAATGCATACGATTGTTGGTAAGAAAGGCTCGATTTAAGTGCGCTTCTGTTTAGAAACGTGTGTATTTAGAGGAGTAGAGAACTCTAGACAAGTGTTAGCAGTTGTTGATAGACGATACTAATACTTGTATGCCCACCCGCACGCAAAAAATATATATGCACCAACCCACACACGTGGAAAATGGGGAGAAAATTTTAATCTACAAAATCGATACTATGGGTTGAATGTAAATTTTAGAATTTCATGTGTTAGACGTTTAGACGTCTAGATCCTTAGACTCCTACGGTGGTGTTTGGAGGTGGGGGTGGGACTCTGGGAAGTAGTAAGGTGGTGTTGTGAGGTCAGGGCCACTCTATCAGCACTTATGGCTTTGTAAGAACAGACCAGAACCCATCCACTAGCCTTATCTCATAGGATGTCTCTCCACCATGTTACCATGCGGCCAGAAAGCTCTCACCAGCCATCAGGACCACACCCTTGGTTTTTCCAGCCTCTAGAACCATAAACCCCAAAGATTTCTACTCTATAAACTACCCAGAATCTGATATTCTGTTACAGCTACAGAAAATAGACTGAAAATTAGAGATGTGTCTGACACTGAGGGAAAAATATTGAAATACGAATATTTGTTTCTGAGTCTTTGGGGCTGTTTGCTGTTTCCCTCTGAATAGTGGCTTGGGATGACCTTGACAAACACTGAAGGAAGAGTCCTGGTTTGGTCCATGGTTCATTCACTACTGTAGCTCTATTACCCGATGAATAACAGTGATAGAGACTCAGAACAAGGGCAGCAAGCTCAAGTGTAACAACCACAGCCAAGATTGAGCGCTGAGGCAGCAGAGCCCTCTTGCTTCCTAACTTGCCTTGTATAACAGTAGTGGCCGCATGACTTAGATAAGTAAAAGATATATGTTGGGTGCATCTGATAAGTGTATAGAATTCTCCAAGTTTGGAAACTTAATTACACCCAAAGCTAAAAGATGGCTCAGTCTGCAACCACACAAGCAGGAGGATGTTCAAACCCAGCACATGCTTAAAAATAAAAGCCCAGTGTGGTGCCATTCACCTGTAATTCTAGTGTTGGGGGCGGCGGCGGCGGCGGCGGCGGGGGGGGGGGGGGGGGGGCCATGGAGACCTTAGGCTCCCCAAAGCTGGCTGGCCAGCCAGTCTAGCCAGTCAATAAGCCCAGGTTCAGGAGACCCTGCCGCAGGGGAGTCTGGGAGGAGGGTGGAGATTGATGGAGGAAGATATTCTATCTCTGGCCTCTGGCTCCTGCAGGTATACAGGCACACAAGTGCACACCCAGCTACACACACACACACACACACACACACACACACACACACACACACAGAAGATATCAGACTTAAATCAATTCAACAAAGGGTGGCTTTTCTTTTTGGCTCCCAGGAAATACTTGTTCTCTCTCATCTTTGTTGGCTCTGAAGAACAGATTTGGAAGAGCAGGGGTGCAACCTTGTGATCTGACTTGGCAGACTGTGAACGGCAGCATCATCGTAAACTCTGGCTTTAATTCTAATCTAGTCTTTGATAAGCAGCTCTGGGCTCCGACAGAGGGAGACTGCCTTGCAAGAATTTCCGGTGACATCTATGTTGTGGCAGCAGTAATGTCCAGTCAATTTATTATCATTTAGCAGTGAAATTGATTTGTAATTTTTTAAGTGTTTTATTGGCTATAAAAGCAAAATGTGGAGTAAAAGACATAAAGTGGTGTTTTGTCAGGTCGAGGCATGGATTTATGCTTTAGCTGATAGAGTGATCAAAGGGTGTAAAGGTCTGGGCTGCTGCCTCTTGTCTCCTCTCTCTTTATGTGTGTGTTCAACAGGCTTCCTTCCCTCTGTGGGTGACCTACGAAGGCTCACCCACACCCGGAGCGCCTTTTGTCTGAGGTATTAACTCGGCTGTTAAGATTAAGACTATCACAGGGCTTCTGAGGCCAACATGAAGCCACAGGGATAAGTCTAAGTGAATCAGGTGCTTGACACATTCAAACAGGCTGTTTGTTCACCGGAGACTGGGGGCAGGGGGCACACTGTGTCTTGAATCAGCACGCACAAATGGCCTGAGATATAAATAGAATATTGTGGGGGGGGGGGCGCGGGCGGGCCGTGACAGAGAGCCTGATCTTTGGGAATGGTCACTGTATGTGTGTGTGTGGGGGGATGATGCAGGAGAGGGGGCAGGCCCGCCAACTTCTCTTCAGTGCAGTCTCTATAGGAAGGGGGAGGAAAAGACAAGGAAAGAAAAACTAAACACAGTGCAAAGTGATTAGCGGATAATTTGATGTAGTGGTTCTCAGAGTTTAGCTTGGATTCGAACCTGCTGGAGGCCTGGTTGAAGCCTGGAGTGCTGGGCCACCTCTGGAGCTTCTGATGCAGGAGGTCTGAGTGAGAGTCATTTCTTGTGTTCATGTATGCGCATGTGTGGAGACCAGAGGCTGACGTCACGCCTCTCTCTTAGTCACTCTTCACTTGTGTGTGTGTGTGTGTGTGTGTGTGTGTGTTTGTGTGTGTGTGTGTGTGTTTGTATATTTATATGTGTGCACTGTTATACATTCATATGGGGGCCAGATGTCTACCTTGAGTGCCTTCCACTGTTTCTCTCTCCACCGTATCCTTTGGGACTAGGTTTCTCACTGAACCCAGACTTGCTGTCCATCATGCTCTGGGACCCCCTTCTGTCCTCACCCCGCAAGCACTAGGTCACAGTTGTGCGTCAGCAGGCAGGCCCTCGTGTTTGTGCTGCAGCTTGAGCCATCTCTTCAGCCCCTCCCCCTTCAGTCAGGACCTCACTGACCTGGTTAGACTGGCTAGCTAGTGAGCTCCAGGGACCCTTGCCTGGATTTTATACAGGGACCACACTCCGGGATCACAACCAGAATCTCACACGTGGGCAAGCTCCTCACCCACCAAGCTGTCCCCCCAGCCCTGAGATTCTGCATTTTGAACAGGATCTGACCCCAAGAGACTTGGAGGCCACTGTGTAGGGAGTGAGTGAGAGGAGTCCTGAGTAAATGTGTACTGTTAAGACGGGAACAGCCGTGCCAAGGACCCAGCGCCTGGACCTGTGAGAGCGGCAAAGCCTTCCCCAGGTGGGTCTCCGAGGGGTGACAGAAACTGCCACCACGGCTCCTCCCCCACCCGGTGTTTAGGGCCTGAGGACTGCTCCCCAACAGAGACTGCTCCTGCCAAGTTTAGCTAACCCTGTCTCCTTGTTCAGCTGTATGTACTGACCCTGGCTCCTTGTTCAGCTGTATGTACTGACCTGTCTCCTTGTTGGGCTGTATATACTGACCCTGGCTCCTTGTTCGGCTGAACATAATAAACACACTGGACTTGTAAGATCCCAGCTTTTCTGAACGTGTGTCTGTCTTTTCTTTATTTCCTTGTTGCCTCTAGTCAGAATTCCAGGCCCCAAGCCATGCAAGGCACACGCTGCTGCCCTGGGGACTGTGCACTCAGAGGAAGCCATGTCCTAAGTCCTCATTTGTCCATGGCAGAAACAAGGGAACATGTCACAAGCTTCTGTAGGGGTCCAGGAACACCTCTTTTTCAGCTCAGAAGCATGAGACCCATGAGTCTATAGAGGTGTGTGTGTGTGTGTGTGTGTGTGTGTGTGTGTTTTCTGAACAAGCAATCCAAGGCCTGACCAGAGAATAAATAGCTTTTATCTTTGCAGCTTCCAATCCAAGACTGTATCAAGGAATAAAATCTGCCCATTCCCTGCTTTCCTAAGGGTCCTGTTTGTTTTGTGACCCACTTGCTTGGAACTCCTCAAGGGGTCACATGTTTTCTTACTATGCTCTGGATGCTGTATGTGCCAGGCTCTGATTCAGGGCTCAAAAGATTTGGTGTAAAATGGAGATGCTGGCCCACGTTGGCAATGATCCTGAGTTTGGAGATAGCAGTGAAGCCATTGGGAGACATGTGTAAGCCAATGAAATCGCTGGGAGACAGCACAGGCCCAGCCATGGAGCCAGGGCTGGAGGTCACCTAGAAACACTGACCCCTGACTGCAGATGAACCACAGGGTGTTCTGAAGGACTTCATGCCAAATTCCTCTTCTGCAGGAGGAGGCAACGCTTGTAGCTGGTGTAGCATTTGTCATGGATGTGGTACCTTCACACAGGCTCTGCCATTTACAGGACATGCACACACGGTTCAGCTGTTTCTCAACTACTGTGGTTCCGACACATTTTCTGAAGGCCATAAGTTTTTTTTTTTTTAAAAAAAAATCTGTTTTGATTTCTTTATACGGTATTTGCCTCTGAGAGAGAGAGGCACAGCTGGGCTGAGGAGATGGCTCTGTCATTTAGCAGATGACTGTTGTACAAACCCGATGACAGGAGTTTAGACCCCTGGAACCCAGGTCAAACGCTGGGCATGGTGACAAGTACTGACTCCTAGCCTTGGGTGATAGCGGAGACATACGGATCCCTGGATCTCACTGGCCAACCCGGCTAGCTGAATCAGTGCGCTTCTGGCTCAGCGGGAGACCCTGCTCAAAAAATAACGATGAAGAACAATCAAGGAAAGACACCTGCCATCCACATCTGCCCTCAGCTTACAGACACACACACACACACACACACACACACACACACACACACACATGCACTACACACACACACACACACACACACACACACACACACACACGCACAACTGCAGACACACACACACACACACACACACACACACACACACACACACCAATTGGAACTGAATATTTTAAATTCTAGTTGGACATTCTTTCTGCTCCCCAGCGCTGAAGAAGTGTCAGGAAGTTATTGATCCATTGACCTCCGTACCTGAGATCTAAAGTTGGTATTGATTCTTGTAAATCTAACTGACTCTTGGTTTATATCTCTCCCCTTGTGCTCTTTAGTTCTGGGAGCAAATGACCCCTCAATTACACCCTACTCCCAAGGGAGTCCGGCATGTTCAGTTTTAGGACTGAAGGCTTGGAAGGCTTCCTTTCTGAGTTAATCCCTGTCCCCATAGGCTTTTGCTTCCATACCCAAATTGTGATGGCTGCCGTTGTCTGTCAACTTGACAGGATCTAGACTCACCTAGGAGACTTTCTGAGCGTGGAGGGAGTTGCTAACCGAGGAGGGAAGACGTACACTGGCTGTGGGCAGCACCATCCCATGGGCTGGGGTCCAGGACTAAACAAGGAGAAAGTGAGCTGAGCACCAGCGTCCATTTTTGCTTCCTGATGTTGATGCGCTGTGCCCAGCAACCTCAGGCTCCCACTGCCATGACTTCCCCACCATGATGGACGGTACCTTCATACTGTGAGTCAAAGCAAACCCTTCCTGGAGAGATGGCTCAGAGGTTAAGAACACTGGCTTCTTTTCCAGAGGACCCAATTCAATACCTGGCACCCACGTAAAGCTCACAACTGCCTGTAACTTCAGTTCCAGGGAATCTGATGCACTCTTCTTGCATCTGCCCGTGGTGCCCAGACATACATGCATACAAGCACAAACACCCGCACAGATAAAATAATAGAACAATAAATAAATAAACCCTTCCTTAAGTTGCTTTGGCCACAGCAAAAGGACAAGTTACTAAACCACCAACGTGCAGGTTAAGTTCCAATCCCAAACCCCCAGTTCACAGTTCTCTTGTCCCGCCTGCCTTTGTGTCTCTATGTGTCCCTGGTGACCACTTCTGGTTCTTGGCGGGTGTGAACATCTTTACCTCCCAGCATGTAAAGCCAGGCAGATGTGGTCCTTACAGCTGATGCTCTGGGACCCGGGTTAGAATTCTGCTTCTACCTGTTTGGGGCTGACTTTGGCCAAGCTTTGGATTTAGCCTGACCCTATTTCCTAGTCTGGAGAGCAGGGCTCAGGCAGTTAGTAGAGGTTTGTTGTGGCGACTGAAGAATGTCACTCTGGTGACAGAGGCATGGTATTGTCATAATAGGCAGAGATGGCAGATATATTAAAGCAGACTTTAAAAAACTACATGTGTGCATGCACGTGCCATGTATGTGGAAGCCAGAGGACAATATCAGGTGTCCTTTCCCCTCCTCCCCATTTATACCAGGCTGGCCTCAAACTCAGTACATAGACAAAGATGACCTTGAACTTCTGATCCTTCTGTCATCACAGTCATAGTTCAGGGATTACGGGCCTGAGCCTGTTTTATATGATGCTAAGGAACAAACCCAGGGCTTCTACATTTCCAGCATTATCTACTTACTTTGAGGCAGGGTCTCTCACTGGCCTGGAACTTGTCAAGAGAGCTAGACTGGCTGGCATGCAGGCCCCAGAGATCCTCCTGCCTCCACCTCCCTGGTGCTGGGGTTACATGTATGTGCCACTAGGCCCAGCTTTTTAAAAAAATGCGTTCTGTGATCAAACTCAGGTCCGTGTGCTTGACTGTCAAATGCTCTACTAGCTGAGTGTGCTCTCTCCCTCTCTCTCCAGCTCTGAAGCTGAATCCTTTTGGGGGCTGGGGAGCCATTCTTTGTAATTGGCCACATGTTCCCACACTGTGAAATAAATGCATTTGTGTGCAATTGGGTGTCTGCAAGTATATCTTGAACTCACAAGCCTCTTTGAGATAGGGTCTCATTGGCTGGCTTGGAGCTCAGTATATAGACAAGGCTGTCCTGGAATGCACAGAGATTTGTTGTAGAATATTATTTTAAGGTGTGTTGCATTCTTTTATGCTGCATTTGTTTCACTCTGACGCTGTGTTACGGTGCCTGTCTAAAACACCTGATGGTCTAATAAAGAACTGAACAGCCAATAGCAAGGCAGGAGAAAGGATAGGCAGGGCTGGCAGGCAGAGAGAATAAATAGAAGGAGAAATCTGAGAAGTAGCCAGAGAAGGAGGAGGAATCCAGGGGTCAGTCACCCAGCTACACAGCCAGCCACAGAGTAAGAGTAAGATTTACAGAAGTAAGAGAATAGGAAAGCCCAGAGGCAAAAGACAGACAGGCTAAGTTAAGAAAAGCTGGTGGGAAGGGGAGGGGGGGCACGGCAAAGAGCAAAAAACGGACAATAAGAGAAATCCTCCTGCCTCTGTTCTGAAGTGTTGAGATTAAAGGCGTGCACCACGACGACCGGCCTGAGCCTCTTTTTAAAAGACGAGCTAAAATCTTAAAACCATGCCTTTTCTAACCCTCTGGGCTTTCTCACTCGTTCTCAGGATGGGAACTTCCCCACCCCACCCACCCCCAGCACAGCTTCTGGCTGACCACCATTGCCATTGCTGAACACTCCTGCTTTCTCAGACCCTAACTCTAAAGGCGTTCATTGTTCTCTCTTCCTCGTCTCCATCTCCCTCCTCCAGACTTTTTCAGCTTGCACGCCATGTTGCTTTTCTCTCAAACTCCAGTAAAATGTTCCTCGCGCTTCCTCCTGAGCCCATTTTAAATTATTTTATGAAGGAGACTGAGAACCTGCAAAAAGGAGCCTCAGTTCCCGGGGAACACTGCTAGACCAGAAGCCAGCACCCCAGCTCCTCCTGGGTCAGGGGCGCTGAGCCTGCACAATCTTTGGTCCCAGATGGCCCTGCCCACTTCAGATGCTCTCCCTGCCCCTACAGGCAGCCAGTGCTCAGGGGAGCCGGAGATGGCAAGGTGCCAGGCATGAATAATGGATAGCACCCTCATTTCCATCCTGTTGGTTGACTGTTTACACACCACATTGCAGGAATCTGGAGCCTGAGGAAATCTGACTTGCAGCCGGCTCAGGCTCCCTGCCTCCCTCTTGTGTGCCTAGCTCAGGAAAAGGCAGAACCATCTGGCTCCTTCGCATGCTCTTATTAGGGACAGCAGAGGTGGGTCTGTTAAGCTCGGAAGGCATCGCCGGCACAGATGCTGAGTTTATGTGTAAAATATGGCTTCCGGCCAACGCGCTAATCAGGAACGCCTCTGAAGTGCTTCCAATCGTCTGGATGAGGTGGCTTCTCCCTTACATGTTGTTTGTACAAGCTGGTGGTTAGAGGTGTTGTGTACAAGATATTTGTAGTCATAATTTCTCCAAACAGGTTAAGGCAAACATGATGGGAATCAGCATATTAATGTGCTGTGTTTCAAATTAGAATCATAAACACACTTTCCTCATTGGAGGCCTAATCTGCTAAGAAGAAGCCAGATGTTTAATGACGAAACCATTATTCAGGAGGACCCATCAAAGTAAAACAAATTGTTGTTGTTTAAGTGGAAGGGAACACCTGCCTCCTGCCGGGGAGGTTCAAACTGCTTGGAGAGGATTTTTGCTTGTGCTGGATTTCTGAGGCTTTTGCTGTTGTTCCGTGATCCTTCCAGAAGAATCATTCAGCAAACGGAAGTCTTTATAGGACAGAGCTATAGTTTCAGCACCACACACCTCCTGGGGCAGAGGCAGCGGATGGGGTGGGTTTGGAGAGAGATTGATCTCAGCGGCTTTTGAGATTCCCTTTCATGTAGAGTCTGTCTGTCCTTCATGGCGCTGTTTCCAAGCAAAGAGCTAGGAAGGAACAGGGCTGTGAGAGACATCTGTGTTGTTCACCTGCCTTCAGAGCTTGCTGAGGTAGAGGTGAACGTTACATTTCTCTCCTTCAGGAAAAGCCACTCCACGAGTGCATGTGACTTTAGGGGGCCACCCACACCTTTCCAAGGGCCCATGAATGTACCTCCTCTTTTCCATTCCCCACTCCACTGTCCTGTCGTCCCCTCCCATCCCCAACTTCCCCTCCCTCTTTGTTCCTCTCTTCCATTTCCTGTCAAAAACGCATCGGGAAGTGAGGGGGATGTAATCCTAGCCCTTGAAGATCCCGTACAAAAGCAGGAAGATGTTGCCAGGTTGGACACTGTAGGTGATTTTCCCAAAACGTGATGCTATCACATGTCTTGTCTTAAATATCCAAAATGCCCCCAGAGGTATTTTCAAGATGTCTAGTTTATTTATTTTTCCAAACACTCCTGAATGCTGGTAGAGTTTGGGGAACAAAGTCCTTTCAGAATGTGTAAGGGGCTATTCCCTAGCAAGTCCACAGAGTCTGTTTGACACGCACCCCATCTTAATAACTACGAACAGAGAGCCAGAGCAGCTTGGAGTGGGAAGAATGGGGGTCCTGAAACTGGCCCCCTGTTGGGTGCTAGCAGCTGGGTACGGCTGAGTTCCGAAGGGAGTCAGAGCAACCACGCTCTCACCCAAGTGTCACATAAGGCCTGGAGGACACTTGCAGCTTAGAGGGACCATTGACCCTGCCGCTTTTTCCTTTATCGAGGACCAGAAAGAAAGCACCCAGGAACGGCGACAAAAACACTCACAGAGTCACCTTCTGAGAGGAAAGGCTGAGTGGGTCCCAGCAACAGTGCCCATCATGACAGACCAGGACAGGAGAGCAAAGCCTGAACCAAGGGCCGGTGTAATCGTCAAAGGTCTCCCCAGGGACCTACTTCAGCCAGCTGGGCTTCACCACCTACAGGTCCCACAGCCACCTAAGCAGTACCACCAGCTGGGGACCGAGTACCCCAAATGTGAGGCTGTGGGGGACATTTCCAGTCCCAGCTATAACACCTGATGTCTATGGACGACATCTCCTTTTCTTCGAAATCATTGCGATTTCTCTCTCTGTTTCCCATGTCATCCCCGCTCCCCTTTTTAATTTCTTTAAAAATGTCTCTTAGCTGTCTTTTCATTTTAGTGTGTCATGAGAGGAACTGAGACAGCTGTGACCCAGCTGCCCCCTGCTGCCTGAAGCCTCTCAGTAGTCCCTTTCCCTTGGACTGATTACATTCTGTGACGGGACACTCGGCCTGTTTCCCTCAGGGTGACTCTAGTTGTTTGGGTCGTCGTCTGTGTTCCAAGCTACGTCTGCTGATTGGTGATGGCCATTCATTAGTATGAGGGCGGCAGGGGCGATTTATTGGGATCATGAATACTGTGTCCTTAGCACAGTGTTTGACTCAGGGAAACAAGGTGGCACAGGGTAGCCATTTTTATCAGCTCCATTTAGTGTTCCTTTATGTTTTGACGCTGGGAACTGCACAGGAAAAGCTAGTGTGCTCACATGGAAGCCTTTTGTACAACGGAGAGCAGGTCCTGTCTCCACTGGGCCCCCGTCCTCTCCTGATAGTTTAAGCTACCTGTTCCAAGTAACTTGACACAGTCCTCACATATCAGGGCTGGAATTCCTTCACTGTGAGGGCCTCTTGCCTCAAGCAGGCATGTGTGTGTGCATGTGGGTGTGCTTATTTGTGCACATGTTTGTGGGTGTATATGTATGTGTGTGTATGAGTGCCCATGGAGGCCCGAGCTTAATGTCAGGTGTCTTCCACGATCAGTCTCCCCAGTGTTTTTTCTTATTTTCATTTCCATCTGTGTGGTGTATCTATGAGCACATGTGTATGCACATACATGTAGAGGCCCAAGACTGATGTTGACAATCATCCTCACTTCTTCCACCTTATTCACTGAGGCAGAGTGTGTCAATCAAACCCATAGCTTGCTGATACACCTAGTCTCACTAGCCAGCCTGCTATGGGGATCCCCTGACTACACCTCCCAAGACTGAAATGGAAGGCAAGCCACCATGCCCACTCAACATTTACGTGGGTTCTGGAGATGCAAACTCTTGGTCCTCATGTGTGTGTGGCAAACGCTAAAACCACCGAGCCACTTCCTCGGCCCTGCTCTGTAGTTTCCGAGACAAGGCTTTCCTAACCCCTGGATCTTGATAATTCAGCTAGCGTGGGTGGTTAACAAGCCCTAGGATGCCTTCCTAAGTGCTGGGACCACAGGCACAAACTGCTAGCATTCCATTTCTGTGTAGAGCTGGTGACCCAGCTCGGGTCTTCATGCTTGCACGGCCTATGCTTTACTGCATGGCTGATCCCTTGGCCCCCAGCTTATTAGTCTGGGCACAGTCTGTATAAGAGGAAGCAGTATCCACGCAGCTGCGGTAAGATTACATTAGTGATTCGTACCATGTTTATTTCCGTGGGATAAGCTACAGTTATTTTATGGAAATTAAGACACAACATTGATTGTATCTAAATACCATCTTATGACATACCTATAGCTCATTTTTTTTCTAGTGATCAAAGATATCTTTCAACTTCACACATGTCACATTTAGTTGTTGAGACCTTTTGATGTTTTATTCTTTATATTTATGGGATGGGGGCACTCTACATTTCTCTACGACAGTGGATAAAAACCCCTTTTGGGGTCGGATGACTCTTTTACAGAGGTCACCTAAGACCACGGGAAAACACAGATATTTACATTACAATTCATAACAGTAGCAAAGATTACAGTTATGAAGTAGCAACGAAAATCATTTTATGGTTGGGGGGTCACCATGAGGAACTGTATTAAAGGGTCACAGCATTAGGAAAGCTGAGAACCACTGCTCTAAGAACCAGATGGAGGGCTTATTAGAAATGAGAAGAGGAAGTCTGAACTGACACAATTGTTCACACTCTCTGTCACTTTTGACCTTGATATCTGCTTCTCCTCAAGACCCTGAGGCCATGTGCAATTACGGCAGAATTGCCTACACCTCACTGGAGGGCATGGCCAAATACCGGGATGAGGGGCCCATGACCCTCCGTGCCCCTACTTCTGTAAGGGAGAGTCAACACTCAACAAGTCCAGCTGTGACGATCTTTTGCAAGCTGGCACAGCTGGATCCATGAAGAGAGAGGCTGTTGGCTGGGAAGCTGATCCTATACAACACATACACAACAAGTGCCTTTGCCCACTGAACCATCTTGCCATCTCCTACTGGCTCCCGACAAACTGATCTTAACTGTCAAACAAAGGAAATGTTTCTCAGTTGCTTTGAATACCCAGATGTTGGCGGACAAGCCGATCTTGGAGCTTTCTCTTTGTTGAAATAGATAGCAGGTCTGCTGCTGTAGCCATACTGTGTGCTGTACACAAGGGATGACCTATTTGGTCAGCACTCTTAACTAGCTCAATTCATTAGCTCGCACTGTTCTTTGAGGCTTTAAAGTTTTGAATGATTTTGGAGCATATGTTGGGTGCCTTTACTCTACCTCTAAGGGTCCATTTGTCAAATTACCCACTTCACCCTACTTGAGGCCCTGTGGCTTAAGGAAGTTAACGCTCCCATTGAAAGTGAGCAACTTTCTTCTGAGCCTTCCACATTAGAAGGATCATCCCCAATTTTTTTTGAATTACTTAAGGATGTGAAAAATATCTTTATTTTCTGTTTGATGACACTTCTTGGTAATGTGAGGAATTATAGAATAATACCTTAGCTTGGGAAGGATTGTACTCTGAAATAAATCAAGTCAGATTCTTAGCTCTTGCCTGTTAAGTACCGGTTTGACATTGGAAATGATCCCAACTTAGTGATTTTGAGAACCCCATGGCCAGCACTGTAACCTTCAGCCACTTGAAACCCATTTGGCCGAGGCTGATGAAGAAGCTCATTTAGTTTGGGAGGATTGAGGTTGAAAACCTAAGTCCTAATGATAGAATGCCTGCCGTGTGACCTCAGGGTTCAAACCTGTGTTCGTTTAAAAGTTTAAAAAAAAATCAACAGTCTTAAATCCGTGCCTCTTTTCCCGATGAAATTTAAGATGGAATAAAAATAATGTTGAGGAGCGATAGAAGGCAGAACAGAAGGCTGTGTATCTTAGGAGGCAGCACTGGTTGCTGTGATTGGTCCTGGTTCTGCCTTCTGTGGCTCTGTGACCCTGATCAAATTGGTCACCTTCTCTGGGACTATGCCTCCTTAGCTGGAGAAGGAAGCTAGAAGCCATGCCTACTGTGGGATGCTGTCCTTTGAGACAGAGCATGGTCATTTCCATCCCTACCAGAGCAGCTGTGATCATCTGCAGAAGAGTCACTAAGATGAGGCCTGGTGAACACTGGTATTCCCTCACCAAAGGAATTCGCCAGGCCCTCCATCCTGCACCTCCCTCCCAGCTAATGCCATCTCCTGTCAGCCACACAGGGCTTGGGGAGGTGCTAGAGCATATGGAGGGTGGAAAGTTAGCCGAAGGACTCCATCTATGCGGCTATGCGGAAGTCATCATCCATGCCAGGGTGAGATTTCTCAGTGCGGGCACCCATGCTCCTGTAGATAAGCACAATAACCTCACTGGTTGACCAAGCAAGACAAGCCTGTCACTGGTGCCCTCTCTGGAGTGAGGAGCCGCTTTTCATGTTCTCCGGCAAGGCTTAAGTAATGGTGTTTTTTTCAGAAGACCGATGTGAAGACTGACTGGCTATCCCATGTACCAGGTCAGGAGGTAGAAAGCACTTTTTTAAAAAACAATGTTTATGAAGTGAACAGAGTCAATATGAAGTTCATAAAGCTTGAGTCTCAGGATTCTTTACTTTACCTCTTTACATACCTCTTAAATAAGCATCGGTATGGATACTTAATTTTGTGTTTGTTGTTATATTTCCTCAGACAGGGAAATCAACAGCTTCATTTTTAAAAAGACAATTATTTTATATCTATCTTTCTATCATCTATCTATATGTGCACACACACACATATACAACCATCACAACATGCATATGAGAGTTAGGAGATAAAGTCCAGTCATTGGCTCTCTACTTCAAGCATGTTGGTCTAGGTGATGGAACTCAGGTGGTCAGGCTTGGTAGCAGGTGCCCTTAACTACTGAGCCATCTCACCTGCCCCTTCTCTGGCTAGATCGTCTCTTATTAAACTCTCTTCATAAGATGGTTGCATTATTGCTCTCGCTTGGTCTCAGGTCATAGAATACCTATCCTTATAAGGAATACTTTTAATAAGTGCTAAAATACAGTGCTATTTTAGGATCTCTATATGATGTATGTTCAATGGGGGCTCTCCAGGGCAGGAGTCATTGAGAGGGAGAAGAATTAATTTGCATCCACACATATATTAAACAATGAATTTATTCCTGCCAAGGAAAACCAAGAGTGGAGACGCTTCCTTGATGAGATTTAATAATTTGTAGAGTGATCCACTGATGAATATGGCCTGGTGTTAGAACAATAAACCCACTGAAATAAGATATATAGCATTCATTAAATGCTTCCGATCTGAACACAGTGATGTGCACAGTTTATTGTGTTTGATTAGGTGGGCGAGTTTTTTTTTCCAGCCTCATGTGTCTGTTTATCAAAGGCAGAAGAGCTCTCCAGCATCAAAGAACAGGAGAATGGGCTGTTCCAGCAGCTGGCTCAGGGAAGGAAGAGGCTCTGAGCATCCAGAAGCTGTGGGTAGACCTCTCAGACATCCAGTATATAATAACATTTTCTTGCAAAGCAAGCTGAATTTCCTGGAGAAAAGAGTTTAGTTAGCAAAGCTCTGAGGGAGTTTCTAGTTGTAAAAGTATAGCTCATGCCAAAGGGGGCATGTGTGTGTGTGTGTGTGTGTGTGTGTGTGTGTGTGTAGCTGACCAATTCATCTAGATTGGTACTTCAAGAACCCTCCTGTCTCTGCCTGCCCAGTGAGTGCTCAGATTACAGATGAGCACTGTCGTGACACCCAGGTTTTTTTATGTGGGTGCTGGAAATCTGAACTCAGGTTTTCATGACTGTGTGCCAAAGCTCTTCACTGACAGAGCCATCTCCCCAACATCAAAGGAGGCACGCTTACCAAGGGCACACTTGAACACACACACACACACACACACACACACACACACACACACGCACGCACACTCACGCAGGCATGCTCATGCTCGGTGATTCGAGGTAGAGAGAGCTGTAAGATGGAAGAAAGAACAGTTTGAAATTGAGGAGACAGATACACGTTCCTGTCACGTAAGGACATTTAAAGTGGAGACTCACGTTGAGAGAATAAGAAAACAGAGACCTTAGTCAAACTAGAAACTGATTTCACTAAGTTGAAAAGTAGTTGAGAAGGCAGTTCTGCTTCTGACCCTAAAACGCCAGGTGGAGTTCAGGAAGGGAGAGGCAGGACAGGGGTAACGGTGCACCTGCCTCAGGGGGCTGAAGTGGCTGAGGGAAGGTGCCTTGGGAGAGGCGGGACAGGGCTTGACTGGGATGGAGAGGCCACCATGGCTGGCGGGGCATGAGCCTGTGTAAGAGAAGGTGTATTCAAGATTACGGATTAAGTTGAGAAGTCAGCAAGTGTTGTAATGGCCAGTGACTCCTCACGTTCACATCATGTTCAGTGTTAACCAGTGTTACTGGTTCACTCACTGCCAGCATACATAACCAGTTACTGGTCCACACTAAGTGCTGCGACTCTTTTTTTGGTGCACACCAGTCACACAAGCCCTGAAGTGAGGAGGCATTCTGCTAACACTACCCTTGGCATTCTTTCATGATAATAGAATCAGGAAACGAAATCAAATTCCTGGTTGCAGGGCCTGGAGAGATGGCTCAGTGGTTAAGAGCACTGGCTTCTCTTCCAATGGACCCAGCTTTAGCTCCCAGCAACCACAGCCATCTGTAGCTCCAGTTCCAGCAGATCCAATGGCCTCTTTCTATGGGTATCAGGCATACATGGTACACAAACATATATGCAGTCAAAAACAGTTATAGAATGTAAGCAATAAAACTTCCTGGTTGAGGGAAAAACCTGATTTATGGTAACCCAGAGAAAGGTTGATGAACACCACAACATGCACTAAACTCTTCACTGGCCATAGTATTAAAATCATGTAAGGGTTACCCCATCTTCAATTCCCTAGTTACTGGGTAGTAAGTCTTGAAGATAGAACCCCCAAAATGGCAGTGATGGATGGCAATATTTTAGGGTGATGGTCCAGATCCTACCGGGGCATGGCTTTGCTAGGAGACTTGGTTCTGCTGAGAAACAGAAACCGGAAGCCCCTGGCAGCTGGCTGAGCACTGCTGACTGCTGTGGTCACATCGGAATGCTCTTGGCCGAGGCAGTTGGCATCGGAATGCTTTTGACCACAACTGACGCCTCTCCAGAGTTCCCATGGTAACCTGTCTGGCTATTCCAGCAACTGAGCTATCCTTCCCACCATCCCCATTTGCCCCTATATAACCCAATAAACTTCCCAAGTTGGGCACTGTTCTCTACTAACTGAGGCGGCCTGGCGGTTTTTCATTAAAGCTACTCTTTCTTTTCCACCGAGTTTGGCTATCCTGGTTGGTTTCTTGCTCTTCCTGTTTACACCGAGTATATCCAGTGGTTGGCCAGAGGCTCTTTATAGTCCTTCAGACCTGGTGATGAAGATGGCCACTTCACACAATGGGAACTGGAAGTCATTATGAACCAGGATTTTCACCACTCCTGGAAAGGTGTTGGTTAAATGATTGCAAGCACACCTGTACCTCATGAACAGGGCACTGTGCTAGGCACTGCTGTGGATCCAAGCAGGGCTTGCTGATGGGCTCCTTTGGAGCCACGGGTATGGTAATCACTGAGCAGAGTTGATGATCTCTGATCTGCCTTGATACTTGGTGCTGGCTAGAGTGTCTGCTACAGCAGGAGCTGTATAGATGGCCAGGCTCGAAGTTTCCTGGAGGGGAGCTGGGGTTGGAGCTTGCAGTTCAATCTCTAGCAGCAACCTAATATATATATTTGATATGTATTGATATACATGATGTATACACACACACATTAAATTCTTTGGAGGCAATCAATATGTCTGTGAATTTTGTCATTTGAATTCTTGGTAGTTTTGATGAATTAGTAGATCTCGATAAGTATTTGGTGATGCAAATATTCAAATTATCTCCTGCCCCATAGATTGAACCCTAAAAATGCTACTTTCCACACTTTTGCTTTTTTTTTTGTTGTTGTTGTTTTTGGTTTTTCGAGACAGGGTTTCTCTGTGTAGCTTTGCGCCTTTCTTGGATCTTGCTCTCTAGACCAGGCTGGCCTTGAACTCACAAAGATCCGCCTGGCTCTGCCTCCCGAGTGCTGGGCTTAAAGGCATGCACCACCACCGCCCGGCACACTTTTGTTTTTAAACACCTAATCAGTTGCTTAAATTTTAAGGGGGAAAATCCCCTGAGTTTCTCATTCATTTGTGTTTGTGGGGCTTTTCCTAGGGATGGCAGGAAGGAGGAGCTGAGGCAGGTAAGCAGAGTTTTGTTGTTGTTGTTGTTATGTTTGTTTGTTTTGCTAAGCAACAGGGACTTGGATTGAAAGGTTTTGAAAACCATTTTGTTCAACATTCTGAATGTGTCCTTCCCACCTCTGCCTCATCAGTCCTGTGGAAGAGACGCAGATGGCTACTGCTCTCCCCATCTGGCCTCACCTGGCGAGAGGCTTTCCTGGTTCTCCACTACCCCTTGGTGTCTTTGGAGGCCGCACTACCTTGGACACTCAGACCTTAGGAACACTGGTGAATAATCAGCCGTTGAGGTGGCAGCAAACACCTCCAAGGTGGGTTGACCTACGCTGTCCACTGTTCAACAGGCCGGATCAAACTCAGTTTGTCCCCTGTCTGTCACTCTTTACGTTGCCTGCTCTCATCCCCCATCTTCTCAGACTAGGGTGTGTCAAGTAGGTTAGCCATCTGGGGGTCTCCATCCTTTCTCTTGCTTTAGCCAGCTTCTCAGGACCCCTCCTCTCTCTTTGTACCTGCGTACGTCTCTGTGTGTGTCTCTGCCTCTGTCTCTGTCTGTCTGCCTCTGTCTGTATGTCTGTTTTCTCTCTCTCTCTCTCTCTCTTTCTCTCTCTCTCTCTCTGGTGAGTATGTGAGTGTGTGTGTGTGTGTGTGTGTGTGTGTGTGTGTGTGTGTGTGTGTGTATGTAGGTCAGAGGTCAACCTCAGGTGCCATTCCTCAGGAGCCATCCACCTTGTTTCTTCTTCTCTATCTTTATTCTTGATGTTTCCCTTCCAGTTCCTTCTCTCTCATTCCTGGTGTTTCCCTTCTAACTCATTTTAACTCTATCTTTATTCTTTATTCTTACAGCTTCTATACCCTAGCAATATCTTTCAGGCAATATAAAAATTACAATGTGGTTAGATTATGTTTTTTCAAGTGAATGCTTACAAGAATACAAAACAAACAGTAAAAAAAAAAAAAGCATGTTTTTCATCTCCCTTACATGATTAAACATTTTATGTGTTACAGGCAAAAAACAAATTATCCCAAGAACTCACATACATTCGAACCCAAGCAACTTGTTATAGATTGAGCGTGTAGGCAAGCAAGATATTCTTCTCAGTCAGGTCTTTTACTGGCAGATTGCAGTTCTGCAGTTACAAAGGAAGGACCAATTACTTTATTACTTATCTTGAAAGGTAATCTTATAAGGAATCACAAACCTAAACTTTTATATATGAAAAAGAATCAGTCAGCTCTACTTTAAATCTTTAGGGTACATACCCACTCGCCAATAGTTTTTAATATTAGGAGATTGAGGGCAAAAATGGGTACAAAGAATTAATCATCACCTTTGGTCATCAACCAATCACAGCAAGAAAAGTGTGTCAGCTAGTAATAATTGGGCTGCTTTGTTCTTATTCCCTGATCTTAAAGAGTTCTGCATTCAACTATGTGCCTTTCTAAAACTTTACATTATCTTCTTGGGTTTTTCACCTCAAAGCTATTTGACAAAAACATATTAGTCTAACTTTAAGTTATTTTCAAAGCTTTGTTCCAGCTGTGATGCACTCCAAAACCTGTGAACACATCTCCCAACATTAAAATTAAAAGAATTTAAGCTAGCTGGGCTACTGGGACTCAGTTGTTTTTCTTAGTCATTAACCTAAGCCACAGTCTATGTGGCTCCTCAATAGAAATTCATGTGTTGTAGCAGTGTGACACTTCTTGTTCATATTTCTAATCATCCAAACTCTATTTAAACTGACATTATTGTTATCATTTGGACAGTACAGCTTAGGAATGAATCGTCTTCATAATAATCCACAGGTAAATATGCCCAGTAGAACAGGAGAGATAAACACACTACATTACAGGCAGTGGGGATCTCCCCAGACCCATTCACACCATGCCAGATACCAGAGAAAGATGGCAGGGGAAAACATGTAAAGGCACAGCAGAAGCAAAAGATATTCTAGAGCCTGTGGTCTTGGGTCCTTGACTGTCCAAGATTGACTCATCAGAGTGTTTCCTCCTGGTGGGCTGCCACCTGGAACTTCAATTGCTACCTACTGTCCCTCTGACATAGTCACTGGGGTGTGTGTGTGTGTGTGTGTGTGTGTGTGTGTGTGTGTGTGTGTGTGTGTGTATTTGGTGCAACAGCCATGGTACATCTGAGGAGGTCAGAGCACAACCTTAGGCATTGGTTCTGACCTTCCACTGTGTTTGAGACAGCATCTCTCTCTTGTTCACCACTATGTACACTAACTAAGCTAGCTGTTCCATGAGTTTCTCCCCAAAGGATGACGCTGAGGTTACAGACATGCACTCGACTACATACGGATTTTATGTGGGCTCTGGAGACTCAAACTCAGATTGTCAGGTTTACATACCAAGAGCTTTTACCCTCTGTACCATCTCCCCAGCCTGACCTTGAACGTCCGATCCTCCTGCCTCCACCTCCCAGGTGCTTGGTTGCAAGTGAACACCACTATGCCAGGTGTAAGTAAGTGGTGCTAGAGGTTGAGCCCAGGGCATCCTGAATGCTAGGCAAGCAGTCTGCCAACTGAGGCACGCCCCAGCCCTAGGATGCCTCTTTAAAAACAAAACACCTCCCACTGTGGGTTTGAACATGGTATTTGAGCTCCCACTTAGCATGGGGATCTTTACAGAGTTTCTGTCTCATATCATGGCTGACATGCTTTTGTAGAAAATTCAGACAGCCCTCACAGAGCACCCACCTGCCTCCCCTGCTGCCTGTCTGCTCCGAAGCACGGCTCCCACTTCCACACATTTTTAAGCAGAGAAGAAAAAAAAAAACTTGAACAAAGAAGTTTGAGAAATGGGAGGAAAAATCAGTAGATATGTGAAAACCCAAATCTAATTGCTGCAACTCATTTTTTTAAAAATTCTTCATTACCAGAAAAAGAAAACTGTGGACTCTGTGAGGAAACAGGCAGGAACTGCTTCGAAGATTGATAGGATTCGTTTCTCTCTCTTCTGGCCACATTCTCCCAACCCTCTCTCTTTCCCACCTCTTCCTTTTGAGAGCCAAGCCAGCCGTCATTTTATCACGACACAGGCATACAGACTTTTGCTTTAATTTTAACAATATCTTATTTTTTTTTCAGCTAAGAAATTAATACATATAGAAAAGGGAATAGAGAGGGAGGGTGGGGTGTTCTTCTCTTCTGAAATACTTGTTGTTTTACATAGCTATGTATTTTGAGACAGGGTCTCTCTGTGTAGCCCTGGCTGTCCTGAAGCTCACTCTGTAGCCCAGGCTGGCCTTGAACTCACGCTGATCCACCCTCTTCTGCTTCCCGAGTGCTGGGATCAAAGGTGTGTGCTACCGTACCCAGCCTGGAATATTCATAAGGAAAATATACAGAAACCGAAAACATTATTTTGCTGATTGCTGCTTTACTGGGCCGATGACTGTCAGTCTCTGTTGCATTCATCTGGAAACACCTGACGTTTTGTGATGGACCTTCACAATTTTACTAGTGAAAATGTAATTATTTTCTGAGGTAAGGGAATAATGACTCAATAAAATTCTTGTCTTACAAGCACAAGGACCTGAGTTCAATCCTCAGAGCCACATGAAATTAGCCAGGCAGAGGAGACCTTGTTTGCTGTCAGGGTGAAGACAGGTGGATCCCTTGGACTTGTTATCCAGGCAACCTAGCCTCCTTGCCCAGCTCCACGCCAGTGAAAGACCATGTCTCAAAAACAAGGTAAATGAACATGGCAGCACACAACCCTCTTTAATTCCGGGCTCAGGGGCTCTCTGGCCTCTGTAGGCACCAGACACATATGTGGTGCACAGACATACATGCAGGCAAAACACCCATCCATATAAAAAAAATAAAAATAAAAACAAGGTGAATGAATGGCACCTGGGAAGTTATTCTCTGGCCACCATATGCACACACCACCTACACACATTAACAGGTATACATACATACACATACACTCACAAAGGAATCTGGTTTTTCACTGTGTAACTTGTATGCAGGAAAGATTTTTGACATTAACTCATGCTGGTGAAATAGTTCTGGGTTTGGGTTTTTGTTGCTGCTGTTTATTATTGTTTGACTCTTTGAATCTCTGTGTGTGGGAGAATCCAGCTCCCACTTTTACCCAGGGCACTCTTGAGGAGAGAGGGATGAGAAACTTGTAGCTAGAAAGATTAGCAGAGATTGAGACAGACAGAAACACAGGAGAGCTTGGGGAGGACCTGGATCAATATCCACCGGCCCCTTCTGGCTCTTCAAAGGGTCTTTTATAACAATGCCAAGGGTGGGGCAAAAGATCTCCCCCTTGCTAGATCAAAGCACACCGCACAGCCCAAGTGCAGACTCTTCCACACACCTGGTAACCATGCACATGGTCAAGCCATCCCCTTATGCAGCCCTGCTGGGTAAAGCAAGCTCAGATCTCACTAGGAAACCTCTGTGGACTCCCACATGTGTCTAAATATTTATTCCATCCCCATCGAGGGTTTGTGCTGTAGGAGACATGGAAGACACAGAGTTGCCTCATTCAGACATGGAGCTTACCGATACCGAAAAATATTAAGTGGCATACTTGTGCGGTGACAAAACTTTAGGAGAGTAGCCCTGTGGGCCATGTGTACATCCTCCTGGGAGTGACATGCCAATATGAAGGGTGCTGCCGGTTAGTTGTTCTTAGTTTTATGTCATAGGTCTGAAAAGACTATAGACTATAAAATAACATTTCTACAAAGACACTTGTCTAGGGAAACCACCACATGTACAGAAAATAGAGGATGAGAGATCATGGGAGCACCTGTGGGATAGAAGGATAACTCAGAGGGAGATCAGGTCACCTGTTTTAAGTTAGTAACCAACCCCATGGAAAATGGAGTCAGATATGTTTTGCTAAGGAGTCATTAGGAAATCCTGATTCCTCATACTCGGGGTCTAGTTTTCCAGGGTCTTTTATTAAAAGTTAAGTTCAGGAGTCTGGGGAGATGGCTCAGTGGATAAGGGTGTTTGCTCTGTGAGCATGAGGAGTTGGGATCAAATCGCTAACCTCAAATTCAGAGGCCCGCTGTGGCTGCACGTGCCTGTAACTCCAGCACTGGGGGTCAGAGACAGGCGGATCCCAAGTTGTGGATGAATTTCTAAATGGTCCTATTAAATAAAGAACACGGAGCCAAATATAGGGGCGAAAGCCTTAGAGATCAGGGAACTAGTGAGAGCCACCAACCACCTTACCTCACCAGCTCTGTAGCTTCCAAAAATACCACAACTTCCTGTCTACCCAGGCTTTTATTGCCTTGCTGTTCTGCCCTTTCATTGGCTCTTAGCCCAGCTACCTCACTCCCTTGTCACTGCCTGTCTGTACAGACCTCCAGGTCTCTATGGTTGGTACTGGGATTAAACACCATTCTTGGCTGTTCCCTAGTGTGACCTTGAACACAGAGACCCTGCCTGCCAAGTGATCGGATTAAGGGCATGTGCTACCACTGCCTGACTTTCATGTTTACTTAAAATGGCTTGCTATTTCCTCTGATCTCCAGGCAAACCTTATTTATTAACACACAAATAAAATATCACCACACCACATGCTCACTATCCAGGCTGCTGAGCCTAAGAGGTGAGCTTCTGGTCCAGCTGGAGACCCTGTTTCAAGGCAATGAGTAAGAGGATGGTAGAGGAAGATGGGTACTCCTCTCTGCACTCATGGGCACACCTACCTGCACACCACACACACACACACACACACACACACACACCCCACATCTGAGTTGACTTCTGCCATTCATCGGCTTGAGTAATTCTGTTTGACAGGCCTTTGCTGCTTCCCTGTTATAGTTGATCTTGTTAATTTTACTATATTCAGTTCTTTCCGACCCCTACTAATTCATGCCACCAGGAAATTGGTCAAAGATGCTTTGTCTACCTTCATCTTGTCTCGTAGAAGTGCTAAGGTGACAGGGCCAGGCACAGAGCTGGTGCCCGCCCCAGAGGTCCTCCCTTCAGACTGACCTTGCTCCGTCACTATGAGGTTCAACTAGATTTACGCTCCCAGCATTGTGCTGTCACCGACACTGTATAATCACAGAACAGCTATCTACGGAGGGAGCCCATGCTGGGGACCCCGTTCCTGATTGTCGCGGAGTGGCAAACCAGCCACTCTGAAGTGAGGAAGCAGAAAGGCGTACTGGTCCTTGAAGACACTCTGTTCATGCCGGACACTGAGAGCTGAAGCAGTGCATACAGGGAAAGTGGAGAAAACTGATTCTTTAGGACTTTGAATCCAACATGGTGTTTGTGGGTCACCTCTGCCGGGTGCTGAGCTTACAGGTGTGCACCATCACACCCAGTTTCTGTGGGACTGGGGATGGATAGCTTTGTGCAAGCTAGGTGAGCCCTTTACTCACTGAGAAACACCCTCAGCCCTTAAAACAGCCACTCTTAACCTATGGATTGCAACCCCTTTGGCGATCAAATGACCCTTTCACAGGGGTCACATATCAGATATTTACATTATGATTCATAACCATAGCAAAATTACAGTTATGAAGAAACAACGAAATCATTTTATGGTTGGGGTCACCACAACATGAGGAACTGTATTGAAGGGTCCCAGCATTAGGAAGGTTGAGAACTACTGCTCTAAGGACTGAGATGACTGGGCTGAGGTGTTCCAAGGGCTCAGAATGATCTAGAAAACCTAAGATGTCCCCTTTTGTTCAAACTTTGGTAGTAGCCCCCTCTCTACAGACAATATCAAGTCTGACTGACCTTGCCTAATTGCTCTGTGGGAATGAAAGGCTCCCCATGACCATTCCTCCTCTTACCTTGTCCTGTTTCCTCTGTGGCTCACCATCTTGCTAATTCATAGCCACATTGAACCTTGTTTTCAAGAAAATACTATGTCAGCTGTTTTTAAAAACTCCTTTGATTCCTTTTGATCAGAACCTTCTTGTCCCTGTGAGTGCACTGTTGGATCTACCTTGGGGCCTCAGTTGCAGGACCACCTACTCTGTGGAGCATGCAAAGACGACATGGAAGTCTCCCAGACTCCCTTGGCTGGTTCACATGTCCTCCCTGATGCACAAATGAAACCACATCTGCCACCATTTCAATGCCTTTGACCCCTCGCCTCTCACGAAGTGTCTGCATCGGGGAAGGTGCTTGTGGAAGGGAGGTCAGCTAAGCTTAGCACTCGGGCAGCTCAGAGGAGAGAGTCAAGTGGTTCTGTGCAGGGCTGGATGCCAAGCTCAAGGCAAGCGCCCCATCCATGATTGCTCTGGGTGCATCTAACCCATCCTACAGTAGGAACCATTGGTGTCTAGCTCTATCCATTCTTCCCGTCCTCCCTTGATAACTAAACTGCAGAGTTCACCTGGGCATGGGGTTTCCTACCCAGGTACCTGTATCTTTGACAGGGCCTTGTACGATAAACTCAAGTAGCAAGATTCTAGCCAGTGGGATGTAAGAGGCAGTGTGCTGATTTCCAGCCGTGACTTTAAAAATTGTGAAGCACACTGTAATGGTTACTATGATTGTCCGTCTTATAGGACTTAATGATACCATCTCCTCCTCCCATTAAAAAAACAAAAAACAAACAACAAACCAACAAACAAAATCTCTGGACATGTTTGTGAGGGAGTTTGCGGACTAGGTTAACAGAAGTGGGAAGACCGCCCTAAGCATGAATGTCATCATCCCACGGACTGGGATACTGACTGAATAAAAGGGAGGAAGCAAGCTGAGCACCAGCCTTCATCTCTCTCTGATTGTAGATGCAATGTGACCAGCCGCCTCCAGTTCCTGTCACCCAGCTCTCCCTAGTCTGGTGGACTGTCATCTCAAAATGTGAGCCAAAAAGAGACTCTCCCAAATATCCTCCTCCTTGCACTGCCTGCTCCGACATGTAATGGAGAGAGGTAGAGCTGTGGACCTAGAGATGGAGACACTACGTTGAAGACAGCAGAGCTTTCCATTAAACCCTAGAAAGCCCTAGGACCCCCCCCCCCAGCTCACAGAGCACAAATACAGAGAATCACCCATCTTGTCAACCCTGAATTAGTTTTAAATCTCTGTAGATATGGTAGCCAACTAATCAATGTCTTTGATAGAAGAAATGTACTTGGCACGTGTATTGACATCTTCCCTGTGCTAGCTAGTTTTCATCAACTTGACATAAGCTAGAGTCGTCCGAGAAGAGGGACCCTCAATGGAGAAAATGCCCCAACCTGATTGGCCTGTGGGCAAGCTTGTGGTTCATTTTCTTGATTGATGATTGATATGGAAGGGCCCAGCTCACTGTAGGTGATGCTGTTTCTGGCCTGGTGGTCCTGGGTTGTATAAAAAAAGCAGGCTGAGCAAGCCCTGGGGAACAAGCTAGTGAGCAGCCTCCGCTATGGCTTCTTCATCAGTTCCTGCCCTCAAGTTCCTGCCCTGATTCCTTTTGATGATGGATTGTGATGTGGAACTGTGGGTGAAATAAACCCTTTTCTCTCCAAGTTGCTTTTGGTCCTGGTGTTTTATCACAGCAACAGAAACCCTAACTTAGACACTCATTTTTATCACAGTGAAAATAACTGTAGTGCTGGGCTAGAGAGAAGGCTCAGCCATTAAAGGCTATGCTCACAACCCAAATAACTGTGCTGTTGGGTACAGTAGAGCACAACCGTAATCACAGTGCTTGGGAGCCTAAGGGATGTGGCCGGTTTGGGCTACTCCGACAAATCTTGTCAAAAGAAACTAAAATATATACAACTGAATGCCACATGCTATCCTCATTTTTTTTTTCTGAGTAATAAGTTGTTACATTTGCAGTTAAAACTACATCTCAATTTTTTAGAGATTTAATTTTTAATTTAAAATTTTGTGTATATGTGTGTGGATATGTTCATATGAGTGCAGTCCCCATTGAGACAGAAAGAGGGCATTGGATCCTCTGGAGCTAGAGTTATAGGCAGTTGTAAACCACTAGACATGGGTGCTGGGAACCAAATTCTAGTCTTTTGTAAGAGCAGTAAGTGCTCTTAACCACTGAGCCATCTCCCAAGTCCCTGATCTCAACTATTTTCCTCTCAGGAGCAAATCCTATTTTTATTTTGTGTTTATCAATGTATGTATTATTTTGTTCTAACTACATTTTTATATGCCTCTGAGCATATGTAACATTTTGTGTTTAAGCTTTATTTTAAAACAACCAAATCTTTTTTTTTTTCAAATCAATATTTAGTTTTTAAGATTTGTCTAAGGTGGTCTGTAAATGGATGGCTGAATATTTGAGCTACTATGTCATATTTTACCATATCAATAATTCTTAAGCGGTTCTTTCTTTGATGAATTTTGAAATTGTTTCTAAGTTTTTAACTATTAGGTCAATAACTACCAAAAAATGACTTCTTGATTGCAAACATACGTAGAGGAAGTTGGATTTTGCAGTATACATGGCTCCAATTTTATACTTTTGCTCCCCAAAGCACATTGGAATAAAAACAATCCCTGTTCCATTGGCGTTGTTCCATGTCAATATGTGATATTATTAGGCATTTTGTTGTCAATTTAATGACACAAATTTTTAATTTGCATTTTTTCTTTCCTACTTTTCATGTGTGTGTGTGTGTGTGTGTGTGTGTGTGTGTGTGTGTGTGTGCTGATTTATTGAGCCAGGGTCTCTCAATCAAACCCAGAGCTCATGTATATGTCTAGTCTTGCTAGCCAGTTTGCTTTAGGGGATCCCCTATTTCTGCCTTCTGAGGCTGGAATTACAGGCAGGCTACCACACTCATCTGGCATTCTGCAGGTTCTGGGAATCCAACTTCTGGCCCTCCCATTTGCGTGGCAAACTCTTTAACCATTGAGACATCTCCCCAGCCCCAAATGTGCATTTTAAAAATTACTGCTGAATTTAATCATTATTTTATTTACTTTTTTTTATCATTCTGTTGTCATCTGTGAACTGATGGTTCCCTTTCTTGTTGGCTCGAGGGCATTTTAAAGAAAAATATGGCATTTATTGAAACCTATTAGCTTTGTTTTTGAAAGTGTTTTTTCTAATCTGTATCTTGCATTTGTAATTTAGCTCATTGTGTCTTCTACTGTGAAAAGGTAAAATATTAGCATAGGCAAATTTATTCATTGTTTTCCAATAATGATTTCTATTTGTTAGGTCATTTGTCATAAATGTTTCTGCACCTCAGTGCTATGTTAGATATTAATTATAGAGAGCTTGTACTACATAATGTTTCTGTAAGTTGAAAACTTCTAAGACTTATTTTTACTTTCTCTCCTTCCCTCTCTTTCCCTCCCTCCCTCTCTCTTTCCATCTCTCCCCCCTCTCTCTTTGTGTGTGTGTGTGTGTGTGTATGGGTGTACACTATGTGAGTGTAGGTGCCTACAAGGTCAGATAAAGGTGTTAGACTTCCTGGAGCTGGAGTAACAGGCAGTTGTGAATGACCTGATGTGGGAGCTGGGAACCAAACCCAGGTCCTCTGGAAGAGCAGCAGGTGTTCTTAATCGCTGAGCAATCTCCCCAGCCCCTAAAACTTCTAAAATAAAACGTTATGGTTGGAGATGTTGCTCAGTGGTAGAGCACTTGTTTAGCACGTGCAAGGCCTGGGCTCAGTCCTTGGCACCTTCAAGATAGGAGAAGTCAAAATATTCAAAGCTTAGAGGAAGAAGGAAATTAAAGCAAGAATAAATTCCAAGTCAAACCTGGGATCCTCAGAATAAAACCAAACAGAAAGAGGGAAAAGCCAGCCAGGTAGGGAGAGGGAGGAAGGGAGGGTGGGAGAGAGAGAGAGAGAGAGAGAGAGAGAGAGAGAGAGAGAGAGAGAGAGAGAGAGAGAGAAAGGGGTTACTATCCACCAACAGACAGATGGCCAACTTTTCATCCTGACTTCAGAGGTCAGGAGGTAGTAGCATTATGTTGTGATTACAGTTGAGAATTTATTTTGAGCAACAATGAAAAGTAAGTTGTCACTCTACAAAACCATCCAACCATCAACATGGAAGACTTTGCATGCATGCTGTGAAATGAAAAGCCACATCCTGTGTGATTCCAACCATGTGACTTTCCAAGAGAAAACTGCAAAGGTTATATGAAGATCAGTATTGGCAGAGAATTCAGGAGGGAAGATGCAGAGGAGGAGAATGACGGATAAGCATGGCAGGGATTTGTGGGGTTGGTTACTATCTTATTGAGGGTTTCTATTGCTGTGAAGAGACACCATGATCATGGCAACTTTTTTTTTTTAATAGTAACTTGCTTATTCATTGTGAATCAAAACATGTTAAAGAGAATCTCTTTTCTGCCCCAGCAAAGGGTCTTATGTAGCAGCTTTACCTTTCAGCTTGCTGTTCTTTGCTTACACTGTTTCATTTTTGTTCTTTATTAAGAAATTTTCTACTCACTCCTCATGCTGTCCACAGACCCCCCCTCCTCCCACCCCCAGCCCTCTTTCCCAAGCCACTCTGCATCCCCACATCCCCCAAATAAAGGTCTCCCATGGGAAGTCAGCAGAGCCCAGCACACTGAGCCTAGGCAGGTCCCTAGCCAAGCCCCTTCCCACTGCACCAAGGCTGTGCAAGGTGTCACACCACAGGCACTGGGTTCAAGAAGCCCGCCCATGCACCAGGGACAGATCCTGATCCCTCTGCCTGGGTGCCCCCAAACAGTTCGAGCCAAACAACTGTCTTCAATGTCCAGAGGGCCTAGTCCAGTCCCATGGGGGCTCCACAGCCACCAGTCCACAGTGCATGGGTTTCCACTAGTGTGGCCGGTCATCTCTACACGTCCTCCCATCGTGATCTCGACGTCCCTTGCCTGCAGTATCTCTCCTCTCTCTCATCAATTAGATTCCCGGAACTCAGCCTCGTGCCTGGCCGTGGATCTATGTATCTGCCTCCATCTGTCACTGGACAAAGGCTCTATGATGACAGCTAGGTTATTTGCTAGGCTGGTCACCAGAGTAGACCAGTCCAGGCACCCCCTGGACCACTGCCAGCAGACCAAGGTGGGGTCAACCTTGTGGATTCCTGAGAGGATCATGGCAACTCTTACAAAGGAAAAACATTTACTTGGGGTGGCTCAGTTATAGTTCAGAGGTTCAGTCCATTATCATCATGGTAAGACCTGACAGTGTGTAGGCACACATGGTGCTGAGAGTCCTACATCTTGTAGGCAATAGGAAGTGATCTGAGACACTGGGTGTGGCTTGAGCATATATGAGACCTCAAAGCCCACTCCCAAAGTGACACACTTCCTCCAACAAGGCCACACCTCTTAATAGTGCTACTCCCTTTAGGGACCATTTTCTTTCATACCACCACAGTTACTTAATATACAGACCAAAGGTCTTAGACCTGTATGATACAAACAGTAGACTTCAAGTAGTGGATTTCAGTGATGATGATGACAATGATGATGATAATGATGATGTCTTAAAGTGCTGAGAATATGCAACTGAGAAGTGCTCAGTCCTAAGTGAGACAACTGTATCACCCCTTCCCAGGCTCAAGGAACATCCTGGAAGAGGGGATAGAAAGAATGTCAGACTGAAGGATGGAGAGGAGTGCTGTGTATGACTGTCCTCTGAAATGATGTGACATTGTAATCATGAACACACGACCACTATGACAGCCTGCACCCATGAAAGATAGGAAAGTAGGGAGGAGAATAATTGGGAAGAAAGGGACTTCAGGAGTGGGAAGGGAGAGAGAGGGGATTGGGGACTGAATATGGTCACAATCTCTTGGACACATGTATACAGTCTTGTGCTGTTGACTGTCTGTCTGTATCATGGCATGCTGAAGACATTCTTTCATCATGCCTGCTTACTGTTCTATGGGCCTTCCCATACCTGGATGCCCATGTCTTTTCACCATTAGAGAATTTTTCTGCCATTGTTTTATTGAACATCTCTTCTATACCCTTAACTTTTATTTCTTCTGCTTCAGGTATGCCAATAATGTGGATGTTTGATCTTTTAATGGACTCACAAAAACCTTACATGCTCTCTTCATCCTTTCTTATTTTCATTTTTTTTTCTGAATGAGATATAAGTATGTATTAAGATCTCATTATGTAGCCCTGGCTGTCTTGGAACTCATTATGTAGACTGGGTTGGTCTTAGAGCTCACAGAAATCTGTCTGCCTCTGCCTTCCTAGTATTGATTAAAGGTGTACAACTACCATACCTGGCTCTGTGTGATCGTTTTAAAAGATCCATCTTTAATTTCCATACTTAAATTTTTTTTTGTTAAGTGTGTGCATGTGTGTTTCTGGGGGGGGGTGATATGTACATGTTAATGCAGTTGAACAGGTGCCAGGTTAGGACGTCAAAACTACCGGAGCTAGAGGTATAGGCTGTCGTGAGGTACCCAGCGTTGGTGCTGAGAACCAAACCTGGGTTCTCTGCAAGAGCAGCAGGTGCTCTCAACCATCTCTTCAGGACCCAGACTCTGATATTCTTTCTCTTGAACGAATCTGTCATTTCAGCTTTTAAATGATTTTTTAAAAAAATCTGAGTTAGTAAATTCTTCATTTTCATGCTGATTCTCTTTCCAAAGTGTCTCTCCCTTTGCTGATTTTCTTGTTCATATCCTGCACCACTGTCTTCTAAACTTCATTTAACAGTTGATTTGTATTCTCCTGGCTCTGACTGGACTTTTCTGAGTGATTCTCTTGAGTTCTTTATCAGGAGCTTCATTGACTTAACTACCTTTAGAACGCGTTACTAGTGTGCCATGTTTCTTTGCCCCCTGCTTTTTGTGTCCCTAAAGCAGCATTGGCATTGCTGGTTGGCTTTCTCAGTGAGTGACTCTCTTCCAAAGATAAATCTTGGGTGTTGGTTTGTTCTGAAGTGTTGAGTTTATCTCTAGTTTGGTGCAACTAGCGGGACCTCTCGGGAGCATCTTCGGTGGCTGTGGTTAGTATACTCGGGCACAGTGCCTACCATGCTGAAGTCAAAGAGACCCAGTGTCTGTGAGTCATTCAAGGGGAGAATAGGCTAACCGTTCAGGTGGGTGTGATGTGAACAGCTGTGTGGGGAGGGTACCCTCTGTGGGTCCTTTCACAGTAGGCCCATGCTGGCCAGGTCTCTGGCTATGCCTGCTCTGGTAGTGGCACAGTCTTGAAGCACTTATCTTCTGGTTAGATACTGGTACAAGTTCAAGGGCGTCGTTGGGAGCCCTGGGGGTAGAAATCACAGCTCCTGCTTTGTGGCACCCATGCTGGGTCTTGTCAGCAGTAAGTAATCAGACAGGGACCCCACACAGTTGATATGGCAGTAAAAAAAAAAAAATGTGTAACTCTTCACTGTTATTGTGGGTATACCTGCCTGGGAGTGAGCCCCTGGACTGCCCTAGTTTTAATGCCAGGGATGGGATGATGGCTGGGGGTTTGCTTCCCTCAGTTCTTAACTATTTTAAAATCGATGTGGCTGGGCGGTGGTGGCGCACACCTTTAATCCCAGCACTCAGAAGGCAGAGGCAGGAGGATCTCTGTGAGTTCGAGGCCAGCGCGGTCTACAAAGTGAGTTCTAGGAAAGGCGCAAAGCTACACAAGAAACCCTGTCTCAAAACAAAACAAAACAAAAATCGATGTGTATGTGTGTGCCTGCTTGTCACATTGCATCTGCAGCCAGGAAGCAGAGAGATGCTGGAGCTTATCTTTCTCCCAGTTTCAGTCTGGACCACTAGCCCATGGAACGGTGTCATCTACATTCAGGATGCAGCCAGGAAGCAGAGAGATGCTGGTGTTCATCTCCCTCCTTGTTTTAGTCTGGACTACCAGCCATGGAACAGTGTCATCCACATTCAGGGTGGGTCCTCTGACTTCAGTCAAACCTCTCTGAAGACTCCCTCACAAACACATCCAAAGGCTTGTCTCTGAGGTGATTCCAGAATCTGTCAAATTGACCATCAAGATTGGCCTATCACAAGAGAAATGCTCAACCCAGTAACTTGGCCATAGAGCGGAGGGGTCAGGGAGCCTGGGTTTAGGCCCCAGGGCTAGCCTGGAATACTGACTTCAACACAGACAGCTCAAATGAGAGATCCAGGTGAGCCTTGGTGACCACCTTACCTAACAGATTCAGAGACAAAGCTCTGTCTCTGCCTTCACCACAATTTAAAGTTACCAGAACCTTCTCAAGAACAGCATCCCTCACACAGCCAGCGAGTGCTCAGAAGCCCTCAGCTCAACAGTCAGAGGATGAGACAGCTGTTCCTTCCAAATGGTTTACACTGAAATGTAAATGAATGGGGATGTTAAAAAAGAGGGAGAGGAAAAAATGAAAATAGATTTAAGTTCTTGCCTTTTAAAATTTTTATCATTTTCCACCCGAGCTGACTGTTTTTGTTTAATCTTGCCATTCTTTTTCTTCTCCCGTCTGAGGTATTTTTCTTAGGGATATGCAAACTTTATTAGTTAGCTCCCCTTTCAAGCTCAGTAGGCTTCTGTGTTTGAGAATTGGGAATCAGGTACTTTTACTGTTAGCCCCAGGGTGGATCTGAGCAGGAGGAAGCTTCATGAATAATCAGGGCTGACATCTGCAGCGTTGGTGCCTTCATTATAAATATTGTTGAGGGAGCTGTGACCACCGTGGGCACCCACGGAACAGAATGGGCAGGGGGGGCAGCGACGAGCCTTTGATTTCAGCTCTTTCCTGGTTATTGCTTCACTTCTGACCCTGGTGTTGACAGGTCTCTTAGATATGGCTGCCTTTTACTTTTTTTTTTTTTTTTTTTTTTCCCAGAAAGTTTCTCTTGTATTAGCATAAGTGTTTGGTCTGCAGGATGCTGGGCTCCGCGACTCCGAAGGCTAAGAACCATAGTTAATATCAGCGCTTGTGTCACGCGCTGGAATCACTAATGAGTGCCGGTGCCGGGCTGCTCTGGGACCTTAACCGTTCAAGTCCCATTGGATTCATTACAGCATCATGGTATGTTTCAAGGGGAAAATGAATGATAACACCCTTCTCAAATGTTGTGAGTGCCCACCTCTCCGTGTCTACAAAGACACCAGTGTTTCATGTGTGAAATGGTGCTCCCATATATACCCCACTAATCTCTGGTCATATTCTTAGCGAAGTGTTCCTTAGCTGATCCATGTTTCCTTCTGTGTAGTGTTGCATGTGTGTGTGAGCTTGCCTATGTGAGCAGGTGTGGGGGCCAGGGATTCACATCAGGTGTCTTCCTCTATCACTTTCCATATTGTTGTTGTTGTTGGTATTATTATTATTATTATTATTTTGAGACAAAATCTCTCATTGAATTTGGGGCTTGTTGTCTGGGCTAGAGAGACTAGCCAGCTCTGCTGCCTCATCTGCCCATCTCTATCCTCAGCACGTCAGTCACTGGCTTATACCAACCAATTGGCTTTTTACATGTGTCCTGGGGATCCGAACATAGGTCCTCATGATTCTGCAGGAAGCACTTTACCCACTGAGGCATCTCCCTAATCTCCAGATTCACATTACTTTTTATTTTTTAAAAAATATTTAGTTTTATTTCATGTGCATTGGTGTTTTGCCTGGAGGCATGTCGGTGTGAGGATGTCAGATCTCCCGGAGCTGGAGTTACAGACAGGTGTGAGCTGCCATGTGGGTGCCGGGAATTGAGCCCAGATCAGCAGGAAAAATAGCCAGGGCTCTCAACGGTTGAGCCATCTCTGCGGCCCCTAGATTCATGTTATTTTAACATAGTGTCCATTTTCCAAATGGAGGTAATAAGCAAGCTTGAATTTGTACTTCATGAGCAAAACATTCCAAGTTTCTCCCGCCACCCCACCCCATCCTCGGCTGCCTTGTCTTCTATCCATCACTAACAGATTCACCAAACAGTTGCACAGCTGGATGCCGTTACTTCATGTCATTGTCCCAATAGCCTAAGAAAAAGGTCATATTATCCTTCAGAGTTCTGTAAATCCAGACTGGAGGGAAGGGGCTTGCCCAGGATCCTAGGATGAGTTAGGGTTAGAATCGGGCCTGAAGCACTGGGCCTGAATTCAAACCATGCACCAGGGTGCCAGCTCACCAGGGTGGACCAACATTATTTGCTGTTTATTTGTCCCATTAATACTTTTGAGAATTGATTGTCTGTTGGCACTGGGATTGCCAAGAAACCAAAGCAGAGGTATGGAGCTCAAACCCTGCAGTGGGAGCAGTTCTTGTTAGCTGGTAGCGGTAAGAGAGCTCAGGGAAGGCTTCCTGGAGGAAGAGTCTATAAGAGGGAAAGAGTAATGATTCACCAGGATAAGAAAGCTCATGTTGTTGAAAGTGGGCTGACAGCCTGCTTTGAGGCAAAGCCAGGGGGGAAGGGGTTTCTCTTGTGTTCTAGGCTTTTAAAGTCTCCGAGTAAGCCTGCCAGAATCTTTGATGCATGTATGTACATATGTGAGCCTGAGATTCAAAATTCTGCCTTGCTGTATTTTACACAGAGAGGTCGTTCCCCCCCCCCATCCTAGGTAAGACAGGAAGAGATAGCAGGTCTGGGGATCCTTGAGAATGTCATTTGTGGTGAAGTAAACAGATGTTCACAGGAGGTTTGGGTGTCGATATACAGTGGGCATTTGCAGCAGAGGGTGGTGGTGATCTGGAGGTCAGGAGAGAAACCAGGGATAGAGAAGCAATTCAGGAATCACTAACAAGCCAGGGCACACATGGTTCAGACTTGAGGTCAAATGGAAATCCCATTTCATCTCCAGCCCCTGCTACTCTCCGTTCCCTCCAAGCTGGGCATTGAGGCTGGTACATTCAGCTGAGCTTGTGGAAAGAGAGAGAGGGGGCTGAACAGGAAGTCCTAGCTCCTCTCAGTTTGCGAATATTTTATAATTTTTTATGTACATGTATATGAGTATATGTGTGTGGAAGCCAGAGGTCAACCTCGGATGTCGTTCCTCAGGACACCATCCACTCTGTTTTTTGAGATGGTTTCTTACTGGCCTAGTCTTTGCCAATTTGGCTAGGCAGGCTGGCCCGAAGACTCCAAAGGTTCTCTTATCTCTCTGCCTCTCCAGGACTGGAATTACAAGCAAGTGCCAACAACCCAGCTTGTTTTGTTGTTGTTTGTTTTTGTTTTGTTTTTTAATGTGGGTTCTGGAGATCAAAGTCAGCTCCTCAAGCTTGCATAGTAATCATCTTATCTACTCAATCATCTCTTTAGACATCCTTTGTGTCTCAGAGGAAGTGAAGGGAGGCATGCAGTCACCTGAGAGAGTCTCAACTGAGGAACTGCCCAGATCAGAGTGGCCATGTCTGTGAAAGACCATAGGGGTCTGAGAGATGGCTCAGAGGTTAAGAGCATTGGCTGCTTTCCCAGAGTTCCTGAGTTCAATTTCCAGCAACCACATGGTGGCTCACAACCATCCGTAATTCAATCTGGTGCCCTCTTCTGGCAATGTAGGCTGAACACTGTGTACATAAGAAATAAATCAAAAAAGAGGGAGAGAGAGACCATCATGGTTAATGATGGATGTGGAAGGGCCCTAGGCAGTTGGTCCAGGGCTGTATGATAAAGCTAACTGAGCAAGGAGCCTGAAAGAAGCACTTCCTCCACTTCCTCAGGGCTCCTATCTCAAGTTCCCTCAACGACAGACTGTGACCCGGAAGTACAAGCCAGATAAACCCTCCACTCCTCCAAGTTGCTTTTGGTTATAGTGTGTATCCCAGCAAACAAAAAGCAAGCTAAAATCTCCACTGACCTTTTTTCCTGGCCTCATAATCTGGGTATAGCCTCTTTTTAAAGCTTAGCAACCTATACTCTGAACACAGTTTTAGAACAGAATATTTTTTTAAGGTAATAAGTTCACATTATCAACTTCTGTGTGGGAGACTCCGAGCTGCCCGGTGAGATAGAGGAAGTTCTGTCTCGTACCTTAGGAGGCCGGCATCAAGGAGACCAGGAACACTGCCCTGGGACCCGTGACTGGGAGTGGAAAAGCTTAGGCAGTGGTGCACAACCTTCCTAATGCTGGGACCCTTTAATACAGTTCCTCCCATTGTGGTGACCCCCACAGTTATAAAATGATTTTTTGTTGCTACTTCATAACTGTAATTGTGCTATTGTTATGAATCATAATGTAAATAACCTGTGTTTTCCGATGGTTTTAGGTGACCCCTGTGAAAGCATCGCTTGACCCCAGAAGGGGTCACGACCCACAGATTGGAACCTCTATCTTAGAGTCTGGCCTAGGCCTGTATCCAAAGGAAGCACCTCAGAAATTCAGATGCTAGCCCTTCCAGTACAGAGCTTTATGTAGGAGGTGAGGTTTTCGCTGAATCCTGAACAATGGGAAAAGCAGCAAGTTTTGATTTGATGGACAAGTCTGTGACGCCCTGATAATAAGAATTCTTGGTTCTTGGGTTCAGTTCTGGTTATTGCATATTTTAAAGACAAACTAGGGCAGAGCAAAGCTAGTTCTTAGTCTTTAGCCCACCATGGCTTCTGGGGCAGGTGACACTCACAGTGTAAAATCCTCTGGGAATTTTTGTTCCCAGGTTTAAAAAATAGCAGGGAAGCAAGCCACTCAATTCCAGGCACTGTTGCTATGGTGATTCACCTTTTCTTAATCAGTATAAAAATATTTTGTGGGCGGAGTATGTGTGTCTGTTCATATTTGTGCATAGACTAGCAGCATACATGCACACACACACACACACACACACACACACACACACACACACACACACACACACATACACACATACACAGAGGCCAATGTTGAAGTTGCCTGTCTTCCTAAATTGCTCTTCCCCTTATTGAGAAAGGGCCTCTCACTGAACCTGGAGTTCACTCATTCAGTGAGGCTAACTATCTTACAAGCCTCACAGAAGTGTCTCCACATTTCCAGATTTTATATGAATCCTGGGAATCTGAACTCAAGTTTTCACACCTCATGATAAGCCCTTTGCTCACGCATCCAGCTCTCCAGCACTCCCAAGAATAACTGATTTACAAAATCGTAGTTGCAGCCCACTGATAGGAGACTTGATGGAACAAATATTACGTTTTGAGAAATGGGACATCTTTGGAAGAGAGCACGCAGGATGCAGTAGCAGATTTCAAGCATTTAGAGACCGTCATGGGATGGGATTAGATTTGTCCCTTAGGAACCCGAGGGGTATCACTAGGGTCATCATGGATGAAAACTCTAGGGTGAAACTGGTAAGAGTAAGGAAGAGACTTTGGAGATGATTGAGAAGGCGGGGTGCACCCTCATTAAAGATGGTGAGCACCCTATCCCCCTGGGGCTGCTTTGACAAAAACTGGACAACCACTTGTCATAGATGTCTCTAAGAAGACTCAAACTGTTTGAAGGATGAAACAGCTGTGTTCTAGACCCACTTCAGGGCCTGCAGAGATGCTCAGTGGTTAAGAGACAGACTGCTCTTGCAGAGGACCTACTTTTGGTTCCCAGCACCAACATGGTGGCTTACAGCTCCATCTCCAAGGGATGCCCTCAAGGATCTGATGCCCTCTTCTGGCCTCCATGGGTACCAGGCATGTATGTGGTACCATACACATACATGCAGGCACATATTCATACACCTTTTTTTTTTTTAATCTTAAAAACCATTTGAGCTCTTGGTTTCTAAAATTAACAGCAATTTTAATAAGTAGTTATTGGCATCCCACTAAATAGCCAACATCAGACAGAATTTAACACAAATGTTAATAACCAGCAAATGAAAAATTTTCAGTCTTTTTACTGTAGGAATTCCACTATCCATTTTATCTTCAGAACTCCAAAGCAGATAAGGTTCTGCCTCCTGAAGAGATTACAAAGCTGATTGTAGATTATTGATTGTGCTTGAAAAGGAATCCTTGAAAAGGGAAGTTTCCCGAAGTTACTACATTAGAATAAAGGAGTCCTTGACAATAAAGGGGAGTTAAGAATAAAGGAGTCCTTGGTATTTGTCAAGAGTTTATTCCACCCCTCCCAATCCCAAGCCTATGACAAATGATTGTAAAAGCAAGTTTGTCATCTATTTGCTGTCTAGGCTTTGGTACATCAAAGCCATGGGAATTGTAAAATTACCTACAGAAAGACTACAGGGAGAGCAGCCCAGTTACCCAAGGTTGTCTCTCTCTGGGTGGCATTTCCTATTTATGTGTGACTTTGTTCCTGGCGAGCCGGCCTACGTTTGTTTTAGGTGGTCTTTGGCTTTCAGATGTTTTCAAAACAGTTTTCTTAACCTTAGAAGTTGAGATAGGTACCACAGCAAATACTTTTGAATGCATGGATTTCTCTACCCACCCAACAGAAAGCTGTTATTTTTCTGTGGAGCCAATTATTCTTTTGAGCTAATGAGATGTGTAGGATATTTAGATTCTGCAGCAGTAAAGCAAATGTGGGTCAAATATTAGGATTCAAATAGCAACAGGGCAGGCCACTGTGCTCTGAGGGTTGCTGGCCAATGACCACTAACTAAGCAACATGCCTAGAGGTATAGACAAGATAGAAAAGGATGAGTTTAAAGAGGAATCTTCATCCCTGATGTGACTGCAGGCTTTCTCCTTGTATTCCAAACACTAATTGGAGTAGCTACAGGAGAAGAGACATTGAACAAACGTTTGGGAATGAGTGACTCCTATGTAAAGAGAAACCACACTGTTTCCATTATTTTGCTTTCTGGGATCATGCCTGTATGACTGATTGAGTAGCCAGAATTCCAGTCATCACCCAGTTGTTAAATATTTAGGCTGCTAAGTCATTTATTTGACTGATGTCTGTCCCCTTGAAGTTGACTGACTGCCTTGGCACAGGGTAGACTTGGCATGAGTCATAAGCTTCTGCTCATGTCAGTCAATGGCTGTGTTTTCATGCATAGCCAGCTTGACTTATGTTGGTCCCATCAGGTACAAGCATAAATCATGACAGTCTAGTAATTGGTACTTGTACCTTTTCTGACTAGAATGAGCTCCCATTTTTTTTTTTCTGGTGGTTAGTGACATTGAATACGCGATGATTGAGTGTCATTGGTCAGAATGAGGAAGTTCCCTTTCCTGGGAAGACCTCAGAATAGCATGTGATACATGCAGAATTGGCCTGGGAGACTAAGGTCATCTTAGTGTGGATGAGGTCTAGAACATGAAGGAAGGAGAGTTGCTCTCTCCTAGGAAGCCTGGGCAAAATTGGAGGAAAGTAGGACACAAGTATTGCATCGGTTAGGTTTCTGCTTGTGATGGGCAGGCTCTATGGATGTCTTGGTGATTGCCTCCTGCCATTCCATAAGACTCCTCTCTTGTGTATGACTTATCTAAGATCTGTGACTGATTTCTAAGCAACCGAGTAGGGCATCCCAACAATTACGTCATATCAAGTAAGACTCCATCTTTCTAAAATTGCTATGGCTTTGTCCTCTCATTGGTTTGAAGAAGCTGAGGGTCACAAGTCCCATGTCTGTAAGAATAGGGACTCTGCTGCCAAGGCAAATGGGGGCGGGGGGAGGGGGATCATTTCTGAGCCGAACTTTCGGATAAGAAGCCAGGCTTGGATGCTGTCTTCGAGTTTCTATAAAATACCATGACTGAAAAAAAGCAACTTGGGGAAGAAAGGGTTTATTTCATCTTACCTGAGAAGATCATACTCCATCCCTGAGGGAAGTCAGGGCAGGAATCTGGAGGCAGGAGCCTTGGAACAGCAACTAAAGCAGAGCCATGGTGACTTGCTCCTCATGGCTTGCTCAGCCTGCTTTCTTACGGAACCCAGGACCACCAGTCCAGGGGTGCCATTGCTCACAATAGGCTGGGGGCAGCCCGCCCACATCAGTCACCAGTAAGAAAATACAGACCTGCCTCCAGGAAAATCTTATGGAGGCCTTTTCTTAATTGAGGTTTCCTTTTCCTAATGACTCTAATTTGTGTCACATTGACATAAAACAAACAAATACAGCTGTAGGCGGAGTTTATCATCAGGACTGTCAGCCAGCTCTGTCCCATCATCCAGCTCCCAAATAATCACACTGAGACTTAATATTAATTGTAAATGCTCAGCCAGTACCAATGCGTTCAAGGCTACTTCCAACTTTCTCTTCTAACAGGTTCAGTGTAGCTGGATTTATGTTGCGGTCTTTGATCCATTTGGACTTCAGTTTTGTGCATGGGGATGGATATGAATCTCTTTGAATCTTCTACATGTCACCATCCAGTTATACCAGCACCATTTGTTGAAGATGTTTTCTTTTTTCCATTGTGTAATTTTAGTTTCTTTGTCAAAAATCAGGTGTTCGTAGGTGTTTGGATTAATGTCAGGATCTTCAATTTGATTCCATTGATCTATGTATCTGTTTTTATGCCAATAACAAGCTGTTTTTATTACTATAGCTCTATAGTAGAGCTTGAGGTCAGGAATGATGATGCCTCCAGAATTTCTTTTATTATACAGGATTGTTCTGGCTATCCTGACTTTTTTGTTTTCTGAGAGCAATGATGAATAAATGGACCTCCTGAAACTGAGAAGCTTCTGTAAGGTAAAGACCTACTCAACAAGACAAAAAACAACCACCTACAGAATGGGAAAAGATCTTCGCCAACCCCACGTCTGGCAGAGGGCTGATCTCCAAAATATATAAAGAACTCAAGAAACTAGACATCAAAATACCAAATAATCCAATTTAAAAATGGAGTACAGAGCTAAACAGAATTCTCAACAGAAGAATCTCAAATGGCTGAAAGACATTTAAGGAGTTGTTCAACATCCTTAGCCATCAGGGAAATGCAAATCAAAACAACTCTGAGATACCATCTTACACCTGTCAAAATGGCTAAGATAAAAATGCTAACAACAACCTATGTTGGAGAGGATGTGGAGAAAGGAGAACACTCCTCCACTGCTAATGGGAGTGCAAACTTGTACAACCGCTCTGGAAATCAGTATGGTGGTTTATCAGAAAATTGGGAATCAACCTACCGCAAGACCCAGCAATACCACTCTTGGGCATATACCCAAAGGATGCTCAATCACACCACAAGAGCACTTGCTCAACCATGTTCATAGCAGCATTATTTATAATAGCCAGAACCTGGAAGAAACCTAGATGCCCCTCAACCGAAGAATGGACTAGGAAAATGTAGTACATTTACACAATGGAGTACTACTCAGTGGTAAAAACAAAAACAAAAACAAAAACAAACAAACAAACAAACAAAAAAAAAACCCAATGACATCATGAAACTTGTAGGCAAATGGATGTAACTAGAAAGAATCATCCTGAGTGAGGTAACCCAGACCCAAAAAGACAAACACAGTTTATACTCATTCTTAAATGGATATTAGATGCAAAGCAAAGGACAACCAGGCTACAATCCACAACCCCACAGAAGCTAGGTAAAAAGGATGACCATAAGAGGGACACACATGGGGGGCCCCAGGAAGGGAAAATAACTAAGATCTCCTAGGTAAACTAGGGGTGGGGGGAGAGAAGAGAAGGGATGGAGGTTGGGAACAAGAGGGACTGAGATGGCCAAGTGGAGGGAGGGATGGAGAGGGAGGGCAATTAAAGAGATATTTTGGTAGAGAAAACCATTGGGGGTTTAGGGAAAAATCTGGTCCTAGGCAAATCCCCAGGAATCCACAGGATGACACCAGCTAAGACTCCCAGCAATAATGGAGAGGGTGCCTGAACTTACCTTCCCCTACAATCAGATTAGTGACTACCCTAATTGCCATCATAGAACCTACATCCAGTGACTGATGGAAGCAGATGCAGAGATCCACAGCCAAGCACTGGGCTGAGATCCTAGACTTCAGCTGAAGAGAGGAAGGAGGGATCGCGGGAGCAAGTGAGGTCAAGATCATGATGGGCGAAACCACAGAGACAGCTGACCCAAGCTGGTGGGAGTTCATGGACTCTGGCCTGTCAGCTGGGGGATGTGCATGGGACTGAATGACGCCCACTGAACATGGGTGACAGTTATGTGGCTAGATATGTTTGGGGAGTCCCTAGCAGTGGGAGCAGGACTTATTCTGGTGCATGAAATGGCTTTTTGGAACACACTCCCAGGGTGGGATACCTTGCTCAGCCTTGACACAGCGGGGAGGGGCTTGGTCCTGCCTCATCTTAGTATGCCAGACTTTGTTGACTCCCCAAGGGAGGCCTCACCTCTCTCTGAGGAGTGGGTGGAGGGTGGGATTGGGGGAGGTGGGGGAGGGCAGGAAAATGGGAGGGAAGGGGAACTGGGATTGGTATGTAAAATGAAAAAAACTTAAAAGAAATAAATTTTAAAAAAAGCTCAGCCAATAGCTCAGGCTTATTAGTAACTAGCTCTTACAACCTAAAGCATTTCTATCAGTCTATGCCCCGAGGCTCAAGGCTTTTACCTCTATCCTGTTGTGTGTGTCCGACTCACTCTGTGTCTGGCTAGTGACTCCTCCACCTCCACTCTTCTTCCCAGCATTCTCTCTGCCCCAAAAATCCTGTCTAGCTATCAGCCAATCAGCTCTTTATTATCCAATGAGAGTAATACATATTCATATTGTACAAAAGAGATTGTTCCATAGCACACAACTGATCTTGGCAGTGGCCATCTACAAGATTCAGGTAAACTGTCTCTGATCTGACTCACAAAACTGTGAGAACATAACTGTTTTGTTTTTTAAAATTATGTGCTTATGCATGTGCTGTGCCCCCCCCCCTCTGTGTGCACGTGCGCATGCATGTGCACATGTGAGTGCAAATGCCTGTGGAGTTAAGAAAAAGGGGGCATCAGTTCTCCTGGAGCTGGGGTCAGAGGCAGTTGTGAGTCGGCCAGTGTGGATGCTGGGAATTGAACTTGGGTCTTCTGGAAGAGCGGTGGGTTCTTAACCACTAAGTCGTCTTTACAGCCCAGTAACTATTGGTTAATCTGCCATTTAATTTTTGCTGTGTTGCATATAAAATGTGCATGGTCTTATATAATCTTAACTGTGGAACTGGTGTTTCAGATGTTCACCCAGAAATCAACTGAAAGGAAGTGTCATCTGCTATAATACTGACTGTGACTTATTCCCCACCCCCCCCCCCCCGCCCCATTGGCATGTCCAAAGCAAGAAGAAAGAACAAAATGAAGTCATATTCTTATTGTCAAGCCTAATCATTTGCATGCTTTAATTATTAACCAGGACATTTTTATTTAAAGGAAATAAAAATGTGATTATACTCCCTCAGGTGGTCAAATAACTGTATTTGAGTCTCTGGTCTATGTGATAGGCACTGTTTGCTTAGTGTATCTCCTCCCCTTTCTTGATTCCCATAGCTTCTAGGTGAGTGGAACAGACTTGTATGCCCACAATGTTGGCTTAGCCACATGATCTGCTTTGACCAATGGAAAATGGCCAAGAGTTTGGAAATTATTTTTCCTTTTAATTGTGTGTGTGTGTGTGTGTGTGTGTGTGTGTGTGTGTGTGTGTGTGTGTAAGCCAGCAAGCCTCCCCCTACCCCCAGGATCTACCTGTGTCTGCTCTCTCAGTGCTGGGGTTACAGGCACCATGCCTCTCCTTTGGCTTTTATGCGAGTGTCAGGAATCAACTCGGGTCATGATGATCCAAACCAACAGCATCGGTCAACATCCCAATAGGCAGCACTAACTAGACTCAGTGGATTATAAAAAAGAAAAGAAGAAAGCATGAAGGGGAGGGGAAACTGTTGGAGGTCCCTGGGAGGAATTGGGGTAGAGATCATCAAAATGCATTGTTTATATGTATGAAATTGTCAAATAGAATTAGAAGATATTCCATTTTAAAAAAGAATTCTTATTATATATAATTTAATCTATTTTTTCCAGTCTTATTTGAACATGGAATCTCCCCTATGCGCCCATTCCCCAATTCTTTCAAAGCACCAATTTATACATTATTCCTCTGAAACCAGCTGTTTTTGTTATGTTGAGGCTTTCTTCTCACTTCCCTGGCCTTCTGCATTCCCAGGAGATTCTGGGGAGCATACATTCAAAATGGTGCCCTCAGAAATATGAGATGAATTAGGTGGATGGCGCAGAGGTCACTGACTGGTAGGTCTGTGGAAGAGATGCCGTGAAATCTGGAGAGGCAAGGTGGCTACTTCTAGTCTGTCAACAAAACAAGGTCTTGCCCATGCAAAGCCATGGACTCGTCAGCAAACTCAAGGTTCATTTCCTGCCAAATCATCAAAAGGTTAAGAGTTTGGGGTTACCCGCCCTGCTTAAGTGGAACCCAGTTATGTGCATTGTGTAAGCTGGCAATTCAGATCTGACACAGAACGACCTTTATTTTGTGCGCATTGACCTTGGTCTCCATGTGAGGTTCATGCGTGTCTGTAAGTGCAGAGGACCACTCAGCAAAAATCCGTGAAAAGCACATGCTCATGCTTATTCTCAGTGGTGGGAGACAGATGGGAGGATCCCTGGGGCTTCCTGGGACAGCCAATCTAACCAATCAGTGAGTTTCATGTTCAGTGAGAGCCTCTCAACAAAAGTAATGTAGAGAGAGATGGAGGCAGACCCTGAAGTCACCTGCTGGTCGCCACATACACAGATATGCACACACAGGTGTATGCACACAAACATACAACACACAGGAGCAAGTGCATGCTCAGATCCAAGTAGCTAATGATGCCTCCTACTATCAATGCATTTCTGGGGGATGAATAGTTCTTCTGATTTTATGGCTTAGAATGGAAGCATAGGATACATCAAGGTGAACATACATAACATTCAAACACTTTTTAAAATGGTTCCTGTGTTTAGTTACTGTGGGGTCCCAGAGAAGTTTCCTAGTGAGATCTGAGCTTACTTTACCCAGCAGGGCTACATTAGGGAATGGCTTGACCATGTGTGCGGTTACCAGGTTTTTGGAAGAGTCTGCACTTGGCTGAACTTAGGGGAGGCCTTTTGCTCTGCCCCCTGATATTTCTATAAAAAGCCCCTTTGGAGAGACAGAAGGGGCCGGTGGATATTGATCCAGACCTTCCCAAAGCTATCCTGTGTTTCTGTCTGTCTCTTCTCCATACTATCTTTCTATCTAAAAGCTTCTTATCCCTCTCTCCTCAAGAGCACCCTAGGAAAAAGTGAGAGCTGGCTTCCCACAAATGGTGCCCTGAACGAGGACTTGGGTTCAGGACCTCCCACAAGTTACTTGTCTTGTTGCTGTGATAAAATACTTGACACAACCAACTTACGGAAGGAAGTAGACTCGGGGTTGCAGGGACATAGTCCATCATGATGGGGAAGGGAATGTCTGCAGGAGCAGGAGACAGCTGGCCACATCACATCCACAGTCAGTAAGCAGAAAGATGAGTGCTGCTGTTCAGCTCCTTTCCCCTTTTCATTCAGTCCAGACCCCTCCCGTGGTGTTTGGATGAGAATGGCCCCCATAGGCTCATGTATTTGAATGCTTGGTCTCCAGTTGGTGGAACTGCTTCAGAGGATTAGGAGGTGTGGCTTTGTTGGAGGAGGTGTGTCACTGGGAGTGGGGCTTTGAGGTTTCAAAAGCCCACACCATTCCCAGTTAGTTATGTCTGTCTGTCTGTCTCTCTGGTGGTTGTTGTCTCAACATGTAAGCTCTCAGCTACTACTCCAGTGTTATGCCTGCCTGCTGCCACGCTCTCCACCATTATAGCCATGGACTCTAACCCTCTGGAACTGTGAGTCCTAAATTAAAAGCTTTCTACTATAAGTTGCCTTGGCCATGATGTTTTGTCATGGCAAAAGAAAAGTAACTAAGACACTAGGCCATGGAATGGTGTCACAAACATTTAGGGTGGTCATTTTCACTAGAAACCTCCTCAAACACACCCAAAGGTTCATTTCCATGGAGATTCTATATTCAATCAAATTGATAATGAAGTTTAACCATTACAGTCCCAAAATACATTTCAATTTAGTGGTAGAGATTTCCCCCACTCACTCAGGGTTGTAACTTCACATTGCAGTTAATGTGTCCTGGTGCTCTGAAAGCTGCCTCTCCTAAGGACTTGGTTGCCTTGAATGAACTCGGAGGCAGGGACGGTTGGTTTAAAGTTAACTTGCCACAAATTTGAATCAACTGAGCAGGGAGCATCACTTGAGGGACTGATATAGGAAGAACCATTCCAAGTGTGGACAGCACCTTTAGGTAGCAGCCCAGATAAAAACCATCAGGCCAGAAGGAAGATGAGCTTCTTTTGCAGCCTTGGCCTTCTGTCTGGGGCTGAGTTAATTCACTCTATTGCGGCTGTTGCTAATTCCTTCACTGACAGAGCCAGCATTTCCAGGCGTCCTTCACACACTTCAGGTTTGGGGCCAGATTGGGACTTTTGAGGCACCTAGCCTCGCGGTCTGGACAACTACTGGGTTCTCAACTGTTATTTTGAAATAAGCCGATTTAATACATTTACACCCAAATACACCCCTCATCCCATCAGTTCTGTTCTAGAGAACCCTAATTCGTAGGGCTTCATCTCTATTGCCTGGGAGATAGGTCTGTTTTCAGATGGGAATGGCAAAGCAGTTCCAGGCTAGCTGACGTCAAATGGAGAAGCCATGGAGACGACTGTCTTGAAAAATGGTTTTGGCAGAAGCATGAGATTAGCATTTTAATTAAGGTCTTCACATTCACTAATAATCTCATTTGCTTATATAAACAGATGACAAAACTGAGGAAATACCTTAAACTTTAAAAAAAAAAAAATTTGGTATATTGGTAGGTTTGGGTAACATAGGATAGCTATCACAGAACTCAAGAAGTTGATGCGGTCTTCGAGCTTGTTTTCATGGGCCGGTCCACTCTTGTTTGCTCATAAAACAGGGGACTGTGACCAGAGGGCTGGTTATAATGTTTCTTGATAAACCTTCGTAAAGCAATGTGCTGTTGCGAGTAATGGGCTCCATTCATTATTAGCCCAGTTGATTTTCATTTACACTTGGCTCTAACAATTAGCTTGAGCAGGTGTGAAGGTGATGGAGGGTTTGGGACGCCCAGAGGTCAGCCTCGGCTGGATGTGATAAATGAACCATTATTATCAGCAGTGAGAGTTGTTCTTTACGCCTGTCACAGCAAACAAAGGGACAACGCATCTCACATACCTTCCCTGTTCAGAGCTGGCTCTGCCGGAGGCTGTGGGTTTCCCTTCTAGGTCCTACCGGCAAAAGGCAGGAAGGCAAAGAAACCACATGGGCAGAGGTGCGGTGCTCTGTGAGGGGTTGTCATGGTGGATGGAGGAGAATCTGAAGGTTCTGTTGGGGTCATTCTGGAATAAATCTGTTATCTGCCTCTGTGTTTGATGGGGGTCCTGCCTGGGCTTAAGGATTAAGAGATGAAGAGTACATATCAAAACACAGTGTTCACACAGGGTATATAGAGAGGTATAGAAGAGTACACTATAGACTGATGGATGGTTTAGAATACTGTTTTGTTTTGTTTTGTTTTTTTTTTATCATGGAACATGTCTATATTCAGTGGGAAAAAAAACTCAGAAAGGCGTACTACTATCCACAGATAGAATGGGTCCCTAGGTACCCTAGACTCATGGAGCTAAATGTCCTGTACCTGAAACTGCTTCCCGACTCTGTTGTGTTAGCCACAGCTACTTACTGAGCGCACTCAGACGGGAAGCAGTCAACTGAGAGAGCTGATGACCGACCATCACTGTCCCTGTGCCAGCCACTCTGTGACAACTTGCCTTTGGTTTGTCAGTGTCAGGGGAGCTGTGATGGATTGGACATTTGTGTTAACCTACAATCTCTGTGGTGAAGCTTCCACAGCTCCATGGGCCTGTGTTTGGAGTTAGGGCCTGTAAGGAGGCAGTTAAGGTTAAATGAGACCACACAGTGGGGCTCTGTAATTGTTTGTTTTACACTTAGCTCTTAGGGGGGCCTGCTACCCATCTCCCAAATAATTACATGGAGACTTATTACTTATAAATGCCCAGCCTTAACTTGGCTTGTTTCTAGCCAGCTTTTCTTAAATTATCCCATCTACCTTTTGCCTCAGGGCTTTTACCTTTTCTATTTTATATTCATTTCTTCTCTTCTTATTCCATGTCTGGCTGTGTTGCTGAGTGCCTGGTCCTTGGCATCTTCCTCTCCTTTTCTTTCTTTCTTCTCTTCTTTTCTCCCCTCTCCTATTTATTCTACCTGCCTGGTGGCCCCACCTATTCCTCTCTCCAGCCTAGCTATTGGCCATTCAGCTATTAGACCAACAGGTGTTTTAGGCAGGCAAAGTAATACAGCTTCACAGAATTAAACAAATGCAACATAAAAGAAAGCAACACTTCTTTGCATCATTAAACAAATATTCCACAGCAAAAAGAATGTAGCACATCTTTAATATTCCACAACATTTCTCCCTTTTTGTCTAAATAAAAATGAAAGGTTTTAACTTTAACATAGTAAAATTACACACACACACACACACACACACACACACACACACACAGTTACCATGTAAAGATTACATTCACAATGTCCAGTCCATTTGTGTCTGGCAAATTTAGAGAAAATACACCATTATCCATCTTGTCTTAGTGAGTCCAAAGTTTTATATCTAATTTCCTTTCTATCATAACTAAGGGAAACTGTAACTCTAATTATTTAGTCTTTAACTCCATAAAAGACCCTAGAAGGATGTAATATTACCTAACAACAGAGACATCTGGCTTCCTGAACAGTCACCCAAAGTTCCTCTACAACATTGGGGCATCTATCTTGAGCCTACAGGCCTAGTATATCTGGAAGACTTTTCAGTGAAGCAGAAAATTTGAAGGACTATCCCACCTTGTATTAGCAAAGTTCATCAGTTACTTTCCTCTGTGTCCATCAGAATGTCTGACAGACTCTTCCATGAAGCAGGAACCCTGAAGAACCATCCTGCCTTGTTCTGGCAAAGTTCAGCAGTCATTGTTCTGTGGATCATGCATGTCCAGTCTACATAGCATACAGATCAAGGCAAAAGCAGTTTCTTCCCAAATGGCTAGCCTTGACACATTGAAAGCAAACTCCATATGGAGTTTCTTCAATGCCCATCATCCTTTTATGAAGTAAATTGGTGCTGCCAGCAGCAGATGTGTCTCATTGTCAGGAAAAACCTTAGCTTATTAGACATCTTAAATGCTATATTATGTAGGTCTTTGAAGTGCTTGAAAATCATCTATCTATCTAAAATATACCTGTTTGACCTTGAAAACACACCTAATGTGACTAAAAATTTGATTATTATAGATTAACTACTAACCTCATTTCGTAAGTATACATTGTATTTTAAAATGAGCTGCATAAGCACAATGCCCCAAACAAGTGTAGAAACATATATATATAGTATAACAAAAATAACTTTAAATTTGTATAAATATACCAAAACCCATGTCAAAGCAAAATATCTGCGATAAATAGTTGTCTTTTTATCCTATATTTTTATATTCCCCTAAATGATAACAAATATCCATAACCCATCAAATAACCAAAGACCACTCACCCCATCTCTTGGGAATGTGGGCATCATGTTCACCAGACTGCTTCCTGTTGTCAGTAGGCAAAGCATCTTTAAGGGTTCCTGAGAAAATTGAGATAATGACTAAGTCCTGGGAAGACCAGTGGTAACCTTTGTTGATATATATCACCTGTCAAGATTGAGGAGGTCTTCCCTGATCAAACCCAATCCATATCAATCCTGAAGGAATCTACAGCCTCTCATTTCCTGTGGAACAAAAGCAAAACCTCTTCTCTAAAGCCACACATTTTTTTGAGTTCCATTTTAAAGTTAAGGCATTCTTAAAATATCTAGGCTGGTTTATTTCATCAGTCCCTCTTTCAATCCCATGTCTCTTAGCACCAGTCATTTGCTTATCAGCAATAAAAAAATTCAAGGTCATTACACCAAGATACAGAATCCAGACTCCCTGTGTATTTCCTGTCTCTATATGGCTTATTCTTTTTTATTATTATTATTTTACTTCTCCCTTTAAAGATTTTATTATTTTTAAACTATTTATTTTTTTCCCTATGATTGTCTATATCCTTTCTTTTTCTTTCTTAAGCCTATGCATATTGTTAAACACATTGTAACCTATGTAGAGGTTTTTTGGTTTTTTTTCCCCATCTGGAACTGTCTTTACTGTGTATCTCTAGTCTTTTTTGACTGTATGATCCTTTAAACTGATAAGCAGCACAGGCTAGAACTCCTGGGTGGCTTTGGTGGCTGGCTCTATCCACTTCTTGGATCATGAGAGCCAAGCTTAAAGCTCAAGGCCTGGTTGGAGGCACATTTAATCGGGAACTACATTCAACTCCCCAACTCTGAAGTGCCAGTGCCTTGCATTGTGGCAGGCATTTTTACTTAGTTTTTTCTTCCCACTTAACCTACCAGCTGTTCAAGGGCTCACTGTCTAGCAGAAACTCTTGAAGGAACCATATTCTCTCTCTCTCTCTCTCTCTCTCTCTCTCTCTAAGCTTTCTTAGGCCCTATATGGATTTTCGAGAGCCTCACTACTCCTTATTCTTTGCTCTTAGGGATTCTGCCACCCAGCTCCCAAATAAATACTGAGACTTACTCTTACTGATAAATACTTGGCCTTAGCTTGGCTTGTTACTAGCCAGCTTTTCTTAACTTAAATTATCCTATCTATCTTTTGCCTCTGTGTTTTTACCTTTTTTTCTATTCTGTATTCATTTCTTTCCTTCTTACTCCATTTTCAGTTGTGTGGCTTGGTGGCTGGCCCCTGTCATCCTCCTCCTTTTCCTTTTCTCACTCTCCTCTTTTCTTCTCTCCTTTTTGTTCTCTGCCTGCCAGTCCCACCTATCCCTCTCCTGCCTAGCCATTAGTCATTCAGCTCTTTATTAGACCAATTAGATGTTTTAGGCAGGCACAGTAACACAGCTTCACAGAGTTAAACAAATGCAACATAAAAGAATGCAGCACTTCTTTGCATCATTAAACAAATACCCCACAGCATAAAAGCATATAACACATCTTGACTAAGATTCCACAATAGGGCCCTGATACAAGAGGGTTACTGTTCTCATAGGAAGAGATGAGTGAGCATGCGTTCTCCTCCTCCAGGTTGTGAGCTCAGGAAAGCACAGTAGCACCCTCTCCATGTTTGTTGACTTGTGGGTCCTGGAACACTGTGACAGCTGATGCCAATTACCAACTTGATTGGATTTGGACTCATGATGGAAGTGAATCTCTCTCTGTGTATGTCTGTGAGGGTTTCGCTAGATTAGGTTAAGTAAAGTGGAAGACTGACCCTAAATGTGGACATCACCATCCCCTGCTCTGGGGTCCCCCCACTGCATAATAGAGGGAAAGGAACTGAGAAGCAGCCTTCATTGCTATCTGCTCCTGCCCTGACTTTGAGTGAAATGTGACCAGCCTCTTGTTCCTGTCACCACACCTTTCCCACCAGGATGTCCTGAACCTTCACACTGTGAACCAAAGTGACTCTCCCTTCCTTGTTTCCTGTGTCAGGTGTCTTGTTACAGTATAAGTCACAAATATGAATCCTAACCATAAGAACTCTGTGAGGTGTATACCCTGCCAGGCACCCAGTCTGTGGGATCCAGCCTGAATGGGAACTAAAAATCCTCTTAGGACGTGATTAGGACTTAACTCTGAACTTGATTTTAGGATGACTGTGTTGGGACATCAGGGAGTCACAGTGACATGGGGATCTATTTCTGCCCTGTCTGAGATGCACTACAGAATAATCTTCCAGTCTCCTCCCGGGGCTTTTACCTGACTTCAAACTTTCTCCATCCATTGTCCTCTTATCTCCTGAGTCATTTTTACACAATCCATAACATACAGGTACATAAAATAGTTAAAATGAGTCAGACATTTGCTAGTGATAAACCATACAGAAACTTGTTTTAAAACAATTCTTTGGCAGAAGTATGATTTTGTCATTTGTTAAGGGCAAATGTGCTTATTTTTCATAAATGATTAAATCTTGACTATTTGATACAGCAGGATGTAGCAGATCTTCAACACTGAACATTTTTTTTTTTATGAAACTAAACCAACGATCCAAAAATCCACTTTAAGAAGCAAACACTGTAACAATACAATCTACAGACAGATTAATTTGAGCTAGACTTGGTGGTGCACACTTTAATTCCAGCACTTAGGAGGCAAGGCAGGGGACTCTTAGTGATTTTCAGGCCAACCAGGGCTACACAGTGACATCCTGTCTACAAAAACAAAACAAAAGCTATTAAAATTTGATAATGTTGCACTGAGGAAGGATAGTAGGAAGTATGCAATGATTTTCTTATCCATTTTATTTTATTTTTGATTATTCACTGTTGTTAAGAGTTTCACACTTAGCAGATTTAGCTGCACAGGTACCCCAGTAGGCTATTGACCCACCATTTAAGAAGGTGTGTTATAAGTCACCTGAAGAAAGGCTCTGGTGAGCTTCACATATTCACATTTACCATCAACTCTACCTGGTACTCTACTTTTATGAGATAAAAAACGTTCTGTCTGGGGCAGGAAGCTATTCTACAGCGTTGACATGCCCTCTCCACCCTCTGAGCTGGTTCATTGTAAAGAAGCTCATATAATGTTATGACACCACACACATTGTACACACACGTGTGCAAGCACACACAAACACACACGCACACACATACACACATGCACAAATAGATAAAAAAAAAAAACAAGCAGCTCACATCTGTTGACAAGAATCATCAAATAGAACTAGGAGAAAGCCTACAAGGAGGAACCATAAGAAAAAAAAAGAAGGGCCTAGAGAGATGGCTCAGTGGGTAAGAGCACTGACTGCTTTTCCAGAGGACCCAGGTTCAATCCCCAGCACCCACATGGCAGCTCACAGCTGTGTTTAATTCCAGTCCCAGGGGATATGATAAAACATCCCTCAGACAAAACGTCAGTGCACATAAAATAAAAATAAATAAATTAAACAGAAAGAAAGAGGATCAGCTACAAACATGAGCAGGTGGTGAATATTCGTCAGAAAATCTGCTGATACGGGGATGAAAACCACGACAGGACATGCTCACAGAATTATTAAAAACAGCAACAACAAAAAACCAACTTGGGCTGGGGAGGCGGCTTGATAGGTCATGCAAATGTGAGGTCCTGAGTTCAAATCTCCAGAACACATGTAAAGCTAGCTGGACTGGGAGCAGAACTTGAAGCAAAAAAGAAAAAAAAAGATTTGTTCATAATAAATTTTTGCATGAATCTCAACACCTTATTAACTATTAGTAGTGATTATAGAGCATCTGTCATTATAAACTGTACACAAAGGCACCCAGTGCTTCTTGGGTTACACTCCCAACCTTCATAAAGATGCTAGATAACATTTCCCTCCGATTCCAAATCATTGTACATGAAATGATCCTTATAGACACTTGTCATTTGTCACTGACTGGTCCCTTAAGACATACGGCACTAGAAAAGGTTGTCCTTAATCTGGTTTCCATCCGAGAATAGTGGCGTCAGTCCACTACATTCATGCCACTCACCTCTGAGTTACTCATCATCTGCTAGTCAGTATAGGTGAGCATCAACCAATGCCCCAATTCATTTCTTTCTATTGCCTTCCTCCTCCTCCCTCTCCTCCTTCCTCTTCCTCTCTTCCTCCTCCCCCTCTTCCTCTTCTGCTAGAGCATGCACTCTAGCCTTTAAACCCTGGGCCTCCTGCATGCCTTGGGTTCACCACGAAGCCCCATGCCCAGCCAGCCCTCACTTAGATACTAACATACACATTTCGAAGGCCACAAGAGCATTGTGGGAGCTGCGGGTGACTTCACAAAGAGTTCGCTGATAAGAATGACACTGGGTGGCTTTTGAAGATTTACAGGAGAGAGAGAGAGAGAGAGAGAGAGAGAGAGAGAGAGAGAGAGAGAGAGAGAGGGAGGGAGAGAGAAAACAGTCTCTTGCTGAATTTCAGGCTCTGAGATTGTGTGACAGAAAACCACACGGAACAACATTCAGAAGGGAATCGGGGAAGTGGAAGGGTTTAAAATATACTACTGCAGCATATTTTCTCTATTAAAAAAAAAAAAAAAAAAAAAGGAATGTTCTGGCAGCCACAAGCTTTGGTTCTTTGAACACCTCCAGGCATCCGGGAAGTGTTTTTTTGCGAAGGGCTCAGAAGTTGATTTGTTTGATAAAAAGCGAGATTGAGGTACAGGGAATAATGAGGTCAGACGGTGTGTGCTAATTAGAAGTTGAACGAACAGGGCAACAGACGTGAGTTTTTATTAATTTTCATGGGAAATCACTAGGCAAGAAAAAAGCGTCTTCGTTGAGCTGTTTTCGTCTGATTTCTAGGGGTTTCTGCCTCGAATCCTCTATCAAGAAGCAGGAGTTCTGTGGACTGAAGCACCAAGCCTGAGTGAGGATGATCTATCAGCAGGTCCTTTAGTTCTGGTTGGGGAGATGGGTCACCACGTGACGGAGAGTTGAAGGAGCAAAGCTTAAGGAGTCTGTCCCCAAAGAACGGAGAAACCGAAGAGAAGCAAACTGTCCGTCGGCGCCTCCCTATCTACTGTGTCTTCAAACCTCTTGAAATCAAATTCATTAAAAAGTGGGGAGAGGAAAAGAGAGCCAGTCAGGGAGGAGAGGCTTGGTGACTCAGAACCCCCCGGAAACACAGCTCTGGTTATTCTTTCTAATGATTAAGTCTGTTTCAAATGAGAAAATATTGATGGTAGATTTGTTAATCCTAACGGAACACGCAGGAGGCATTGTCCTGCTAACAGTACCTTTTAAATTCCTTAGCTCAGAGCCTTTTCCTTGGTGATAAAATAGTTCATTGTGATTTCACCATTCCAAAAATTCCCCGCATAGCAGGAAAGACCGCAAATGGAGAAAATGTAAAAGAAAATTCGATTGTGATCCTGTCATTACCTCGAGCTCTTAACATCCAATACTCTCGCTCTCATGTCTCCCTCTCGTGTCTAGGGATACTAGAAAGGAGTGAGATCCAAAGCAGGCTGCTCTGTGGAGCTAGGACACCCCCCAAATGAGCTGCATCTAAGCAGCTCCTCAAGGCTCTGATTTTTCTTGCTCCTATGTCAGCACTTGCTGGCTATCAGCTGCCAGCAAGCTGGTGTCAGCCATCCGAGGACTACTAAACTATCAGGTCTGAAATGGCTGCATTTCAGGTCGGGGGATGATCCAGTCAACTCTATGCTCCAGTCACATAGCTCGTGTGAATCCTAGTAGATCTTAACACCTCTTGTGATTCACTTCCTCCAAGTTAACTGTATCCGTCATCTTCTATAGATGTCTTTGTGCTCAATATCTGATACCTGCTGGTTGCTCCAAGCCTGCTCCTGCCTCTGTGGAGATGGTCTTCCCAGTACATTGAGGGAAGAGGCCATATCTTTTCTACCTATCTGTCTACCTATCTATTATCTATCTTTTTTCTTAAGACAAAGTCTCATGCATTCTAGGCTGACCTGAAATTTGCTCTGTAACTGAGGAATGACTTTGAACTCCTAATCTCCCAAATGCTGGGATAACATGCAAGTGTTATCATCTCTAGTATTTTCCTTTTATGTGATGTTGAGGACTGAACACATATGTAATGCAGATTTTGTTTGTTTGTTAGTTTTTTGAAACAGGGTTTCTCTGTGTAATAGGCTTGGCTGGCCTCAAACTCACAGAGATCGGTCTACCTCTGCCTCCCAAGTGCTGGGATTTAGGTGTGCATCACCAGGCCCAGCTGCAGATTTTTTTTTTTTTTAATGCGCTTAAAATGTTTTCTCCTGTTGTATTTAAAAATTCAGTCTTAACCTTTTCTCACCCCAAGAGGAATGCTTGCAGTTTTCTGTAGAAGGAAAGTCTCACTTCTTCAAGTAGCTGAAGTCTGAACTTCCCAGACTCTCATCCTGGTTATTTAACACTAGAAAACAGTTTCGTCTCTCTCCACCAGAATTTCTTCTGGTGTTTCTTTTTTTTTTTTTTTTTTTGGTTTTTCGAGACAGGGTTTCTCTTGTGTAGCTTTGCGCCTTTCCTGGAACTCACTTGGTAGCCCAGGCTGGCCTCGAACTCACGGAGATCCACCTGGCTCTGCCTCCCGAGTGCTGGGATTAAAGGCGTGCGCCACCACCGCCCGGCTTCTTCTGGTGTTTCTTAAAAGTGACACTGAGATATATTTCTCTAACACAAAACAAGTGAGTGACTTTAGATGGCTAATCCTAGTTGCCAACTTAACACCATGGAAAGAGGGATCCCCTCTGTTGAAGGAATTAAGGAGTTCCCTCCAGCAGATCAGCCATGACCATGTCTACAGGGTGTTTTCTTGATGCTAATCAATGTAGGAGGGACCAGCCCACTGTGGGCAGTGTCATCCCTAAGGCAATTGTGCTTGAGCTGTCTAAGAAAGCTAGTTGAATGTGATCCTGGGAGCAAGCCAGTAAGCATCCTTCATCCTTGGTCTCTGGGAGGGATGGAGGATGTCACTGAATGTTCCAGAACAAGTGAAGGACAGGATGAAGTGGGAACTGAGTTTTTCCATGTTTAGCTTCCTCCTCCCATACCACACTGCTTCCTTGTGAGCTACTGGCCTTTCAGCCCCAGAGAGGCAAGCCAAGGCTGCCTAGGACTCACTCAGGGAGCACCCATGTCGGTACCTCCCAGCCTCATTTCACCTGCCTCCCAGGAACAGTTTTCCCAGTTCCTGCCTTGAGCTCCTTTCCTGGCTTCCTTCAATGATAGACTATAACCTGCCAGCTGAAATAAACACTTTCCTCCCAAGTTGCTTTTACCACAGCAATAGGAAAGCAAACCAGAGTAATTATGAACCATGATTTAGATGTAGAATATTCCCCTTGTCCGGTAAAGTACCCTGTGTCAATTTGCAGTCAACACTAACTTCTCCCTCTCCCGTCTCCAGCCCACAATGACTGCCCATCTACTTTCCAGCTTGAATATTTTTCTTTTCCTATTATTTATTCAACTTATTTATCCTTTCACAATTTCACATATATGTGTATATGTAATGATTGTATTTCCCCCATTATCCTCTCTTATCCCTTTTTATATCCCATCAATCCCCTTTTCTTCTCATTTTCTCTGGATTTTAACAGTATGGAGTGATAAACCTTACTCTATACATGGCCCTTGTTCCATTAGCATAGTGCTTTTGAGGTTCATGTAGGTCACAGCAAGAAGCAGTGTTGAGAACGCATTTATATGATTAGAGAACATGTTTTATCAGTTTTACTTTTTTAGATTTTAGTTTGTGTGTGTGAGTGAGTGTGTGTGTGTGTGTGTGTGTGTGTGAGAGAGAGAGAGAGAGAGAGAGAGAGAGAGAGAGAGAGAGAGAGAGAGAGAGAGAGAGAGAGCTACCAAATCCAATTTCTGCTACCTATACACTCATGGGCATCAACTGTCAATAACTCCTCAGAAGTAGGGGCTCAAGAGCCCCTCTTCCCTCTGTGCTAGAATATTGGCTGGCTTGATCCTGTGCTGCTGGGGGTGCAGTGGTCCTATCATGTCCTGAAGAGACCATTTTTCTCTGGTCCTCCTGGACCTGTGGCTATCATAATCTTTCTACACGATTTTCTATGATGGTCCCTGAGCCTTGAGGGTCAGGGTTCATACAGATGTCCCACTTGTAGCTGAACGCTCCATAGATACTTATTCTCTTCATTTTGAACAGTTATGAGTTCCTGCTGCAGCATGGTTTGGTTGGTACCAGCCTGGCATCACCTCATTTGCCATTGCTTTACTTTTCTGTTCACTCCCCAGCAGCCTTAACTAGGGTGGTGGCACACTCCTACACTCAAAGTACTTTGAAAATGGGGGCCGAAGGACCAGAAGTTCAAGGTTATCCTCAGCTACATAATGAGTTTGAGGCTAGTCTAGGCTACAGGAGACAGTCAAAAATAAATAAGTTAGTTGTAGGTGAGACCTGGGGTGGTCTCTGGCCTGGCCTAGGCTCTTGTTTTACCAAGTGAATGTAGAATGATGCCGGTCTCTCTGGACCTTCCCTTGTGGAATATACTGGATTGTAATATCTTCAAAGGCAGGGCATGCCTCTTCTGGTGCTGCCCTGCTTTTCAGGAATGCCAAGACAGGTGCCACAGGATCCTGGGGCCATGGAAAAATTAGGTGAACGAAGGCCTATAAATGAGTTTTGCAAATAACAAAACTGCACCTTTGAACTCTCAAACTTTGATTTTGTAAAAAAAGAGTATAAATCTTTGCAACATATTTTACATTTTCTTTTCTCATAAATTGGAGGATATCAGACACCATTGATTATTTCCAGCTCATCTTTTCCCTCAAATTATATATATATATATATATATATAATTGTGTGTGTGTGTGTGTGTGTGTGAGAGAGAGAGAGAGAGAGAGAGAGAAGAGAGAGAGAGAGAGAAGCTGAAATTGGGGTATGTAGATGCAGGTCTGCCTTCTGCCTGACCCACTATAAATGTGAGAATTCTCGGGACAACCTCCTCCTCAGTTTGATGGTTCCCCACAGCACTCAGAACTTGGGAAGGTCCTTGAATTACTATTGCTGGTTTATGATAGAGGTATAAATCACTAACAGTATAGCCCAGTGATCGAGTTCTTACTTGGCACACACAGGCTCTGGGTTTAATTCCCAGTACTGTGTACAGGATATAGCTCAACAACAGATAATAGAAGTGATACATGGGCAGGATTGGGAAAGAGCTTCCTCACCCTGTCTGGGTACCTCAGTGTTCTGAAGAGACTTCCAACTCTGAAACGCCTTGTTCACTAGTTTTTATAATTCAGTCAACAACTTCTCCCTTCCCAGAGGACAGAGGGACTGAATTTTTTTCCCCTCCAGTGCCATGTTGGATTTTTATAGTGATGAATCTCCAGAAGGTATCTAGGAACCCCACTCTGAGAGTAGAGTCAGGTAGAGTTGGGGGCCATAACAAAGGGCCTGCCTGTCATTCCAGAAATTCCAAGGGGTTTTGGAGCTCTGTGTGAAGAATTGCAGGACATGCATGAAACATTTTTAATACTGCCACACTGATTTTCAAGAAGGTTTCCATCGGATTCCCGTGGTTCTCCTTTTTCTGCTGTTTCTTCTGTGGAATTCCTTTGGTCCCCACCTTTGTGCTGTGAACACTAACACTCCACAGATTGCAGTTTCTGGCTTCAGATATGCGCTGAGCCAGGAAACCAGCTCACCTTCCTTATTTGGGTTGTAGATGAATGAAGTATAAATAGTATCGGAAGGTAAGCCCCATGGTCATCCTGTCAACGGAACCAACTTCAGAGAAGAATTTGGGAACACCCAGTTTAGTTATTCTTAGCTTGATTAGGGGTGCTCAGATATTTTATAGATTAAAAAAAAAGGGGGGGGCTAAAAAGCAAGCTGAAAATCGCTGATATTTCCTGCCTGCTCGCCTTTTGCCCTGACCCCTCTTTCTTTTAGCAGTCTCTCATGTAGCCCAGGCTTTCCTCACTATGTAGTCAACGATGACCTTGGACTTCTTCTCTTCCTGCCTCCCCCTCCCAAATGCTGGGTTTCCACCTGGTTGATGCTGTGCTAAGGGCAGAAGCCAAGCTGCCTGCTTGCTAGGCAGAGCTGTAGCATAGGCCAGACATTTCTGTTTTGAAATGTCCTAGCTTTTTTGTTTTTTGGTTGTTTTGAAACAAGAGCTCTCTCACTGTGCCACTCAGGCTGGCCTGGAGCTCGCTCTCTAGCTTAGGCTGGCTTTGAACTAGTGTTTCCTTTTGCTTCAACCTCCCGAGAGCTGGGGTCGTAGGTATGTGCCACTATCCTGACTTCCAGATTAGTTATGTCTCCTAACCTGACATGTGAATGCTGAGTAGCCGTGGGTTTTATTCATTTACCCACAGGGTAATATCCCTATAAGCTAATGGAATAGAATTATTTTTACTTTAATTGTTTGCCATTGTCAGATTTTGAAACCGTTCTCTCAATTCCCACCCCTAACATCTCTCAGCTTCTGGCTTGTGTGGATTTAAACCTCTTACCCTGTGGTCAGATGTCCATAGAAAAGATCACGGTTATTTTGCAACTGTGCTTGAGCTTAAAAATGACCCTTGGTCTTGAGTCACTCCCGCTTTGCTAGTTGACGTGATTGTCCTTGGCTTCTGTGACCTCTGGTTCGTCATGAGGCTCAAGGGCACCGCGTCTACCCCGTTCTTTCCTGGATGACACGCAGGATTCTGCAAAGAGGCTGGTTGAGAGTCCATTTTTATTCAGCAATGCTAATGACTATGTCTGTTCAGCAGAGGCTGGAGGCGTCCTCTACAGATAGGAGGGGCACGTAAACAAACTTTTACTCCTGCAGCTTGCATCCTGGATGGCTGATCTTTTTCTTCTTTCTGTGCCCACCTTTCAAATCATTCCCTATCTATTTCCCTTGTTTGGTGTTTCGATTTTTTTTCTTTCTAGGAACACACCAGGTTGGGTACACTCATAGATGTCTCCGGTGTCTTGACTGTGAGGGTTTCTTTGCCTCCAACCTCTTTATTTCATTCTCCTTTCTGTATCATCTGAGCAGAATTGGAACACACTGGTGGAGATCAGACCATGGCTTGTGAGAGTTGGTTCTCTCTTTTACTGTGTGGGTCTTGGGGTTCAAACTATACTCTCAGGCTTGGTGGCCAAAACCCTACCTGATGAACCGTCTCACCAGCCCAGCACTAAGTTGTGATGAAATCTGCATTTCCTATAGCTTCGGCATGTATCATGAGGCCCAAGTAGAAGATAAGAAGCTCTCAGCTAGCTACTCCTGAGTGAATTAAAATATGTATCTTCATTTGTTTAATTAAAAGAAATTTCAGACAAAGCCCAAGGTGGCCTTGAACTTGTCATCTTCTTCCTAAGCCTCCAGAGCACTGGGAACATAGGTGTGGACCGTTATGCCTGGCACACACCTGCATTTAAAATGGTAAGATCAGTAGAACCAAGATACATCTAATGTTCATTTAAAACATAGCTATCAGAAAATACTTAATGGTGTCTTTTAAAGTTTATCTATATTTATAAAGAACACTTTTCCAATTAATATACGTGGGTTTAATTCATTGAACCTGTCAGCAGAGGTTAGGGATAATTTATCCTCCTCTTCTCTCCCCATGCAGAGGTTTGCACACGCAAGCATTAGTTGAAGAAGTTTATGACTTGGAGAAGATAGATAAGCCAGTCTGGGCAGCGTGCCAGGCATGGGCTCGATGGAAGGTGATGGAGCCAAGTCTGAAACAGATTCCGCATAGGGATGGCACCATGGTAGAGGTGACCCAAACTCTAGGCCACTTAAGGATGTTGACAGGTAGCTTGTGGCTTTGGTGCTGTTCATGACCATGCAGGGATCTAGAACTCTCGCTTTGGTTTTCTCTTGGGCATACTGGGAGATCTTGAGCTAGCCTGGCAACTTCTCCGGGTCAAGTTTTTCTTTGATACTGGGAATGACAAAAGATGGTACTCACAGAAATGCAGAGACTCTGAAGTCGGATTCTAATCCTACTCCTCACTGCCACTGACCAGCACACACCGTGATGGCTGTGACGTCTCACCAAGCCAAAGTTCTAGTTGTTTTTGACATGTTAAAATGTGAAAGGGGATGGGATTGAATATGATCATACAATAAATTGTATGCACGTATGAAATTATCAAAAAATAAAAAAGAGAAACAAGAGGCTGGAGAGATGGCTCAGTGGTTAAGAGCACTGGCTGCTCTTCCAGAGGACCCAGGTTCAATTCCCAGCATCCCTGTGGTAGCTCACAACCATCTGTAACTCCAGTTCCAAGGAATCAGATGCCCCCTTCTGGCCTTTGTTAGCACCAAGCATGCACACACCCACATGCAGGCAAAACACCCATACACATACATACACTTTTGTTAAGTGAAATAAGAGGCAGGAACGATAGCTCAATTAGTAAAGTGCCCATCACATGAGCATGAGGACCCAAGTTCAATCCTCAGCAGCCATGTAAAAGCCAGGCTCAGTGGCGCACACCAGTAACCCCAGTATTAGGGAGGTAGAGACAGGCAGATCCTGGATCTTACTGGTCATGTCAGTCTAACTAGTGAGCTCCAGGTTCAGCAAGAGACTCCATTTCAACTGCTAAGGTGGAGAGTGATTGAAGAAGACATCTGACATTGACCTCTGACCTCTGCATGACTTCTGGCCTCCTTGTGCACTTACACACCACGGGCACATGTGCACATACACACAGGGACAAATACACATGCATACACATACACATGTAAAATAAAATGAGACACTGGGATGACACTATTACACCAACATTCCATTCCAGCTGTGCAGCAAGTGTCTGTCACGTGGCAGGAGCAGTGATCTATCACTGCTGGAATCGCAGCGATGAAATTCATTTGTCGAGGACGTACGCTATCCTGGAGATAAAAAAAAACCAAGTGAGCAAATTGAGCAAAACAATCCTTCATTTTCACTGTTTGCTAATTTCCTGACTTTCAAAGGCAGAGTCACAGAGATCAACAACTCCAGCCACCCCTGGGTCAAGTTTATATTTGTTTAAGCACCGCGGGCTGCATCTTGATTTTTCAGCCACTTAATAGAGCATCCATCAAAGAGTTTTTGCAAAAGCATTCAGAGGAGCAAGGAAAGTTGCTTTCTCCCTCCTTCCCTTCCTCCCTCTCTCCTACCCTCCCTCCCTCACTTTCTCCATCCTTCCCTCCCTTCCTCCCTTCCTTCCTTGCTGTATTTTTCCACTCTGAATTTTGAGACCTTCACGGTTGCCGTTTCTATTGTTTCTTTCTATTTTCATTTCCTGACTCGAATCCCACTCAACGTCTACACAGATGTCCCGAAGGATTGCTTTGGAGGGAGTAGAGGAGTCTATCCAACCGTAGGAAAACGACTGTTTCAAGTTGGCTCACACTAGCACTGAATAAACACATATTGATATTACAGAACAAAATAATATATGGGTGCATTGCTCATTTGTGCTCCCGTGGTCACCCTGATCCTATCTGTCATGTGGGGTGTGACAACACAATTACACCCGAGTGCTAATAGAGTGGAAGGGCAGAGCTGCCTGACCTCGGCATCGGGGTCGATTGCAATGTTTGATGTCTCATTGAATTAGTATCACAGTGTGAAAGACAAATCTCAGACTAATGGAAATGAGCCTGGACATGCAATACTGCTGATTGGACTGACATAATTAGAATAATATTCAGCACAGAGCTAATAACAAGCTGCAGAAATAAATAACTGAGAGATAACCTAATTGCTGCATGCCTAAACGTTCATGCCGGAATCTGCTATGGTTAGCATTTTCTATTTGCTTATAGAGATCTTAGGAAAGAAAACAGGGAAGATGGCCAGGGAGGCCCACCACAGTGCACTGCCCTCCAGAGAGCCCAGCCCAGCCATTGCTCCTGGTGGCTCTTTCAGCACACACCAAGAAACCTTTTCGTGTGCCCATTCTGCAGCAGGTGCAAGGAGGGATTTCTAGACATAGGACATAGTGACAGTGTGCACCAGGCACAGGCTGGCTCAAGGGAACCTTACAGCTGCCTTGGAGAGACGGCACAGATGTTTATGGACCTACCCAGCGCAGTGTGGGAGGAGGAAGGTCTGAAGAGCTGGGGAACTTGCATGGGGGAGACTAGTTTCTGGTGGGATTTGCAAGTTCATCCCAAAAAAGGAGAGGTGATGCTGGAACTATCTGCAGATCTTACTCTGTGCTCAGCAAGCAATGATAAAGATTCCTGATGTCTATGTCATTTGCTTATTTGATTGGTTGATGTGTGTGTGTGTGTGTGTGTGTGTGTGTGTGTGTGTGTGTGTGTGTGTGTGAACATGTGCATGTTTGGGTGAGTGAATATATACTTGTGGGTGCACATGCATGTATGTGTACCTGTGTGGGCTAGTGCCAGATGTTTTCCCCAATCACTGTCCATATTATTTTTCTGAGACAGGGTTTCCCCATTGAATGCGGAGTTTCTGAATTTGGCTAAGCTGGCTGGCCAATGAGCTTCAGGAATCGACTGTCTCTTCCCCATGTCACCTGGCTTTTATGTGGATTCTGGGGATCTGAACTTGGGTTCTCAGGCTGCACAGCGGGCACTTACACTGATTAAGCCATTTGTCTGGCCTGGAAGTGAGAACGGTTTCACACAGAAGGGGATCAAGGCTTGGAGAGGCTGAGGTCATGGAGTTAAGAGTCAGTGGCGCCACATCTAACTGGAGCGTGTCACAGGTAGGAGTACAAGAACCTCTGGGAAGTTGGGTTGTGAAACAGACCAGGTAGTAGATGACAGTGGAGGGAAGACTTGAGACTGGGAAGCTCTGACCAGACAGGAAGGGCAGAGCCTCTGGACAGTGAGTACGACCGACCGTGAATGACCAGGAGAGCCGAGAATGGAAAAATGGCGGCCCGCCCCCAGGCAGGGGAAACACAGAACTGCGCAGTAGGACTGCTCAGTTGGTGCCTCAGTGGTGCTGGCTTGTCCTTGGTTCTATGCTAGTCACATTGTACACAAAATGAACAGGTAGCTTGAAGAAAGGATAGAGGCTTGGTTAGAGTTTCTGCTGCTGTAATAAAATGCCACAACCAAAAGCATCCTGGGGAAGAAAAGGCTTACTTCAGCTTCCAGTCATAGTCCATTACTAGGGAAGTCAGGCAGGAAATCAAGGCAGGAACCTGGAAGCAGGAATAGGAGTGGCCATGGAGGAAGCTTCTTACTGGCTTGTTCTCATGGCTTGCTCAGCCTGCTTTCTTTTTCTTTTTCTCCCCCCCCCCCTTGGAACTGGAGTTACAGACAGTTGTGAGCTACCACAGGGATGCTGGGAATTGAACCTGGGTCCTCTGGAAGAGCAACCAGTGCTCTTAACCACTGAGCCATCTCTCCAGCCTCTTGTTTCTCTTTTTTATTTTTTGATAATTTCATACGTGCATGCAATTTATTGTATGATCATATTCAATCCCATCCCCTTTCACATTTTTTTTTTTTCTGAGACAGGGTTTCTCTGTGTAGTTTTGGCGCCTGCCCTGGATCTCGCTCTGTAGACCAGGCTGGCCTTGAACTAACAGAGATCCACCTGGCTTTGCCTCCCGAGTTCTGGGATTAAAGGCTTGTGCCACCGCCGCCCAGCTCAGCCTACTTTCTTGTAGCTGGCAGGACTGCCAGCCCAGGGGTAGCAACCACCCACAGTAAACAGCCTTCTCAGATCAATCATCAGTCAAGAAAATGCCCCATTGACTTGCCTACAGGTCAATCTGATGGGGTTCCCGCTCTCCAAATGATTCTTGTATCAAGGTGACACAAAACTAATCAACACACAGGATTAGGAATTAGAGCAGTGGTTCTCAACCTGTGGATCATGACCCCTTCAGAGGGGGTCAAATGACAAGCCCTGCTCTGGTGACTGAGAATATCAGAAGACACTCACCCGTTTGCAGGTAAGCCTCCAATTCAACGGTAGGGTTACTTCTGAAAGTTAGTATGGGGATTTCCAGAGCTCCAGGCATGCCCACACATTCTGAAATAAACCAAACACCAAAATAGCTCTCGAATTCCTTCTGGCTAAGATTGCTAGACCCAACAAAATAACACATTCATGATCCCTCCTGGGGCAGAAGCTTAAAAACCTTACTGTGGGGGCTTGAACTAGGCCTGGCAAGGAATCACTTGACCTTTGAGTCAGTGAGGTATTGAGTAGATGCTAATCCAGAGCAGAGAGGAGAGAGAGTTGGGGTGGGATGAATTGTGATCCTGACCTAGCATTCATGCCCAGACTATCTCTGGCCACCACAGGGAAGCGGAGAGTCTGTGCGGCAAGAAGGGGGGACATGTTGTGATAGAGCACACTGAAAACTTGACATGAGAAACTCATTACAGCCTACACCCTTGGGAATGTTGCATCATTTCTCCAGGGGGCGGTGGGGAGGGGGTGTCTTTCTATTTGCCCAAGTAGACTCCTACCTGGATCCAGCTGGGTGAGCAACAAAGTCTACTGGAGTTACTTACAGGAAGACCACGGGTGAGTCTCACAGCCGTGCCACCAGGAGACTCCCTGAACACCTTAAGGCAGGCACACGGCTGCTGGGTCTTCTCTGCCACAGCAATCTCAAGAACACACCGGATGAGCCTCCTCCCTCCCTCCCTGAGGGACCTCCTGTGGGTCTCATGTCGGTGATTCCAGATGGCAGTAATCATATCCAAGCCAGAAGAAACAGGCACACAAGCCGAGACCTACCAGTGATGGCACCACGCTGAAATGAGGCATCGTGGCTGCTAATTCCAAAGACCGTCCGTGTTTAATTAAACAAAGTATCTCCTAACAGAGCTACTGAAGAGCTTAGCTGCATTAACTCGGTTGTGAAGCTTACTGGTTCTGCAGTTTTGTACAAATTACTTAACTTTTTAAGTTTCCCTTAGTAGTTAAAATATATAAACCAACCAAAAAACAAACAACCAAAAAAACCCAACAAAACCAAAACAAATAAAAACCCCCGCTTTTTCTATGGACTAGCCATTGTACTAAAACAGACGTCTATGTGCTGTATACGTCACCGTACATAGCACCTAGGGGTGGGTGTTCCGGGGTGGTGGCTGTGCCTGCTATGCAGCCTTCTCTTGTGTGGAAAACACAGCAGGGGGGTGGGTGTCGGAGCTGGGGTGCACAGCGGGCTGTGCAGGGCAGGCCAGGTGGGAAGAACACGGCATGGCTTTGGATGGAGAAGAAATAATGATTAAGAGAATTTATTTTCATAGAAGCAACTATAGGAATGGGGGCTGGGGAGAAGGCTCAGTCAGTAAAGTGCTCGCTGTGCCAGCCGGAAGACCCGAGCTGGGGTCTCCGGCACCCGCGTAGCCTACAGCCCGGCGCAGCAAATGGAACTCGAGTGCGGCTGCCCTAGTGGCCTTCTGTTGCCGTGATAAACACCGCGACGGAAATCGGCTTGGGGAGGAAATGGTTCAGTTTACAGCTTCCAGTCCCACAGGCAGGGAAGTGAGGCAGGATCCAAGGCAGGAACCAGGGAGGGGTTTGCTCCCATGGCTTGCTCAGCCTGCTTTCATAGAGTACCCAGTACCACCAGCTCAGGGGTGGCACCAACCACAGAGACCTAGGCCCTCGCACATCAATCAAGTATCAATGAATACAATGCCCCCACCAACTTGCCTCCAGGCCAATCTGATGGAGGCATTTTCTCAATTGAGGTTCCTCTTCCCAGATGATTCTAGCTTTGATCAAGCTGGAGAAAAAAAAAAAAAAAAAAAAAAAAAAAACAATAAAACTAACCAGCACAATTATGTCTCTGAAGCTCATGGCCAGCTGGCCTAGCCGACTGGTAAACTCTTCTGGCCAGCCAGCCTAGCCAACTGGTAAACTCCAGTTTCAGTGAGAGATCTTATCTCAAAAAAAATAAAGTGGAAGGCCAGGTGGTAGTGGTGTACACCTTTATTCCCAACACTTGGGAGGTAGAGGCAGGCAGATCTCTGAGTTTGAGGCTAGACTGGTCTACAAAGAGAGTTTCAGGACAGCTAAGGCTATACAGAGAAACCCTGTCTTGAAAAAACCTAAATAAATAAATAAATAAAGTGGAGAGCAATTAAGGAAGACACCAAGAGATCTCAACCTCTGGCGCGCGCGCACACACACACACACACACACACACACACACACACACACACACAGAGTACATATGCTCTATGCCTGCCCCTACACACAAATGATCTGTATGGATAGATTACTTGCAGCAATATGTTCAAAGAGAGTGAGGTAGGATGCGTGAGTTAAGTAGTACTAGTGTTAAGTACTGGAGAGAGAGAAAGAGAACAGGCAAGGTTTGGGGGTTGGAGACTCATGTTTCTTAAAACAAAAGCCACGGAGCAGTGCTGGTTCTTCAGATCAAGGACATTTCCCCTTCCTAACAGCTTTAAATAATTGCTACAGAGCCGTCAAATAAAGTAAGATAAATTTTGTATTTAGCATATGTGGAAATATTATGAATAGCTGGGACTCGATTCCCTTTGATGCCCTTTGACAATCCGATAATTTTTGCAAAGATGGTACTTAAAATGCCGTTTCATGCCAAGTTCAGCTTTCTCCCCTTGTTGAGAAGACACACGGCGTCATTAATTTGCAGGCCTGTATATTAATTTTGCTGAGAGCACCGTTTATTTCTCTTTCCTCCACTTTGTTTAAAGCGGTTGTTGACAACGCTCAGGCATGTCAAACTCTCCTCGCTAATAATTGCTTAAGGACCCCTAACTTCTGCAAATGTTGGTTCCAGCTCCAAACCCCATGCTAGCCCTCAAAGAAAAAAAATGAGAAGGGTCGGAAGAAGAAAAAAAAAAGAACTTCTTCTGATGAATTTTTGATTTTCCTTCTTAACAAAGAAATGTCTGAGATTCAAAGCAATAGCTTAAAGTAATATTATAAAATAGAATATGGAGTGCACGGTTCCGAATGACTCTTTGCTTTTAATGTGAGGCTGAAAAATTGTCAGTGCCTTTTTTGATTAGATAGTACTTTTTTTTTTTTTTGTTCTTGATCTAAGAATTGAGGAGAAAAACATGCTACTCACATTTGAATACGGCCTGAGCAGAGATGGAGGGTGCTGGGGTTGAAGCAACAGCAGCCAGGCCTTAAGGCAACCCCTGTATCTTCAGGTCAATGCCACCCTCCTTAGATCGCCGTGGCACCGCTCTACCCGCAGCGACTTTATTAGGCCTAATTAGGTGGGCTGTCACTTTTATTGGTGATGGGAAAGGAAGATAAGTAGATCATTTGTGTCATCTATCTCTATCCCGATGCGTCTAAAAAGTCTAAAGTGATTGCCGTGGGCCACGAAAATAGAGCCGCAGTAGCAAAGGAAGCCGAAAAGAAAAGGGGGAAAAAACACAACAAAACACCCAGCACTGTAATAAAAAGAGAGAGAGAGAAGAAAAAACCTCCAGAAATGCCTTACCTTTGACAACTGCTGTGTATAATTTCAAACCCGTGAGAAGGGAGTGGGAAAATCGTTAGCGGCCCTTTTGTTCTGAGGGAGAAGGTTGTCTGATAGGTTTTTGGTTTTTGATGACTGAGCGGAGTTTGGTAAAGGGAGATGCTCTCTACCCAGCAGCAGTCTAGTAGAAGAGTCTCAAGAGAAAGTTGGTCCAAGTGGTAACAAGAACTCCACGTGGGGAATGGCTGAACAGCCGGGAATGACTTTAAGAGTTGGGGGAGGTGGCTCAGCGGGTACAGCCCTTGCTTTGTGAGCGTGGGGAGGGGTCTGAGTTTGGCTTCCCAGCACCCATGTAGGAGCCAGGCATGGCGGCGTGTGTCTGCAACTCCAGTTGCTAGGAGATGGCAGAGACAAGGAGGACCACGGAGGCTTGCTGCTCCCCGAGTCTAGTCAAAACGAGGAGCTTCAGGTTCCGTGAGAGGCCTTGCCTCAAAAAATAAGACAGGAAGCAACAGCTGCAGACAGCTGATATTGGCTTCGGGGCTCCGTGGCCGCATGCACATGCAAGTGACCCCGGACAGGCAGGTGTGCGTGCATGCGCACACATACCAAAAGAAAACAAAAGGGAAAATGGGAAGGAGTCACATTAAGTAAAGAGAAGGCCAGGTCTGTGATTTTCTTTCTTGCTTGCTTTTTTTGGGGGGTGATGATTGAAGTAGAAGCAGGAAGGGCAGTGTTTGAAATTTTATTTATTTTAAATATCTTTAATTTTTTCCTTTTATTTTTCAATTTATTTCTTTTAGCTGTATGTGTATGGCTATTTTGCCTGCACTATGTATGTGCACCTTGTACATACAGTGCCCAACAGAGGTCAGGCTGGAACTGGAGTTGTAGATGGTCGTGAGCTACCATGTGGCTGTGGGGAACATTTCCCCAACTGAAAATTTTTATAATCAGGTTCTTCCTAAGAACAGCTGTTTTCCCCTCACGTGAATAAAAGCCTATAAAAATGGTCCCGATAGGGGGAAATGTTTCATAGTATGTCGGGAATGTTTTCTTTAACTGTGTTGGTCGACATCCAGACGCTGTCTAACAAAAGCCTTTGGGGCTGGGTGTGGCTCAGTGTGGTACAGCACTTGCCTGGCATGCATGAGGCCCTAGGTTTGATCTCCAGCACCTCACAAGAAAAAGCAAAGCCGGACAGAAGCAATAACCTCCTCTTTTCTCTAAGGAACTCTCCACGTATGCTTCACTTAGCCACATGGTGTCATGTGATGTTCTGATCCCTCGGTGTGGCTGGGAGTCCTTGATGACACACTGTTAACTGTGATGCTTGCGTACAATCCCTTTGGCTCATCACACTGCCTCAATAAGTTATGAATTACATATGAGAGCCTTATTAGTCTTATTTTTCCTGTGTCTATATTGTTCCCAAAGCGATGTTAAATATGCGCTGGGGGCCTGGAAAGTAGTGGTTTCTTTATTCGCTTAAATGTTTTGACTACTAAATGGGATTTTTGGTGTTAAATGAGAACTTTACCATATTATTTAAGATGTTGGTCCCAACATTAAGTAATTTTTTTTTTTTTTTTGGTTTTTCGAGACAGGGTTTCTCTGTGTAGCTTTGTGCCTTTCCTGGAACTCACTCACTTGGTAGCCCAGGCTGGCCTCGAACTCACAGAGATCCACCTGGCTCTGCCTCCTGAGTGCTGGGATTAAAGGCATGTGCCACCACTGCCTAGCCGACATTAAGTAATTTAAATAATCTTTATATGTAAGCTTGATGGCAGGGGTGGGGTGGGGGGTGGGGGTGGTAGCGCTGGAGAAATGGTTGAACATGTAACAGTACTTGCTGCTCAATCCTAAAGACCAGAGTTCAGATCCTGCAGCCATGCAGTAAGCTGAGCATCCTTCAAATGTCTGTAACCCTGGCTCCAAGAAGGGTAGAGGTAGGGGGATAATTGATAAGCTATTGCTTTCTGGTTTCCAGGGTAATTGAGAAAACAGGAGCTTTAGGTTCAGAGAGAGACCCTGACTCAACAGGCAGAGAGGGATGACAGTTGATGCTTTCCTCTGGCTTATGAAAATGTGCACAGACACACATCATAAATAAGTCTTTAAAACACCAGGCAGGATATAATAGCAAGAACTGATGAGCAGGATTGTAAAGAAGCTTCTACACAGCGTAGCAAAGAGTCAAAGAATGATTCCAACTGTCTAATACTGCGGTGTCTACCGAAGGAAGCTAAATCGGCACATCTCAGAGATTGGCTTATTGCAGCACTGTTCGCAGCAGCCAGGTTACAGAATCAACCCAGGTGTCTTTCAATGGATGAGTGGATAAAGAAAATGATCTGTATACACAGTAGAGTGCTGCTTGGTATCTTAGTCAATGTTCTGTTGCTGTGAAGAAACACCATGACCAAGGCAACTCTTATAAAAGAAGACATTCAATTGGAGGCTTGCTTACATTTCAAAGGCTTAGTCTATTATCATCATGGCAGGAGCGTGGTGGCATGCATGGCACCAGAGCAGTAGAGGAGAGCTATATCCTGGTCCCCAGGCTAAGAGAGTGAACGATGTGCCTGGCTTGGGCTTTTGAAGCCTCAAAGCCCATCCTTATTGACATACTTCCTCCAATAAGGCCACGCCTCCAGATCCTTCTAATCCCTTCAAATAATGCCACTCCCTGGTGACTAAGCATTCAAATATATGAGCCTATGGGAGCCATTCTTATTCAGACCCACCACACTTGGCCATTGAGGACAAAGTCTGGTCATTTGCAAAAGAATGGATGGAACTAGAGATCATTACATTAAATGAAATAGGCCAAACTTGAAAAGATAAAGTTTGTATGTTTTCTCTTGTATGTGAAATCTAGAGGAAAAAAAAAAATACATTGTGAGAGTAGAAGGTGGGAGGCTATTAGGGAAGAGCAAGAGAACCAGGACACTGGAAAGTGGGGTGAAGGGACAAGTGGGGCAAATGTGGTCAAAGTACATTATGCACAGGAGTGAGGACATCACAAGGAAACCATTATTTTGTACAATTAGGTTCACTTGTAAAGGAATTTTTTAACTGAAAGCAAGTGGTCAAAAGCATGTTCCAGAATCTTCACAGTAGCAGTGTTCACAACGGCCCAAAGATGGAAGCAACTCAAAAGTCCACTAAGTGGGATGTGGGATATTCCTCACTCAGCAGCGAGAGGACTCAGATACCAACCCATGCTACAACGTGGATGAACTTAGAGAACGTGGCTAAGCGAGAGAAGCCAGGTATAAGCGCCCAGATTTTGTGTGAGTCTGTTGATTCAGAAACAGGCATGCACACAGGGTTAGGGAGTTTCTGGTGCTGTGAGGGTTGAGAGAAGGAGGAGTGACTGTTACTGTCAAGAGACACCATGACCACGGCAACTCTCATGAAAGAAAGCAGCTGCAGGTGGTGGTACATGTCTTTAACCTCAGCACTTGGAAGGCAGTTCCAGGAAAAGGCGCAAAGCTACACAGCAAGTTCCAGAACAGCCAGTGCTACACAGAGAAACCTTGTCTCTAAAAACAGAACAAACAAAAAGCATTTAATTGGGACTTGCTTACAATTTCAGATGTTTAGTCCATTATCATCATGATAAGGAGCATGGCAGCACTCAGGCAGACATGGTGCAGGAGAGCTGAGAGCCACTGGGCCTGGGGCTTGGGCTTTTGAAACCTCGAAGCCCACCCCTATTGACACACATCCTCCAAAAAGGCCACACCCTCTCTAACAAGTCCACACCTCCCAATCCTTCTCAAGTAGTGCTACTCCCTGATGACTAAGCATTCAAGTATATAAGCCTATGGGACATTCCTATTCAAATCACCACAGATACTTTCCCTTAAATATGGTGCCCAGAGCTTGGATGACGTCACAAAACTAGAGAATAAGGAAACTGAGGCAGGGACTCACTGGGTTGAGATGGAATTATCCCAGACCCCTGTGTATGAGTCACTTACCTGTTGCTGACATGAAACACCTGGTAAAAGTGATTGAAGAAAGGAAGGATTTGAGGGTACAGTCCATCATGGCAGCAGGGACTTGAGATGATTGGTCATACTGTGCTCACAACAAGGAAGCAGAGAGAAATGAAAGCCCACGCACAGCCTGCTTTCTTCTTATTCAGTCCTGGACCCCAGCCCATAAGATGGTGCTCTCTTGGAGTACCTAGCTCTGGCTACTCTAGAGAAAAAGTCATCCAATGTACTGTCACGATCGCTCTCCTGTGACTCACAGTATTGCTTCCTTTCCTGCTTGCTCTGTCAACATCTGGGTTTGCCTCCCAAGGACAAGTGTGTGACCTTGGGGCAAGGCTTGCCCATGTATTCCTGCCACAGAACACAAGTCCAATCAATGTATCTCAAGAGCGAGATGCTTTCTGTTCTCATTGCTTTATTCTTTAAAGATTTATTTTTTTACTTTGTGTGTGTGTTTTTCCTACATGTATGTATGTATGCTCTACCTGCAGAAGCCAGAAGAGGGCATCAGATCCCCTGAAACTGGAGTTACAGACTGTTAGGTGCTGCTATGTGGGTGCTGGGAACTAAACCCAGCTCCTTCGGCAAGAGCAACCAGTGTTCTTAACTGCTGAACCATCTCTCCAGCCCTGTTTTACTCTCTCTCTCTCTCTCTCTCTCTCTCTCTCTCTCTCTCTCTCTCTCTCCTTTTTTAAAGATTTATTATGTATACAGTGTTCTGTCTGCATGTATGTCTGCAGGCCAGAAGAGGGCACCAGATCTCATTATAGATGTTTGTGAGTCACCATGTGATTGCTGGGAATTGAACCCAGGACCTCTGGAAGAGCAGCCAGTGCTCTTAACCTCTGAGCCATCTCTCCAGCCCTGTTTTACTCTTTATACACATGAACTTGTTCTGTTTCTGTTGATCATCACAAAACATTATGTGGATTTTTTTTTTTTTTTTTTTTTTTTTGGTTTTTTGGTTTTTCGAGACAGGGTTTCTCTGTGTAGCTTTGTGCCTTTCCTGGAACTCACTTGGTAGCCCAGGCTGGCCTCGAACTCACAGAGATCCGCCTGGCTCTGCCTCCCGAGTGCTGGGATTAAAGGCGTGAGCCACCACCGCCCGGCATTATGCGGATTGGTTGTTAAAATTCCCATTTCAGCAGGGCAGTGGTGGCACACACCTTTAATCCCAGCACTCAGAGGCAAAAGCGGGTAGATCTCCGTGAGTTTGAGGCCAGCCCATTGTATAGCTGGGAAACAGAGACTCAGGGAGCTTAAATGTGAGAAACAAGGACTTCCACATCATCATAAGAGCAGTGGGTGCTTGGAGTAACAAAACCAAGGCGGTGTATTTTCTAAGCTGGTGACGTGGGAAGCCAGCAGAAGACAGGGTCTATAGACCTAAAGCAAGGTTTTCCCGTTTGCTGAGTGGTCAGGAAGGTGCAGTCGTCCATGCCATCTTTCCCTCTCCTTTCGTTTGCTGCCCCCAAAGCCGTGTTCTCTCTAAACGAAAGATATGTGCCGCACCCCTCCTCCTGAGGCTCAGCAGTCATTGTGGAAGAGGAAGCAGAATGGATGGAAGACCCAGAGGCAATGGATGACAAGCAGGAGACTGTGTCTTTTGGACACACTGGGCATCTGCACATAGGAAGTCCCAGCATGGAGAGGAGAGTTGGTCCCCAAGTTCCTCCTCTAGCCATAGAGCTTTTGGCAGTTGTTAGCTTTTCTCTAGGAGTGTGGCCCCTGGTTCACTGACCATACTCCAGCCGAAGACCGCATAGCCAAGAATATTTGGGCAGCATAAATTGGTCTTGATTGGGAAAAAAAGAAAAAAGAAAAAGAAAAGAAAACACCTAGTTGGGTAGGTAGAGGAGTAGGGGTGAGTGTGGGAAGAGTTGGGAGAGGGAGAGGCATATGATCAAAACATGTATGAAATTCTCAAATAACTAATAAAAATAACATGCACAGATGCTGACACACATCCCTATAATCTCAGCACTGGGGAAGCTGATGCAGGAGGACCCCAAAAGTACAGCTTGGGTGTTAATTAGCAGATCCTGTCCCCCCGCAAAGTTATAAATTCAACTATAACAACAAATACCTTAAATGTAAATTAATGTTTTAAAAAAAAGCCAAGTGTGCTGGGCATGGTGGTGGCGCACACCTTTAATCCGAGCACTTGGGAGGCAGAGGCAGGTGGATCTATGTGAGTTTGAGGCCAGTCTGGTCTCCAAAGCAAGTTCCAGGACAGCCAGGGCTACACAGAGAAACTATGTCTTGAAAAACTAAAATAAATAAATAGATGATAGATAGATAGTTATTGCTTATAATTATCCGAGTATTGTAGGAGACCCTTGTACTCCAGCATTCCCCTATCTGTGAAACCAGTGGTAACATGCTTGGCAGGTCGCCTATGGAGATGGAACTCCAGCCAGGAGCCTTTGCCGTTCTAAAGAACTCCCTAGGACTTTGCTTAATGAAGTCACTACTCTGGTTGTCAATGGCTGACAAGTCACTGAGTGTGAGCCAGGGGCCCTCTGTGTCCTGCTCTACAGTGACTCTCCAAGAGACTTCCAGCCCTGTCTGGAGCCTAGACTCATCAATTAGCTGTGGAACGTGTTTCTAATTATTCGTTAGCCTTGGGGCTTGCTCACTCATTTCATCTTTATCTTCGCAAAAGGGAGAAAAAGTCCCTTTTGACCTTTTGATGAACTAATCTGAATTCTCCACATACTTTTCTTATGCTGTAAAAGCCGGCCTGCCTTGCTCTCTGCTCTTGCTCCTCAGCCTCATTCTTTGATTTCATTTTCCTATCTAAAAAATTTTACTTGTGGTAGCTGTGTTTATTACATGTGTGTGGGTGAACATGTGTTTGTGGTTGCACATGATGTGCCTGTATGTTTAGGTGGAGGCCAGAAGTTGATGCCGGATGTCTTTCTCAGTCTCTCTCCTTTATATACAGAGGCGGGGTCTCTCACTAGCGCCAAGAGTCCTTCGATGGGGTTACTCCAGCTTAGCCAGCTTGCTTTTGCATTTCTTAGCTCTGATTCACTCCCACCAAAATTACAGGAGGGTCTTCATGCCCACTTGTATTGATATTTTCAGGGGTGCTAGGGGTTTGAACTCTGGTTGGAATGCTTGGCCTGGCAAGTTCTTTCCTGGCCCAGCCATCTCCTCAGCTGCCTCTTTTATTTTCCACTTCTGAGAAACACTGCGTACAGTGGAGAGTATCAGAGAGTCGCCTGAGGATTGGGCTGTGAGACTAGCTCTTCTGTCTCCTGTTGGACAGTGGTACTTTTCTGGCTTCTTGAATGTTATGGGCTCCAGCTTCGGATCTGCCAGGGTTTGAATCCCAGACTTGCAGGTTCATTACTGGATAGTCACAAGCCTCAGCCTCCACATTATATGGGACTAACAGTCATACCTACATCATGGGGTTTTAGGCCATCTGAATGAGCTAATGCGTATAATAAACTCATGCCTGGCACATCATGAATACTCAAAAAAAGTATTTATTTCAATGACATTGGTGCTTTAGACACAGAAAAGGAGAGAGAGAGAGAGAGAGAGAGAGAGAGAGAGAGAGAGAGAGAGAGAGAGAGAACTGGAAGTGGAGTGAGGCAATAAACCTTCAAAGGCCACCCGCTCTGCCTACTTTATCTACTAACCTTATCCTAAATTTCCATAACTTTCCCTGACACCACCCAGGACCATGTGTTAACATACATGATCCTTTCGAGACTATCCTCCTTCAGACTACCATAGTTAGCTTCTGCATGTTAGTCCACATACAAAAGTCACCCCAGGAAGGACCAAAGACTTCACTGTAATACCTGCAGTGGTCGTAGTCTTCAGGGAACTCAAAATCGGAGGATGAGCTTCTAGAGTTTGGTTTGGGCAATGGTTTCTGAGATCTGAGTACACAGAGCACACAACCCAAACAGAGCAGTGGGTCCACCTCAGATGCCAAAGCTCTTGTCCAGCAAGGGAAACTGTAGAAAAGGCCATGGGTGGACTAGCGTGGGAGAAAGCATTTGCCAACAGTCTACCTGACAGGAGACCAACATGCAAAATAGCTAAGATTTTTCTATTAAAATTTTTAGTGCGGGTTTTTTTTTTAATATCAAAGGTACTGGAGAGCTATGCATTCAAAGTGTTTATGGATCTTACGGAAGACCCACACATGGTTCCCAGCACCCACATGGCCTCGTTACAACCTCCTGTAACTCCAGCTCCAAAGAATCCAATGCTCTCTTCTGGCCTCTGGGGGCTCCTGCATGCATGTAGCACACATAAATTCACGCAGGCACACATGCATACATATAAAAATAATAAATAAATTCACCTTTCAAAAATGTCAAAATGTTCAACAGACATTTCTCAGAGATGACATACAGATGATCCCAAGGGCACATGGAAGTTGTCTCACTAATCATCAGGGCTATAGAGAGCAAGCCACAGCAAGCTATTAGCTCATACCCATTGGTTTCAGAAGTTTCAGAAGACAGTCAGAGCTGACCAGGAGACAGAAAATTGCAACCTATATACCCTGTTGGCAGGATTGTAAATTAGTGAAGATTTAATTTTAAAAAATGGAATTTTTTCTGAAAACTAAAAGCAGGGGCTGGGGAGATTGCTCCGTGGTTAAGAGCCTACACTATTCTTGCAGAAGATCTGAGTTTGGTTCCCAGCACCCACACCAGGCAGCTCATGAATGCCCTATACCTACAGCTCCAGGGGATCTGATGCTCTCTTTTGGCCTCTGCAGATACCTATGCTCTCATGTGCACATACATCCAGACAGACACCCACAGACATGCATCCACAGACAGACATCCACAGACAGACACCCACAGACAGACATCCACAGACAGACATCCACAGACATGCATCCACAGACAGACATCCACAGACATGCATCCACAGACAGACATCCACAGACAGACATCCACAGACAGACATCCACAGACAGACATCCACAGACAGACACCCACAGACAGACATCCACAGGCAGACACCCACATACAGACATCCACAGACAGACATCCACAGACAGACATCCACAGGCAGACATCCACAGACACATCCACAGGCAGACATCCACAGACATACATCCACAGACAGACATTCACAGACATACATCCACAGACAGACATCCACAGACAGACATCCACAGACAGACATCCACAGGCAGACATCCACAGACATGCATCCACAGACAGACATCCACAGACATGCATCCACAGACAGACATCCACAGACAGACATCCACAGACATGCATCCACAGACATGCATCCACAGACAGACATCCACAGACAGACATCCATAGACAGACATCCACAGGCAGACATCCACAGGCAGACATCCACAGGCAGACATCCACAGACAGACATCCACAGACAGACATCCACAGACATATCCACAGGCAGACATCCACATACAGACACCCACAGACAGACATCCACAGACAGACATCCACAGACAGACATCCACAGACAGGCATCCACAGACAGACATCCACAGACATGAATCCACAGACAGACATCCACAGACTAACATCCACAGGCATACATCCATAGATGTACATCTACAGGTATACATACACAGACATACATATACAGACATACATCCACTTAATAAAATAAAATAATCTTAGCCGGGCAGTGGTGGCGCATGCCTTTAATCCCAGCACTCGGGAGGCAGAGTCAGGCAGATCTCTGTGGGTTCGAGGCCAGCCTGGGCTACCAAGTGAGTTCCAGGAAAGGCGCAAAGCTGCACAGAGAAACCCTGTCTCGAAAAACCAAACTAAATAAATAAATAGATAAATAAATAAATAAAATAATCTTTTTAAAAAATTAAAAACAGCTTCCACACGGCTTGGAACTCCTACTTAAAAGTTGAAGTCAGGGTTCATTTTCTGCTGTTTTCTTGAGAAAGGCAGCCCCTGTACCCCAATGCAAGACTTTCTACTGTTGTCAAAAGAGAGAGAAAAAAAAGCAAGTATGTCTTGTGAGGGGATGGCGGCAAAAGTTGTGGGAAGCCTGCTCGGGAGTCTAGAAACTGGGACTAGTGAGATGGCCAGGTAAAGGCACTTGCTGGCAAGCTGAGGACTTGAGTTCGTCCTAGGACCCCCATGGTGGAAGGAGAGGTGGAACGTAACAATCCCTTACGTTGTTCTCTGACCTCTGCACACTTGCAACAGCACATGCATGCCACGCACCCCATGAATAAATAAATAGAATCTTAAAACCTTTTAATTAAAAAATAATTTTAAAACTGTATGCTTAATGAGATCCTGGGAAATTTGTATTAACCTGGAATTATAGTTATAGCCAAACATTTTTTCTAAATGGCTAATGAGAACAAGGAGAACTCGTTATGCTAGCCTTTGCTGTTGAGAGAAACGATCTAATTGTATTAATGATTCCCTCGATTTCCATGCAGTACCATTAGCACCAGCTTTTTTTCTTTTGTTCCTTGAATTAAAAAATAAACAACCACTAAAGTCTAAAATGCTCCAATATTACTGTTCTGAATCAATGAGAACTTGGTCCGGTTATTGAGAGTTATTCTTACAGTGTATTTATCTTCACAAACTACCCAGAAGACAGCTCCAAACACTCCCATGGGAACACACATAATCAGAAGGGAAACACACAATTCCGAAAACAGAACACTTCTCTAACTGCTTATTTGAGAAAAGGCCTGGTGTATCCCAGACTGCCTTGAACTTGCTATGACGCCCAGGATGACCTTGAACTTCTCATCGTCCTGCTTCCCCATCCTCAGTGCTGAGATTGCAGGTATGGACCACCACGTCCAGGATAGGTGGTCCTGGGGAGCCAGCTCAGGGTCCTGGGCATGCAGGAAAGCATTCTACCAGCTCACCACAACCCCAGTCCACAGATGCCATCTGAATTTGCAGAACCCCATGGCTTAGTCCCCTCCCTTCTACATGTCTGGCACTTTTTGGTGCTAAGGGCACAACAGAGAGAAGCGCTTTGCTCCTTGATTTTTAATGCCCTGACACAAAACTGGATTGTGTGGAAACCAGGTTTGCCTATTAAGCCAGCTGGCTGACTGCTCCTGCATAGTCTCCTCAGGCCACCTCCCTGCAGAGGCTGGCACTCAGGCTCCAGTGCAGGTGAGGCAACCTGTTTGGGAAGTACGTTTTAAAGAAAGAATCTGTATTTTAATGGTCAGTTAGTAACTGGCTACCAACTGTCTGAGCTCTCTGCCTGGGGACAGGAATGCCAGCCTTATTAAATATTGAGGAGTTGTTCATTACTGTGGGGCTCTATGACAACAGCCCATCTGCATACTGGGAAAACAGTAGGCTTATATTTAGAATGGCGACTCCAGTTCCGGACGACAGTTGTTTGTAGGACTAAAGATGCATAAAAAAAAAAACAGGCTTTGTCTTGGAGACCTGTTTTGTTGCTTTTTGTACCTTTTTTTTTTTTTTTCTTTCTTGAAGACGAAAACTTCAGACGTCTAACTTGCATAGGGAAAGAGAATGGAAAACAAATCTTTTGGGGTCCCAGAGCTGAAAGGAGAGGCAAGATACAAGCCCCCAACCCTAGACCAGAAGCAATCTCCATTTGATACCACTTGAAAAATGAAAATGTAGTTTTCTACAAGAGAGTCCCACTGGGGGAAAAAAACCTACTCTCAAGGGTAGCCCACATGGTACGTCTGTAGACGGCTACCAGGAGACAAGTTCACGGGCATCTTTGGAGGTCCTTTGTTCCATAATGTCATGCCAGGGCTTTGTTTTATTTTATCTTTTCTTATCTTTAACTTTTATTATATATATATATATATATATATATATATATATATATATATTCTCTTTTTATCCTATAAGTCTTTGCATATATATTTTAGCTTCCAATATTGTGTCTTTATGGGATCCCTGAGTGTGTGAACGAGTGGGTCTCTGGGTCTATATGTTTTTTTTTTTTTCTTTTTGTGCCTTTTCTTGAGCTCTTTTCTTTCTGTTTGTTTGTTTTGTCTAGTCCGATACATTAGTTTTTGTTCTTACTATATTTTATCATTATCCCTTAAAAGCCTGTTTGTTTTCTAATGAGAGATGGAAGAGGGGTGGACCTGGATGGGAAGAGAGGTAGGGAGGAACTGGGAGGGGTAGAGGGAAGAGGAATTACAATCAAGAAATATTATAGAGAAAAAAATCTGTTTTCAATAAAAGGAAAAAAACTTTCTGAACAATGTAAAAAAATCTTTTGAAATATAAAGTTGTTTCATGCTGGCTCTGACTATATCAAATGTCTGAAATCCTAACTTACATGTTGGTGTATTATAAGAAAATGTATTTATAATTAGATTATTTATATACTATATCAGACTTAAGAAACCGAGAAATTGAATAGAAGGCAGATATAAGGGATAAAAATAAAGGAATATTAGCCACTTCTTTGAAGGGATCTCAGTAATAGGGGAATAAAAACCCTGCCATTTCCTACTACAGGGGCTGAAATCAACACCCCACAGGTGTGCAGGACACTTTGTCTTTGAGAAGATAATTTGGCGCTGGGACATATCTTAGTGGCAGCATGCATGCACAGCCTGTGCGAGGGTTCAACAGCCACCACAAAGACAGAGGGGCTAGAGAGGGCCTCAGGGCCTCAGTCACGTGCTTGTGCGAGCAAGAGGAACTGAGTTCAGATTCCTGGAGCCCATGTAAAAAGCTGGGTGTGGCCGCTTACACCTGTACCTCCCAGTGCTGGAGAGAGACCGGAGAATCCTTAGGGCTCAATAGCCCTAGCCAGGATAGCTGAATTGGTGAACCCCAGGTTAAGTAAAGGCCTACCTCAAAAAATAAAATGGAGAGCCATGTAGGCGGACACCCACTGTGGACCTCTGACCTCCACATGCATCCTCACATATGTGCATATGCACCTGTATACACGTGTGCAAACTGATGTGTGACCCACATGCCCACAGCTCTCCTTCACTAACAAGTTGCAGGAGCCCATGCTGACTCTACTGACGAATCAGACAGTGACTCCAAGTGGGCATGTGAGAGAGGACCAGAATCAATTTGCTGCCTCTCATCACTCCATCTTGTGACTATATACATCCACACTTTGTCTGAGCCAGTCTTTCTGGGTGTACATACGCTTACAAATGAGAGCAAAGAGGCTGTTGACCCCAGGGATGCACCTTCTTCTTGCTTTCTCTTCTTCCTGCTCATCCTTCCAATAGATGTGAGAGTCTACATTTCTTGTAGATACAATGACTCAGATCGACATCCTTGAGAGTTGAGTGTTGGATGTCTCTGCATTCTCACCTGGGATGCTCTCTGGCTTCTGAGAGCTGGTTTGGTGTCATCCTCCAATGCTTGTTAAAACAGTCATCAAAATCAAATTTCTTCTTGGAACTTGGACTTCTTGCCTCTCGGTGGATACCGTGTATGTGTGTGTGTGTGTGTGTGTGTGTGTGTGTGTGTGTGTGTGTGTGTGCATACATGAGTGCAGGTACCCACCCACAGAAGCTGGATGAGTTGGATCCCCCAGAACTGGAGTTACGGGGGGTTGTGATCCTCCTGATGTGGGTGCTGGGAATCAATTGATCTCAGGTTCTCTGGAAGAGCAGTAAATGTTCTCAAACACAGAGCCATCTCTCCAGCACCTGTCCAGTGTGTTTTTATATGTTTGTCTACCTGTGGCATTTGCCTTACTCCCTGAGAACACTACCACCCTCATTTTACAGCTTTGTAAGAGAATAGTACTTAGGGCCTGGGCTTAGCTTTGACCACAGCACTGTGTCTTTTCTTTCTAATTTATTAGTTTGTCACACTGGGTTCCAAAACTAGTCACTTTCACATTTAGTTTCTCATTGTGGTCCAACAGTAGTAGTGTTGATCTTTTGTAGTTGTTGTGAGTATGAAATAGTCAGTGTTCCATGCATATCCTTGTGTCTAACACATAGTGGATATTAAGTATCATGTGATCAACATCACCATCCAACATTAGCTGAGCACCACTCCGGACAAACAGAATGAACAGACACTTAACATTACCAAGCAATGAGGCTCAACCTAGTGGCAGAAATAAACAATAGAGCCATAAGAATACAGTGGAGGGGGAGGCTGGAGAGGTGGCTCAGTGGTAAGAGCTCTGGCTGCTCTTTCAGAGGATCCTGGTTCGATTCCCAGCACCCACATGACAGCTCACAACTGCCTGTAACTCCAGTCCCGGGGGATCCAATGCCCTCTTCTGGTCTTCATTGGCACCAGGCTTGCACACGGTGCTCAAATATACATGCAGTCAAGATGCCCATACACATTAAAAATCAAATCAAGACTATGGCAAGGTGGCACATTCTTGCCACTCCAACATTGGAGTGGTGGAGACAGGCAGATTCCATAGTTCACTGTCCAGGCAGTCTGTTCTAGTCAGTGAGCCCAGGCCTGTGAAAAGACAGTGTCTCAAAAGCAAGGTGGATGCTCTTAAGAAATGCCACCCAGGGTTGATCTCTGGGTCCTACACACACACACACACACACACATACACACACACACACACACACACACACACACACACACACCCAACCCACCCACCTACCCACCCCCATACACACACACACACACACACACACACACACACACACACACACACACACACACGGAGAGACAGAGACAGAGACAGAGAGACAGAGAGAGACAGAGAGACAGAGACAGGCAGACAGGCAGAGAGAGACAGAGAAACAGAGAGAGAGTACAGTATGACCCAAGTCCTGTTATACTGGCTCATTCATTGGCTCTCCCTCGTTCAGGAGCAGTTCTGGGATACAGGGATGACCTTCCCAGGTAAGGAGGGCTGGAGAAGAAAACCTAATGCCTGTGGTCACTGGAAGACAAGTCTCCTTCCTGAAGGTCTCCCTTTCTGATTTCAGGTCTGTGTGGTGCCCCCGGCTCCTGGCCTTTCCACCCTGGGTTCTTGCTGGCAGTGGCAGGAACACTCTCACCCCTGTTTGGACTTTTAACTTTTCCTGTACTGTCATCAAAGTTGACTGTCAGGGACCATGGCTGTGGAAAGAGACCTGAGTGGAGGTCAAGGTCAAGTATGTATGAGGTTTGCTATTAGTCTTCATCAGAACATTGATATCGATCAGAAGAAAACGTACAAAGAGAACATCCTGTACAGTCTATTCTTATCCCACCTACTTTGCAAAAAAAAAAAATGCTCAAAAGGCTAAGAAGAAATCATTTTAATTGATAAATGGGTCAGCAAGTAGTTTTCTTAAGAATTTATTGTGTTCAGGTAGGGATGTAGCTCTGTGGAAAGAGCGCTGGCCTGGTGTGCACGAAGTCCTGGGTTCAGTCCCCAGCACAGCAGTAACAAAGTGTGGTGGTGCACATCTGTGATTTTAGCACTTGGGAAGTGGAGGCAGGAGGATCAAAAGGTCGTTCTCAGCTACATAGTGAGGTTAACCAGCCTGGGATACTTGAGACCTGTCTTTAAAAACAAACTTGTTGTCATTGTTCTACGTAAGCGGGAAGTTAATCTCTGTTTTAATCAGGAGGTTAGTTGGAATGATTCTGGAGCTGATGGAAGTGGGTTCAAGTTCTGGGTCATCCCCTGTCACTTCACCACCTTGCTTCACGGGATTGTGAAGTTAAAAATAACCAATGTACAAACACTTGGGGACAGAAACAGTGAGGATGCTAACTCTCAGGGTAGCGTGGCTTTTGACATATGGAGAGGCTTCTACATGAATATTGTGATGCTCTCGAAGCTCTGACTTCTCAGGGTTCCCAGCATTTCCCTCCATCATGGTCCCACCGCGAGGAGGTCTCAGTTGGCTTGACATATGGATCTCTAGTTTAACAAAGGGAAGTTTGTATGTGTAGTGTGTGTGTGTGTGTGTGTGTGTGTGTGTGTGTGTGTGTGTGTGGTTACTGTTGATGATGTCCAGGCTGACAAACGGTTTTGGGTCCAGACTTCTCCCTGCATTATTCATGAAAAATTTCATATCACCTGAGGCTAACCTCGTTCCTCTCGCAAGTCTTTGGCGACTAACAATCTCGCTGTGGTCTGAAGGAGTCCGCCAAGCCAGCTCTCCTCACACTCTTTCCCTTAAGAGATGCTTCAACACGCAGCTTCAAATTAGGTTTGAATAAAGGACTGTGATAAATAAGTCAGTGTCTCCCTACACAGACTGCCACTTGTTTGGGAATTAAAGTATCGATTTTTGAATGTGACTGAGATTTAGATGCAGGTTAATTAAACATTTACATATATGTGCAGAACAATATATTGCATGGTGCAATAATGTGCATTTTAATCAGAAACCGTGGGTGTTTGTGTTTGCTTTCTCCATGCTAATTGGCACCACGCTGGCTCCCGCTTACGTATTTGGCTAGATGGAAGAAAATAGACATGATGTTTTAAATATTTTAATTAGGACCAGCAGTTGTCGGCTCCCTCATTTCTCATTGGACTGTTTCACATGCATGAATAAATTAGCTCGCCTGGAAGTACTCTGCAGAAAGTGGTTGCCCTCTGGCCATAAAAAGAGCCCCATTCATTAATACTTTAATGAAATTAGCTGTGAGCAAAATATTATTCCTTTTAACTGTGTTCTAATTTCTTAATTTTAATTAGGCACATAATTGTAGGGTGCTGAAATTATCTTCATGTTCAGCAAGTAAAGTTCTATCATCAGGAGCCTGTGGCGGGGGCATCGAGCACTCCCCATGCAGTCCAGCAGGAAATTTCCATCGACTTTCTTTCTGCTTCACCAAAAGTCCTGGCTACCACCTTGCTCGCACACGGAGGTGGTGATTCTTTCAGAGAGAAGCAGCATGGTCTACCATGAATCTGGCCTGGATTTTTTTGTTTTTCTTCCAAATTTATCTACATGGGTCCTGCATAGGGCCTGAGGATGTGATTCAGTTTGTAGAGTATTTGCCTAGCATGCGTGAGGCCCTGGTTCAGTTCCCAGAGCTGCATGAAACCTGGGATGATGGTCCAGGCCTGAAATCCCAGCACTCGAGGGGTGGAGGGAGAAGAATGAGAAATGTGATACTGTCCTCCATTATGTAGTAAGTTGATGCCAGTGTGGACTATGTGAGACTTCATCTCAATTAATGAATTAGATATTTCAGTGAACTGAGAAAGGCAACTGACCTATTTAAATATGTGATAGGCATATCTCTGAGTTCAAGGCCAGCCTGGTCAGCACAGCAAGTTCTGGACCAGTCAGGGCTACATAGTAAGATCTGTCTCCAAAAGTCACATATTTAATCTTCTATGCAAAATGGTAATAATGCCTTGATTGAACCTTTACAGGGAGTTTTTTAAGGAGATAAAACCAAGGAAGGTGCCCGATGGGTACTGAGCATTCAGTAATGTTAGGAAATAGTACTGATGTTCTCAGTCCTGGTATTCAAATGCAGACTTCCAGTCTGTGAATTGTACAACGTGTCTTACTGTTTTATAATGTGCAAAGTTCTCCAACTTGGGATCTCAGCTTAATTGCATCTCTTTCATAAAAATAGATCAGAGTCCAGCTTTACAGAACGAGGCAGATGTTATCCCAACTACTGCCATTTCAGGTGCTTCCCCCCCCCCCCCCTTTCTGCAGTGCTGGGATTCAGACCCAGGGTTCTGTACATACCAGGCAAGCACTCTGCTGATGGTCTGCAGCCCTAGCCCTTCATACATTTTCTTTAAAAAAAAAAAAAAATGTAAAGAGGCCATAACTCAAACTTAGCTTCTGCTCACCTGTGCCAGTTTTCACACTCATTTTTCTTCATGGTGTTCATTTCTAGTTTTTAACTGTCTTGCCCAAGCTGGCAAGGACTCTACCACTGAGCTACACCCCCAGCCCTGTGTACTCATTTTATATCAGTGCTGTGCCTTTAAGAATTTCCTCCTCACACTGGCTATGTCTTTTAATTTTGCTGATATTTCTACTAAATGGAGGTTTTGCCATACTCAGTCTCTGTCAATATAATTCATTTCCTTGTATTTTAAAAACATAGTTCCTGCTATATCTTTAGATCCTAAAAATAGCTTTTTTCCTACATGTTTCTTTTTCCCTAAAATCTGGAAACTTTCTTTCTTTCTTTCTTTCTTTCTTTCTTTCTTTCTTTCTTTCTTTCTTTCTTTCTTTCTCTCTCTCTCTCTCTCTCTCTCTCTCTCCCTCCCTCCCTCCCTCCCTCCCTCCCTTCCTTCCTTTCTTTCTTTCTTTTCTTCTTTTTTTTCTTTGTCTTCAAGACAGGATCTTAGTATGTAGCTCCGGCTGTCCTGAAACTCGCTCTGTAGACCAGGCTGGCCTCGAACTCACAGAGATCCCCCTGCCTCTGCCTCCAAGTGCTGGGATTAAAGGCATGAGCCACTATGCCTGGCTTGGAAGTTTGTTTTTTATATTTAGTTTTTAATGAACTTAATTTTGTGCTTAATACAACTTACGATATAAACAAATATTGTGTCTCCCATGTGGTCGGCTGGGTATTCTAGCCATCTAATCTGTCTCTACACCTCTGGGTTCTCATCTATGTATCGATTGTGTTTTATTGCAGTATTTATTTTTCCCTGAGCCACATCATAATTTTATTTATTACAGAATTGCAGAAGTCCTCCAAGCCTCTAATAAGTTTTCAAAACTAGGAAGGTGAATTACCCAGTCTCCCCTCTTTGAGATTGTTTTAGCTGATTCATAGTTCTCACGTCCATGTGAGCTGGTGTCAGTGTCTCAGATCACACAAACATACACATATGCACACATATAGACATTCACATACAGACAGACAGACATGCACACATACATATAGACACATTTGTTGGGACTTTGAGGTTAAAGAAATTTGCAAAAAGTGATATATTTGTGATAGTAAATTTTCCCCCATATCCATTTACTATTTTTAATTTTTTAATCTTTCTCTGTCTTTTAATAGTTTTATAGTTTCACCTGTAAAATTATTGCACATATACAATAGTTTTGATTTTTTGCTAACTTTGGCCTTTAATCTGTATTCTGATATGTTATTTTTGTGGATGGTTTTTCTGCTTCTCTAGGCTTCTCTTTAGCTACATCTAAATATTATGATGATCAATTCATTAAAATCTCCATTTCAATTCTGGATGCATTGAGTCTGAAATTTGTATTTAAATCTTAGAAAGAAACACACGTTGGAATTCTGTACCAACATTCTCTGTCATTCCATCTACTTTCTTAAATGCATTAGTCCTTTTAAAGGAATGGCTGTGAATATATGGGCTGCTGAAAAGGAAGCTTGTTGTGGGATATTAGTTAAAGATGTGTTACATTTTTTTGTGCTCTGGAACATTTGTTTAATATGCAAAGATATGTTGCATTCTTTTATGTTTGTTGGATTTGTTTAACTCTGTGAAGCTGTGTTACTGTGCCTGTCTAAAACACCTAATGGTCTAATAAAGAGCTGAATGGTCAATAGCAAGGCAGGAGAAAGGATAGGTGGGGCTGTCAGGCAGAGAGAATAAATATAAGGAAAAAAGAGAAATAGGAGATCTAGGAGTGAGAGAAGGAGGAGGACTCCAGGGGCCAGCCACCCAGCTACACAAGTCACGGAGTAAGAAGTAAAGAAAGGTATACAGAAATAGAGAAAGGTAAAAGCCCAGAGGCAAAAGGTAGACAGGATAATTTAAGTTAAGAAAAACTGGCAAGAAACAAGCCAAGCTAAGGCCAGGCATTTATAAGTAAGAATAAGCGTCCGTGTATTTTTTTGGGGAGCTGGGTATTGGGCCCCCCAAAGAGTAAAAACAACCGACTACAGAAGCTGGGGACTAGATGAATGCTTCTGAAAGTATCATTAAACATTTGACAGTTACCAGAGGTATCCACATGAGAGATTCCCCAGACAGCAACAGGTACCGTTAATCAGACAGACTTCAATTCCTTTTGTTTATATATGAAACTAAACACGCAATGCAATCAGTTTATGTCACATTCTATCACAATTAAGATTTTTTGAGGCATTTACTAAACCACAGCCTCTTACTCTGTGAGGGTGTGACCACAGGGGTAGTGTAACTGGTTGTGGGGTTTCTGAAAGTGTGACTCTATAGGGTAGAATGTGGGGTTTGTGAGGTTGTGACCCTGTAGAGTGGAATGTGGGGTTTGTGAAGGTGTGACCCCCATAGGGGTGATGTATCTGAATGTGGGGTTTGTGAGAGTATTAACCCATGAGTGGCATAACTCAAGGTGAGGTTTGTGAGACATTCAGCAACAGTAAAAAGTATTCGAACACTCAGTGGCTGAAACTTGGAAACTGAAGGAACCAGCAGGGGGTGGTTCTGAGGGGCCCCTGGAAGCCCTGCTCCATCGCACTGTACATGATCACTGCAGCCTTGCATCTGGACACACAGCATGCACTCACATCATGAATACCATCCCATCATTCCAGGCAAACCAATACTGCCTAAAATAGCTCGGCTCAGACTCAAAACTACCATATGCTATAGATTGTGTGCTTTTGCTGAACATGCAAAGCTTTCTTCTCTCTACAGAAACATCAGTTTAGTGATGGAGGACAAAGACTTCTAATATTCCCTCACCATCACAGTCCTCTTCATGCAAATATCTGATGAGTGTATCTCTGGTTTGTATCATGTCAGAATGCTTGACTACAAAAGTTGTTTTTGAGTCGTGACAAGTTTCACTTTTAAAATGTTAAATGAACTTTGACTTGGGATTAGGACAGAATTTCCATTTCTGAAATGGTCCTAATGGGCATCTTCCATCTTGTACTATGTGTTTAATTAAGGTGGCATTCCCAGCAATGATGATTATACATCAAAAAAAAATTATCAACTTTGAAATTTTTAAATTTTAAGACATTTAATTTTTAGATATCTGTTTTTATTTATGTGTGTGGGATGTGGGTTTGTGCACATGTGAGTCAAGTGCCAACAGAGGCCACAGGGGGCATCAACCGCCCTGGAGCTGGAGTTGCAGTTGGTTGTAAGGCACATGATATGGGTGCTGAGAACTGAGTCCTCCAGAAGAGCGGCAAGTGCTCTTAGCCACTGAGCCGCCTCTCCAGCTGCTGGGCTTAGTTTTGTATGTAAAAATAAACAAGCATATCCACCTCATTCTCATGCAAATTTGCTTTCATTTTTAATAAATGGCAAAAGTATGTGTATTCCAAATAATTGTTTTAAAATAAATTTCTGAGTGACCTATGTCTGATTTTTGCATTTTTTTAAAATCTGCATATCAGGGTTGTATAAAAATTCCTTGGCCAGAAAGGGTCACCAGTGTTCTGGGAGGGTCAGAAGAATGCATTTGTCCTTTTTTTTTCCTCGGGTGTTCCGGTTGCCTGGAACAGGGTCCGTGTAAATTAAGTGCTCAATAAAATATTTGTAACTGGATGGGCTGGTGAGATGGCTCAGTGTGTCAGGGTGCTTGCAACAAGCCTGACCTTCTGAGTTTGATCCTTGGGAGGGTGGTGGAAAGAGAGAATTGACTCCCACAAGATGTTCTCTGACATCTACATGTACACCATGGCACATGCTGCCAAGTCTTACATGGCTTGGTCCTGGAAGTCGTCACTCTGATGGAGGGTGCCAACTGCAACAGCAACAGCAACCCCCAAATTTTAGACATTGGAACCAAGGGGGCAGGTTTACTGTTGACAGCTAAACAAGGAAGCAGGCTTAGCTAGTCTCTGTAGGAGGAGCAGGCTCAGGCTGCAGTCATCCGGGAGGAGGAATCTGTAGTTGATAATTTCTACATACACTTTTCTGCATTTTTTCCCTTTTGTTTTATTTTACAATACCATTCAGTTCTACATATCAGACACAGATTCCCTTGTTCTCCCCCCTCCTGTCCCCCTCCCCTTCCCCCCAGCCCATCCCCCATTCCCACCTCCTCCAGGGCAAAGCCTCCCTCAAGGACTGAGATCAACCTAGTAGACTCAGTCCAGGCAGGTCCAGTCCCCTCCTCCCAGACTGAGCCAAGCGTCCCTGCATAAGCCCCAGGTTTCAAACAGCCAACTCATGCAATGAGTACCACTTTCTGCATTTGTAATAGAACCAAAGGAAGCCTTTGCCTAGTTCCCTGAGCCTCATCAGGGAAGGCTCTGCCACTTCTATGGGTCTGAGGCATTGGGTCCTTGATATGCTGTGCCCATGGCAACAGCACATTCAGGACTTCTTCCACTCCACACATACACAAAATTATCAATTAAATGGTTGTGAAATGTTGTCGATGGAACTGAGTTAATATTACAGCAAAAATTCTTTCCTGAATACATTAAAGATAAGGAACTGGACAATTTTGTGGCAAGTTCAGAATAAAATTAGGTCTGTATACACCAATATACTATGGAAGGAATTATTAAATAATTAAAAAAAAAATTGCATCTGTCCCAGTGGACAGCTCTCAACATGTTGAGCCCGGGTAAATAAAGAAAGGAAGAAGGGAAGAAGAGCGTGAGGAGGGGAACACTGGAGGGAGGAACCAGGGAACCCTTTGTCTCTCCTACTGCAGAACTATGCAAGCTTTTGAATACACTTCTGCCGTCTGGGCTTGGGGACAGCACAACCACCACACATATCTATGAGTTCCCGTGCCAGATGGCCTCATAGGTGTGGCTACACCAACTACGTAGGTGAGGTGTGTATGCTATTGCATAATGTGTTTGGGAGATGATGGCTGGTGTAGAATATTTTACTACAGATATTGCACTTTTAGACAATGTCAGTCATCATCCCAGGAGAAAATTAGACAAGGTTGCACAAGGCAGCTTAGTCATGGTTTTCTTTTTTTGGGGGCGGGGCGCATACGGGTTGGGGGAGAATATTCCAGACAGGGTTTCTCTGTGTAACAGTGTAACAGCCCTAGCTGTCCTGGGATTTGCTTTGTAGACCAGGCTGGCCTAGAACTCACAGAGATCCACTTCCCTGTGCCTCCCGAATGCTGGGATTAAAGGTGTGCGCTGCCAAGCTGGGTGGTCATGGTTTTTATTGCACAAGGTCTGAGTAGCGCCTGCTCTAGGCATGAATATGAGAGGGTCTCACACCAGGTAGTCCCAGTGATCATGGCTGGCTCTTGCTTATGCTTTTCCTTTGGTGACTGGAGTCAGGTTAGTTTGCAATTAAAAGTGAACAGAGTTTGTCTTGCTCCAACTGGGAGTAATTTTCTTTCTTTTCTCTCCTTTTATTCCTTTCTTTCTCTCCTTTTATTCCTCTCTCTCTCTCTCTCTCTCTCTCTCTCTCTCTCTCTCTCTCTCTCTCTCTCTCTCTCTCTCTCCCCCATATTGCTACTAGAAAGAAGAAGGCTGAGAGATTTGTCATTTGCACTAGCAATCAGGTGTTGATACATTAAAATGTAATCTTCTGTGTGGTCTGCAGCATGTGGCATGACCATGGGGAATGCTGGCTTTGTACCTGTAGCCAGTCTTCCATTTTCAAGACACACAGCAGAAGGAGGGGTACCAACACTTCTGAGGCATCATGCATCACTGGACCAAACAATTGTTCTGAGTGAGCAAACTAAGAGCATTATTGATTGATAGAAATGGTTGGAAAGAACAATTTTGAGACTGTCTAAAGTACAGCCTAGCTGGGCAGCGGTGCCGCATGCCTTTAATCCCAGCACTTGGGAGGCAGAGCCTGGGAGATCTCTGTGAGTTTGAGGCCAGCCTGGTCTACAGAGTGAGATCCAGGACAGCCACCAAAACTATACAGAGAAAACCTGTCTCAAAAAACCAAAACTAACTAAATAAATAAATGCAGCCTAGGATTTAAATTATTTAGTGCTGAAAACTCATGGAAAATCAAGTGATCTATCTATCTATCTATCTACTTATCTATCACCTAACTATGATCTATGTACCTATTTATCATCATTCAATTTATCTTCTGTCAATCTATTATCTATCTATTATCCATCTATCAATATATCATTTACCTAGCTATCATCTATAAGTCTATTACCTATTTTCCTATTTATCACCTGTCTATTGTCTATCTAGCTACTTATTTATCATTGTCAAATCTATAACATCAATTTTTGTATCTTTTATCTATCATCTACCAATCTATCTATTATTTACTATCTATATATCAATTTTCTTTTGGGGGGTTGAGACAGGGTCTCTCTGTGTAGCCCTGGCTGTCTTGAAACTCAGCTCTATAGATGAGGCTGGCCTCAAACTCAGAGATCTGCCTGCCTCTGCCTCCTAAGTGCTGAGATTAAAGGTGTGTGCCACCATACTTGGCTTTGTAAATCAATTTTCTATCTATTTTGCTCATTGTTCAAAAGTGAATCTAAAAGACTTATATAAGTGTTTACACACACACACACACACACACACACACACACACACTTATACCATTTTTTATGGAAAATACTGAAAGATGATAGGTACCAAAATAATAGAAAGACTACAGACCAAAATGTTAACTAATATCATCTCACTTTAGTAGGATTATGCATTGTTATTATTTTATTTGAACTCTTCTGTGTTTCACAAAATTTTTGCAATGAATGTGCATCATAATTTAAATACTAAAAAACTCACTAAAATGGTTTTCTGTAGTGTCCTATTAAGTGTCAAGCACCATCACTGAATGTCCAAACTCAGGCTCACTCTCTGAAACAGCCATATTGGAAGGAAGAGCACGGGAGGACAGGAAGCGAGGCTGGGAGGAGGGCTGTGTTCAGTTCCAACAAGGGTGGATGGGCGGCCGCGCTCTCGTGGAAGATGAGCTTCAATGTGTTACTGTCCTTCTCCATCGGCACAAGGGAACCACAGCTGGTGACAGTATCACAACCTTGCTGGGGCCAAAACAGGTCTTTGGACCTCAATACCCCAAACTATTGTCTCCTAGGGGGTCTTCATATAAGAAACTTCTTTCTGGGCCGGGCGTTGGTGGCGCACGCCTTTAATCCCAGCACTCGGGAGGCAGAGCCAGGCGGATCTCTGTGAGTTCGAGGCCAGCCTAGACTACCAAGTGAGCTCCAGGAAAGGCGCAAAGCTGCACAGAGAAACCCTGTCTCGAAAAACCAAAAAAAAAAAAAAAAGAAACTTCTTTCTGTACTCACTGGCATTTTGCAGGGCAGCCTCCTCTATTGGTGAAATTATTAAGGTCACTCCACGTATTTAAAAGGGAGGTTTCTTTAGTGGGGTAACTTACAAGTGAATGGATAGTTTACAGAGTCTGGGAAAGGTATGGCGCAGTCCAGCGGTGTTCTCTGGAGAACTCTGCTCGGTCTACCTCCAGCGTCCAGGTTCCAGGAACCAAGAGAGGCGGCACATCCAGATCTCCCGTCTTCAGGGTCCTCTTTTGGCCCCACCTTGTAGGCGTGACAGTTACCGAAGCCTCAGTGGGGGTTGGAACTTCCAGATCAAAGCTGGAATGGCGACCCACTACACTCCTCCAGGACATGGAGGACATGGCAAGCCAACTCCTATGTCACCGTGGTGGTCTCGTGGCTGTTCCCTTCTGCTCACCATCAGCTTCTTTCCTGGAGTGAGGCACGTGTTAGTGAACTCATGTCTCTCTGACCTACCTTTTGACTCTTTCTCCTGCAGCAGCCAGTGGTCTGGAAAACCACACATCAAAACATGTTGTCCCTGGCTTTACTACACCTGTGCTTACATCCCCTCCATGTGAGAGACTGCTCTGAAAACTCAGTTAGCTCCTGGATGTCACTGTGTGTTTCAATGACTTCAGATTTGTCTTCTGAACAAGATCTCTAGAACGGCCCACAAGGCCCTTGGTGGCTCACTGGTCCACCTCTTGGTTGAGGTCCTGCCTCTTAGCCCTTGATGTTCTGACCTAGAAGAGCTGCCCCTTGGTCCCATCCCTTCGCATCTCTCTCTACCCTGTTGTCCTTGCATCCTCAGCCCAGGCGCATTCATCTTGTGTTAATGGTTCAGTTTTAAACCCCACACAGTATCTGCTCTCTTTCACAGTCTCTCCTTTTTGGGTTTCTACCCCTCCTTCCAAGCACTCACCAGTCTGTGGTTGACAGACTTGAGTAATCTTTTTGTGTCATGCTGGGCTCTCATCCTCAGGCAGATTGCAGGAAGGAGGAATTCTTTTGTTCCCCATCATACCTCCTGTTGCTTAGTAAGAGCCCAGTCAATGTTGAATGAACGATAAAGTTTCTTTGGAAGGTCCTTTGTTCCTCCCACTTGTCTACTGGTAACCATTAGCTTGAAAACAAGAGCAAGAAGAAAACTGGAAGTCTCCTAGTAGTGACAGTGCTGATTGTCCTCTGGGAAGGCTCTAAAGGCATCTGGGAGCTAGGCCTGGAGCATGCCTGTGGAGGATGATCTTAATTCCATTACCTGAGGTGGAAAGCGCCTCCCACTGTGGAGGGCTTCCGTTACCTGGTTGAGATGCTAGGCTGTGTAAGTGCAGAAGGGGAGCCTAGCAGCAAGACGAGGAGGTCATCGATCTCTTATTCCTGACAAAGAAGCAATGTGACCAGAGAGAGAGCTTCCAGCTCTTGCCGCCTTGGCTCCCCCACTTCCCCTGACAATGGACTGTACCTTGAGCCCCTGTGAACCTTCCTTCTTGGAGTTGTTTTTGTTGGGTGTTTTACTACACAAAAGTAGAAAACGATACATCTTTTGGGCTGAGGATTTATCGTGTTGCTCTTAGCAATGAGTGAGGAGTGGGGGATTCTGGGAAACAAAGGGGTTCCAGAACACAGCCAGTGGAGTACTTTAGTCAGAAGTTTGCATTTTCGAACTGAATACTTCGTTTTCTGTTCATAACTTCAAAAGCTTTGGGGTTAGAAACAATTCCTTGTGCCTTGCCTCTTTTTTCTTGTAAATTAAAAAATATTTGTTAAGACTTTCATACATGAGTACAGTATTTACATCATGTATTTACACTGTTCCCTCTTCTCACAACTCTTGTGTCTCCCCTCTCTCTTAAATGCATGACCTCTTCTTTAATTATTGTTACCTATATGTATATATATGTGTGTACAGCAATGCAACCTGCTTAATCCGTTCAGTGTTGCCCGTATGTATGTCTATGTGTTTGGAGCCGACCATTCGGGATCAGACAGTCTATCAGGGGACTTGTTTGTCGCCGGAGAAGACTGGTTCTCCCTTTCTCAGCAGTCATTAATGGCCAGCAGCTCTTCATCTCGAAGTGGGGACTTGTGACATTTCCCCGACCCTGGTTGGCATGTCAACTGCTGGTGTCATTATGCAGGTCTTGTACAGGCAGCCATGTTGTTGAAACGTCACAAGTGCAGCTTTTTTTTTTTTTTTTTTTTTTTTTTTTTTTTTTTTATACGTTTCCTGTCATGTATTGAAGACAGAGCCGACTTCCTGGTCCTCTGGCCCTTACAGTCTTCCGACCCCTCTTCTGTGATGTCCCCTGAGCCGTAGGTGGAGAGTTTGGGTTGGAGATGTGCCGTCTGAGGCCGGACACCCCACAGTTGGTTGTTCTCTGCATATTGTCCTGTGTCTTTCCTAGGTCAGCCGTCCCACCCCGGAGAATGCTGCTGGTCTTGGTTTTGAAAGGAGAGAAGAGGAAGCTCCCCAGTGGCATCGAAGGCTCACCTGGGTCCTTGTAGGGAAAGGAGCGTGGGTGGCAGCTGGATGGCGTTGGGGGAGGGGAGGACTGGAAACGCAGGCTTTAGGAGATTTATCCGAGCCCTGTGTAGGGTGGTGTGTGCGCCTGTCATCTCAGCATGCCCTGTGGCAGAGACAGAGGGTTGGGGGTTCGAGGCCATCCTGGACCATGGAGCAGTTTGAAGTCCAGCTTGGACTGCCTAGCAAAACCCTGTCTCAAAAATTCAAACTAGGAAGAATTTCCAAAAGAAAAGGAAGGAAAAGAGAGAGGGCAGGAGGGCAAGATGAAAGAAGGGAGAAAACCAGTCGGGTTCTTAAATGAAAGGTTCGTCAGGGTGATGACTGAACTCTGAGCATGGGGTTTCAGTCTGGGGGTGAGACACCTTGTTCCTTCCCTATCCGCTTCCGTGGGTGTCTTGGGTGTACCCTCCCCCACCATGCACAAATTAAAAATAAAATACAATTTCCCCTACAGAGAGAGGTGTGACTGTTTGGAAACCCATTCCTCTTTCCCATCCTTCACTCCCTACACCTTTCCTATGTGGAGACGACAGGGGATTGATCAGTCACCAAGACTAAGGTGAGACTTGGCTTATGAAAGAAAATGAATGTCGTGGTCTGTTTAAAGGGAAACAAACCCACATCGAAATCTCTTCTACCTGAGAACTTGAAACTGGTTTTTTTTCCCCCCATTTGATTCATGGCAAATTGAACATGCGCAATAGTGTGTCTCTTCTTTTCCTTTCCTCCATGATGTTTAAATGAGGTCTGAGAAAGAAAAAAATAATAATCATAGTCTTCTTTAACTTTCCGTTCAGCAGTGGATGGAGCCCTGCTTTACAGGTCCGCTTCTTGTAAAGGAAGGGTGTGAATTCTCACCTTGCACGTTGCCTGTGTGTGGTTGGGAAGGATGCCCCGGGACTGTCACTCCCAATGTCACCCCAACACGTCCAGGAGCCATCGCTTGTGTGGTAGAGGGCTAACAGTAACAGTTTTTTAGAAACTGTTTAAAAACAGTGGTTTTTCTATGAGAAGTGATGTCTGCGTTTTAAACACGAATTTTATGCAGGAAGACCTAGATGCATGAGGCAAGCCCTCCGAAGCAGGCTAACTGTGTTTTATGCCATTAATTACCGCAGCTTATCAAAGTGCCATCTCCAAGCTAATTGCTGAGTCCCAGGGGGTCTCACTAAGATGAGCTATGGCCAAGAATAAACAATAAAACCCAAAATCAGCAGAGGTGGCTGGTTTAACGTGCCGAAGAGCTACAGAACGTCCGCCGTTGTCTCCACATCAAGTCAGGCGAGGCAGAACTGGTCGTGGATGAGTCACTGACTTGTGTGGGGGGCGGTCCCACCAGGATGAAGGAAACTAACCTATCTCAGCCTGAGGTTGCAGCTAAGCCCAGCACACCCAGATCCCACCTCTAGACTGCTATGGGCAAAATTAAGACAAAGAGACGGGAGAGAATGAGAAAGCAAGGGCATGGAGAGGAAACTATCAGGAAAGAGAGAAAGGAGATAGGAGAAGGGAAATGATGAGGAAAACTGGGGGAAACCAAGAAAACAGAGAGATGCGGGAACGCACGCCGTCAGTCATCTTCCGAGCAGAAACGGACTGTGTTCCAGAACGGTCCAGACACCTGCGCCATTAAATTGAGCCCCAAGTAGACAAAGGTCTTATCAGCTGCTGTCAACAGCTGGAAGTGAGCTGGAGGTCTCCCTACCACAGGCCAGACTTTCCCCCATGAGTATAGAAAGCAGCTGCTGGCACTTGTGGCCACTAGCTTGGATTTTTGGAGTTGCTTTCAAAGACACCGGGCCCTGCCTTGCGATGTAGAGCAAGTGAGTTTGTGAAATGGGGTGTGATGGAATGGAAGCCATTCTCCCATTTGGCTTTACGGAAATGAGTCCAGCTCATGATCAGCATCCGTTCCCATTCCCCACTTGTCAGCGGAGGATGCCGGTGCCGCAGGGGCCGAGTGCTCCCTGCCCACGGAACGGAGAAGCACAGGGGCAGATCTGCCCACACTGGCGAAAACTAACTACTTCAAAGGATGCTCCTTCAGTGGAAACGCATTCTGGAACGGGCCATGTGTGGTCCTGGGGTGCGCATTGAACCCCTCGGTGGCTCCCTGAGCTTTGTCCCAGGCAGGGCTGCGTTACTGCTTCCTCAGCGACAGCGTCATCAGGCAGACAGAGACTGTGAAAGCACAGGGTTCTCTAAGACCTCATCTAGACATGGATATCGCAGGTAGAGACCGGTGAAGTTGATAACGCAAGTATTCCTCTAGGATTCTGATGTCAGAGAGAGGAACTCATCAGCACCGAAGCTGTCAAATCTGCCTTAATTATGATTAATAACATACACATACCTGAGAACGCTTTTTTTCCCTCTCCCTCTTTCATGCTGACTTTCTTAAAATGCGTCTTTGCTAACTATGATCTCAGGATCGGTTCTGCTGTAGCCGGAGGAAGAGACTGGGGCGATGCCTCTGTGTGCAGTGGAGCTTGAAACATTTGTGGTTGGCTGGGTACACTGGTTCTGACCCGCTGTATATTTTGATACTCTTCATTTTTCCATTTCTTTCCTTTTCCCTTCCTCCTTTTCTTTTCTATATTCTTACTCATGTTCTTTATTTGTTTTCCTTTTTTGGAACAGGGTGCATACTGTACCCCAAGCTGTCCTACAACTTGCTAGGCTAGGCTAAGCTAGGCTAGGCTAGGCTAGGCTAGGTTATATATATGCCTATGCTAGCCTCAGACTCACAGCAATCCTCCTGCTTCAGCCTCCCAAGTGTTGGGATCATAGGCATAAAGTACCCCATTCAGCTGCTTTTCGGTAGAATTCCTAGTCCCACTGTGCAGAAAGAACGTTTAGGGTAAGCAAATTTTAATGTGGTCAGAAGTAAGCCCGCTGGTTAGAAAGGCAATCAGTGAAATGTTTTCTGTCACTGTCCCGTCAGGAGAATGACTGCCACGAGCTGCTGAGGTGAGAAGCTGTGTTGTTCACAGAGGAGGAGAGCAACGGGGGTGAGCATGGTGTTTCTGTAAGGACGAGGAGACTCGCAGACATTATAAACTGTGGCTAACCCGGGACGGCCCTGCTACATCCACAGCTGTGGTGTCGTCTGCGAACCTGGTGCTTTGGTGCGCTTTCTGCTCCCGTGACGAAATACCGTGAGCAAAGCAGCGTGTGGAGGAGAGGGCTTACTTGGCTTGCATGTCTCAATCACAGCCTGTCATTGAGGGAAGTCGGGGCATGAACTCACGCAGGGTAGGAACTGAAGCAGAGACCATGGGGGTGGGGTGAGGACTCTGCTTACTGGCTTGCCCCACAGGGTTTGCTCAGCTACCTTTCTAATACACCCCAGGAGCCCAGGGGTGGCACCGGCTACTGTAGGCTGGACCCTCCGGCCTCAACCTTCAGTCAAGAAAATGTCCCACAGACTTGTTTCAAGTCAGTCCAATGGTAGCATTTTCTCGACTGAGATTCCCTTTCCCAGATGACCCAAGCTTGCAGCAAACTGACAAAAATCCAACCAACGTACCTGACTTTCATTCTCCCTCCTTCCCTGCACACACACACACACACACACACACAATGTCTATGTGACAACACGCATTTCGCTCTATTATTGACTCAGAAAGGGATATTCAGAAACGTACATTTGAGAGACTATTGTAAAGAAGGCTGTGTGCTAATGTGAACAGGCCTTGCCTTTTCTTCTCACAGCATAGACATATCCTTTGCTTGCTCTTGTTAGCGTTCCCTGAGTGGGTTACGTTGGCACAGTGCTTTCCTCTTCGATTACTAGTTATTCCAGGGTGGATATGCACCTGACCTCATTCTGTTGTTTAGGTAAAGTTAGCAGGCCTTGGAATTCAGGGAGTCAATGGCTCCTTCCTGGGCTTAATTAGACAGTTTAAGCTCTAATTGGCTGCTGTGAAGTCAATCAATCAGCAAGAGTGCTTATTCGCTCTCTGGGGATTGTGGGAGCAACTGATCTTCTCAGCGGCAAACACTCATTCATTCAGTGCGGACCCCCACACTTTGCAGGGCCGGGGTGTCCTCGAACCCCTGGGCAAATGCAGTAGGCTTTCTCTGTGTGCAGCGTAAGGAGGAGCAGACTGCCCTTGTGCTGCTGATGGAAATGTATTTGAATAACATGTGCTTGCTTATCAAGGTGAAGATAGGTTGCACTGTCTGAAACAAAAGCTGCCTTGCAAAGGGAAGCAGGAGTGCATGGGACTGTGCAGGGATGACAATATGACTGCCATGTCACTAACCCTCCTGGACATGGCGGTGGCAGGTGAATCCCAAACCTATTCGGCTGTGAGATCCCTAAAGAAAGCACTGGTCTCATTCCTGCATCTAGAGATCTGGGGCTTGCGTGCCGCATTTACTAAACAAATAAACAAAGCATTTATTCTAACAGTGGATCAAACAAACATTGCTCAAAGCATCTATCTACCCAGAACTTAATATTTGTCATATGAATATTCATTTTCCTTATTTCTCTAACTTTCATCTCTTTTTGTAAACTTAATTTTGTGTAGCAGGTAGGGGTGCTCATGTGGATGTTGGTCTATTTCATGCATGGCTGCAGGTGGGACACACGCGTGGTTGCATGTGGGAGCCAAGGTTGGCTTGGGTGCCTTCTGTCTTTTGTTGGAGGTAGAGTTTTTCCTTGGCCTGAACTCTGCTGTGTAGGCCAAGCTGGTTAGCCTTAGAGTTTTGGGGGTTCACTTGTGTCCACCTCTCATCTTGCCATTGCTAGAATTACAGGCCTGTGATATGTCTGGCTTTTTATTTGTGTTCTGAGGACCTGAACTCAGGTCTTCAATTGCAAGGCAAAGATGTTAGCACCTGAACCATCCCCTCCCCGCCCCCTCGCGCCCATAACCTTTGTTCTTAACTACATATCCTCAGCGCCCATAACCTTTGTTCTTAACTACATATCCTCAGGTATACCCAAGCCCATTGGGAGCGCCCCAACACATACAGCATCATTCTGTACACAGATAGTCTTAGGGGACCCTTCTTGGTGATTTAGTTGTATAAATTTTAGAGTGATGGGTTTGTTGTTGTTGTTTTTTACAAATCAAACAAACAAACAAAAAGAGCTGGAGAGATGGCTCAGAAATTAAGAGCAGTGAATCTGGGTTTTATTGCCTGTACTTGCGGAGTATATGAATGTGATGGGTTTCTTCAATACGTGGAGACTTCTGATGGTGATACAAGCACAAGACAGGTGCCACCCCTCCCCAAAGGAGTGTCCAGGTTAGGGGCAAAGACAAGCTGTAATAAAGCATGCAGGGCCATCTATCTAACTTGGACTTGGATCAAGGAAGCTTTTGCAGAAAAGACAGCACTCTGTTTAACCTCGGAGGACTGGGCACTTGGTCTACAGAGTGGTCACCATCAGTGCCCCTCCTATAGCTCCTTGACTTTGACCACTATGGTGTGTTAACCCAGCTGTTTGCGTGACGTGGGTTTTCATTTGTTTCAAGCTGGAGGTTCTAGCTAGGTATGTGCTGCTGCTTAGGATCAGCTCACAAGCAACGATCAAGGAGAGTAAGTAGATAAAGACCACAGATTCCTCTCTCTCTCTCTCTCTCTCTCTCTCTCTCTCTCTCTCTCTCTCTCTCTCTCTCTCTCTCTCTCTCTAAGATTCCTAGGAGCTTGACCATCGGCTGGCCAGACTGCTGCTCAACAGTCCCCTGGCCTGATCTTCCTTCTCCCTAGCTCACATCCACTCCCTTCCCTGCGTTGGAAAAGTACCTTAGAAATCCTTGTTCTTATTTCCTTGTACAAGGATCTAACTTAGTTATCCTGGGGAGAGAAAAAAAAAAAGAGCAAGAATGTTCTAGACAAAGCCAGCCATTTTTAATAAAAGTCCAGAGTTGTTAAAGAATAAGGAGAACTTAGTTGTGAGTTATGTGAAGCATATGTTAGCACATAGTACTAGTTGGCCTGAGAGGATGCCACATTGTCTTGTTTTCCCCTTAGGTAGGCTGTCCTAGGAATAGTAGTGGTAGGTTTGTATGAGTGTGTATACACACACACACACACACACACACACACACACACACAGTGGGGGGGGTTGATTTGCAGAAGTGTTGAAATCTGTGATTTTGCTTACAACAAGAGTAGCTTATGCTGGAATTACATTCTTAATTTTATGCCCCTTTAGATTCCTCTTCTCATTCGATGTCCTAATTAGATGCCAGACATTAAGACAGGAAAATCACAATTTCATTTGTGAAGTCAAATGTTTAAAAATGGACCACTCGACATCAAATAACAGGTACTATGACCTGATATCTGGGAGCAAAGCCCTGAACAACCCCTTCAGGATTAAAGCAACCTTGCCTTGGCTTCCCTCGGCTACCTGCTTGACCAGGCAGGAAGAAACCATCTGTGGCTTCCAAATAGGTTTGGGTCCCTGCATCCCTGGCCTGGTGCCTTTTTCAAAGGGGAAAGTCTTCGGAGAAACCTGTGCTGCGTTCAACTTTGAGAGCTCTCTCGCGGGCCCGCGTCTAACCAGCCACTGCCGATCTGAATATTTCCTGCATGCTAAGCAGACCATTGTCAGCTACTTCCTCTAGGCGAGATAGTTATAAATGCCGTTTATGGTCCTGCTATGACAACTGTGAAGGACACGCCAAAGAATTTATCACAGGATTACCCATCCACCAGCAGAATACCTAATAAGATTCTAAATGACCCAAGATGATAATAAGATCTAGCTTGTAGCAATAAGGTATTAATAAACTGCTCTTTTCAATAAGGGAGACTCCCGGCATCATTACCCTGACATATTTGTTTTGCTTATATTTTGTGAACAAAGTAGGGCTGCCGGATTGGATGGTAAATTTATAAAAAAAACCCATGATGTATGAAAAATACAACCCTTGTGAAGTGGAACCCGCAGGTTAAAGTCAAGAGCACAGTGTTTGCCTAGGACACCCAAGTGCTGGGATCCCAAAGCCATCGATTCTAATCTTTCCATGCCATTTGCCTTTGTATTTAAAATTTATATAAGAAAAATATATCGCCCGCTGTTGACCGCAAGGCCATCATTCAAATGAAGAAATTTAGTAAAATCATAAACCAAGAGCGTGTGGATAAAGAATGAATTGAGAATACGGAATTCAAGATGAGATCTGGGATCCGGCTGGTGCCCCTGCTTGGAAAATAAAGCCATTTAGTGTTGAGTTAATTAAAATATGGGCCCTGCTTGTTACCACTTAACTATTCCTATCAAGGGCAAGTGGCTGAGACTCAAGAACTCCCTGGTAACCATTTTTCAAACAGAGTATTCCAAAAGGCCCAGCCCCTCCCTTATTTGGTAACGGCACCCGCCTTGATTTTTATCTTGCTGCTCTGCAGACCGCTCTGGTGACGCTACACGTGGGTAAGACCTCCCACACTCTGAAGACCTTCGCTTCATGTCTAGATTGGCCTCTGTGCTTGGAAGGAGTTTTCTGGTGAGTGAAATGTATCCTGGCAAGACTGGTGAGATGGCTTTAGTGGGTAGAAGTGCTTGCGGGAGTTTGATCCCTGCAACCCACAAAAAGCCAGATGTGGCGGCACACATCTGTAGCCCCGGGTCTCCTAGAGCGAGATGGGAGGTGGAGCTGGGAGAATCTCAGCGGTACAACGGAAGCGAGAGAGCCCCTGCCTTAAGCTGGGAGGTGAGAATCCATTCCCGAAAGTTGTCCTACGACCCCCACGCTTAAGCTGTGGAGGACACATGCCCACACTGACAGGATCATTAATTTACGTTGTTTGTCACAGCGAATTTCAGAATTGGAATTAGCACTTGTTTTGTAGCTGAGGCATGCTTCACACACCCTGAAATGTACAGACAGCTGTTAAGTGTCCAGAGTTGTGTTGTATCAAGTGAGCCTCTGTGTCACCAGCTCTGGAAGCAAGCTCTACAACATGTTCATCCGTTCCAGTGTGCACGCCCCATTCTCTGCCCTGGCGACTGCTGGTTCTGTGTCTGCCATTGGATCTACTTCTTAAACTTTAGAGAAGTGGAAAAATGCACTCTATTCTTTTGGGTTTACATTTAAAAAATTATCTTTTATTTATTCTTTGACAATTTCCTACAGGCAAACAAAGTGTCTTGATCCTATCTAACCCCCAACTCCTTCCCGCTCCAACTGACACGGCCCAACACCCCTCCCCTTTCATGCTCCCGCCCCACTTTTTAAAGCCGCTCACTGAACCACCCAGTTCAGGCTTCCTGCTGGGTTCTTGGCTGCTCTTGTTGGCTGAATCCTGTGCAGATCTAGTGCCGGCAACCATAACTGCAGCCATCTCATAGGTGAGATGCACATCGTGTCTGGAAGACAGCACTTCATAGCACACTTCCCCAACCTCTGGCTTCTACATCCTCTTACCCTCTCTTCTGAGATGTTCCTGAAGCTGCTGGCTGCATGGATCTACTGCCCTGAATCAATCCATTTTCTTTTCTTTTTTTTTTTTTTGAGCTGAGGACCGAACCCAGGGCCTTGTACTTGCTAGGCAAGCGCTCTACCACTGAGCTTAATCCCCAACCCCTCAATCCATTTTCTTATGTGGGTTATTTACAGTTTGGAGCCATTATGAATGAAGCTGCTGTGAACATTTATGAGCCAGTGTTTTTGTTAACTCTAAGTGGATCATGACCAAAGCTGGAAACTGCTAGAAGAAAATAAAGTCTTCCTAATGCTAGAGCTAAACAATATCTCCTAGATTCGATACCAAAAGTAGGGACTGGAAAGATGACTCCGTGGTTAAGAGCACTTACTGGCCCTGCAGAGGACCCAGGTTTGGTTTCTAGCACCCACATAGCAGCTCACAACCTCCTGTAATTTCAATTCTGGGAGATCTGACACCCCCTTCTGGCCTCTTTGGGTACTGTACTCATATGCACAGACATGCATATACACATAATTCAGAATAAAATAACTCTTTACAAAAGGATACCAAATGTATGCACTGTAAAATAACCAGCTAATAAACTGACCTGCATGAAAGGTTGAAAGCCTTTACCCTTCCTGTATAAGTGTTTTTGTGAAGATATTTTCCTTTATCTTGTGTCCAGGACTGAGCTTACTAGGTCATAGGTTAGGTGTTTAAGAAACTTCCAGACAATTCCATAAGTAGTTGTGAGTTCAGAAGCTTCACACCCTTGCCAACACTTAGTGTTGTACATTTCTTCTATTTGGCTAGTCTGGTGGGTTGGAACAGGTGGCTCATGTTGCTTTTAATTATCAATGATAATCAAAAACATTAAAACAACCAAATTGGTAAACACCTGGCTGCTTCAATTTGTACTGACAATTTTGAATGACAATACTCAAATTTTTTTTGTGAAAAGTCCAAAAGTTCAATGTTGACAACAACAAGTTTTAAGGTCTGCACATTTCAGACCTGCAGGTCATCTTAGGAGGATTTGCTCACATTCCCTCACCGTCTCTGTCAACTCCAGTTCCTTTGCTTAGTCATAACTCTCCAGAGAGGAGATGCAGTCTGTTTAGTTAAGAATTCCTGCCGGGCGTTGGTGGCGCACGCCTTTAATCCCAGCACTCGGGAGGCAGAGCCAGGCGGATCTCTGTGAGTTCGAGGCCAGCCTGGGCTACCAAGTGAGCTCCAGGAAAGGCGCAAAGCTACACAGAGAAACCCTGTCTCAAAAAACCAAAAAAAAAAAAAAAAGAATTCCTGATTGGTCTAAAAGCCACATAACAGTGTCACAAACAACTAAGTAGAAATGGCCCCCACCTACACGCCATGGTATTTCATGTACAAGCTAAGATTATAAGGTCCTGAAGCTGTCATTCTGTAAAGACATTGAGTGGCAGTCACTTGCCCTGGGACCTTGTGTTGAGATTCAAGTCTGGACACAGTATGTCAGGCCTTCTGAGCAAGTTCAGTTTGAGATGCAGATTTTTTTGTTTGTTTGCTTTGGTCTTTTGTTGTTGTTTGTTTGTTTTTCAAGACAGGGTTTCTCTGGCTGTCCTGGAACTCACTCTGTAGTCCAGGTTGGCCACAAACTCACAGAGATCCTCCTGCCTCTGCCTCCTGAGTGCTGGAATTAAAGGTGTGTGTCACCACCACCCAAATTTTTTAAGACTAGAAATAATAAAATTGCTTCCTGCCCCATAGATGATGCATTCGATTTGAGAGAACCCTGATGATGAAACTGGGCTTGAGTTTGTTTTTAATGTGAAGTTACATACTTTCAGCTGTGGGACACACATATACACACAGAGACACACACACACACACATACACACACACACCAGCATCTTCTGCTTTGTACCTGAGACCTGCTTTCCTTTCTGTGGCCAGTGGTCCTGTGACTGTGCCATTGAATTCTAAGGCGTGTACCCGTGGCTGTGTTCCAGGGCAGCACTATTGATCTTCAAGGTGTCCTTCGTGCAGTGTGATAGCAAGTCCAGGAAGACAGTGGCTGAGGGTCCCACTGTCCTTTCTGAGACAAGAGGCTGAAGGTTGTTCCGTAGATACACGTTGCCCTTTCTGTGTGCTCTGACCTTCAACCTGGAAATGGCTGCCCACCACAGAGACACTTAGCAATAGGCTTGGGTGTAATACAAATGGTAATGATGGAAATGATATTAATAACAGACACTGGCCGCACACTTACCACAATCAACTCTGTGGCCTATGCTTAATGGTTTTGTTAGGAAAATGACCCATGGTTCGGGAAACTGGTCCTCTAGGTCATTTTAGGTTGCTAGGGTCTGCCACTAGGGGGCAGCATTGCCGCTATCGTCTCAGGGAGCGTCAACGCAAATTCTGTTTACGATT